>NC_138906.1:63781366-64327368 GCF_965231255.1 Vanellus vanellus | reverse complement strand
CCCCCCCGCTAGCCCGCCCCTCACGCCGTCGCCGCTCCCCTCCACCGCTTCGCCCCAGCCCTCCCTCGGCCCGCCCTGCCTCCCCCCGCCGCGCCGCCGCCGCCACGGCCTTCCCCCCGCTCGCTGCCGCTTCCCACCGCTGCCGCTCTCTGTCTCCCTCCGCCCTGGGAGCCGGGCACTATTTCTCCTCCCCCTGCCCTGTGCGCTGGGTGCCTGTGGAATGCTGCGCGCTGGGCCCGGCCGCGGCGGCAGGATACAGCCGAGCCCGCCGCTCACTATAAGAACCTCCTTGTGAGCGACGCCATTTTAAGCCTCTCGCTCGGTTCGGCGGTAGGAGCAGCAGTAGTGGCGGTGCTCAGGGAGAGGGGGGAACTAACACCGCCGCCCCTGTACGGCCGCAACCCGGGAGGCAGCGGCGGGGGCACCGCCGTCAGTGAAGAGCCGAGCGAGGAGGGAGAGGAGGCGGCGGCAGGGGAACAAGGAAGGAAAGACGGACCGGACCGGGATCGCCCGGGCGGCAGCAGCAGCAGCCGGAGCCCGGGGGGACCCTGCGCTCTCGCCTCCTTACGACGTTAGTGCCACTTTGTCCAGCGGGAACTTGGGGCAACCCCGGACCGGCCTCCCCTCCCTCAGCGGCCGCCGGTGCCCCCAGAGCGGGCGCTGCGTCCCGCGGCCGTTGGGGGGGGTCCAGGGTGTGCCCGGCGCTGAGGCGGGAAGGACGGGACTGGATGGGGAGGCGGGGGGCGCTGCCTGGGTGGGAGTAGGGGGAGGTGGGGGGGGAAGAGAGGCCGGGGGGGGGGAGGAGGAGGAGAGGGGACAGGAAAGGAGGAGAGGGCTCTTGTTTTTGGGAGGTCCGGACAGCTGCGTGGTTGCAGGAGGCGGCAGCTGCAGCTCCCGTGGTGTCTCTTGGGAAGCCGGTCCTGGGGCGAGGGGGTGGTTGCCCGGGTCTGCGGGAGGAGGCGAGGCGCTGCCGCCCGGCACTCCGTGGGGCTCTGCTCCCGGCTGCGCTTGCAACCGAGGGCAGAGTACTTTCCTGCCCCCCCTTCTATTTTTTTTTTTAAAGGGAGGGGAAGGTACTGACTCGCCGGTGGGCTGCAGACCACCGTCGGTGATAGGAGGGGGAAGAGAGCAGGGTACGGGTTTATTTTGTACCGAATGTAATTAACTAATCACGGTCGCCGCAGTCAGCGGGAGATAACTAATCTGTTGCCTTGTGGGTTCTCGGTCTTGGTTGCATGCATATTTGCTGGAGAGGTTATGCTTCTTCTGGGTGTCACTGAAATGAAGCTCCCCGGAGCTGGGAGCAATCAAATTAAGTTTTTAACACCCACGTTACCGGAGTCTTAAAGCGAATGACTCGGGCAGCGTGGGGGCTTGCATGCTGCAAGGGGAAGCGCCTGCTGCTTTCCGTGGCCCACTGGGGGGGGCGGGGGAACACACGATGGCGACTCCAGCCTCCCAAACTAACGCACTTCGGAGATGTGTGAAGCAACTTGCTGTTACTCCCAATAAGACACGGGGCACTTGTTTCTGATTTCCCGTGGAACAGGGAGCTCCAGCTGTGTGGTTTTCCGAAAAGCTTAGTTCAGCTGTCTTTTGTGCATGATCAGTTGCTCCTGAGACAGAGAGGTTTCTTAAATCTAGCAAAACCTTAAATTCTTCCCTAGCTAAAACTTGACTTAGGACATTGTGCTGCTTCTTTCTGAATCTCGCCTCCAAAACCTCTATTGAAGATTATTCCTTATGGTAAGAAAGGGTAGACTGTGAAGGTACTATGGGCGACTTGTGACTTTAGGAATTGCAGTGTTGATCTTTGCAATCAGCTCCTTCTTGATCTCTTTCTCATGGAGCAGCCATTGTTCTGACACTCTGTATATTCCAGACATCTGTGGTCCTCCCATCCCCCAAAGTATGCAAGTGGTGAATGGAAAGAGGCTGGGCTGGTATGCTGAGGTCGATGGAAGGAAATCAAGGAGGGGTTTTAGTAAAACAGGATCTTTATGTGCTGAGACTTTAGTAAAGGCAAAGACAAGAAAACTACCTGAAAGAGTATAGAGGTTTTCTTGATATTAAGTTCAGACACACCAGAGAGCAGCTTACCAATTATGATTTGGTTCCTGAATGACAAAAAGTTACTACTGCAAGGCTTTAAAACAGCACAAAAGGCAAAACTTACTGGTGTTTACTGGGCCAAGTTATAGTGTGAATTTCAGTAACTGACAGTCCAGGAATCTAATGTTAATCTCGCACTTTTAATAAAAAGGTGCTGACAGCTGCAGGTATGTGGCTACTGTGTCAATTGCCTAATGGCTGGTACTGTTAAAAATGAGGCTACTTACGTGTTCAGACAAGGCTTTAAGGCTCTCTAAATTCAGCATTCAGTATAAAACCATATTGAGTGTCTTGCCGTTCTGGGGTTGTTTTAAAGAAATGCCAAATTTGCTTGGCTATTAGTTCAGATATTTTCTGTTCAGGTTTAAACTGTTCTGTGTGGGAATGTTTATGTTGGTCTGTATGGCTGATCATTGCAAAGAGTCTAGGGGAGAAATAAGTAAAATCATGTTGATGGAAAGGACAATGCAATCCACAACAGCTTCTAAAAGCAAGGATTTAATACAAAGTAAAGCTTGATTGGGAAAAAGTCAGTTCTTCAAATGTTCTGTTACATCCCCAGTAAACCAAGCTTCCTTTTTCTTGCCTAAGCAATAAATAGCCTGGGCTTATTGCTTGATACATAGTCTTCTATGAACTGTAGCATTTTGCTATGACTATGTGGTGTGTCAGTAACTGGCTTATCAAATCTTGGCCATGAAACCTGGTTGCCCTTCAGACATACGGTAGAATGTATGAAATGGGTGTTGGTCTTTCATGACTTTCATGACATCACCAAAACCTCAAGTTTTAACTCTTCAGAACACAATACTTCAGAAAGTTGATTCAGATGTAAAGGCAACAAGTTAGTACTAGTGGCCTTCTAAACTAATTTTGCAGTGTTTTGAGGGGTAGAAAGGGAAGCGGCAAGAATGGGGCAGGAAACATTGCTATTGTAAGCTTCAGTCTCATAAACTAAAGTCTGAAACTCCTGGATAAGGATGTTTCTACAAAATATTGTCTAGTAGGCAGATTAGTGTGCAAATACAGCAGTAATCAGAATCACTCATGTTAATTCATAGATAAAGCTGGTAACGTGGGGGTTGTGGTGATCATGCAGTTGCTTGCGGCAAAACTTGT
Organism: Vanellus vanellus; assembly: GCF_965231255.1. Taxonomy (NCBI): domain Eukaryota; kingdom Metazoa; phylum Chordata; class Aves; order Charadriiformes; family Charadriidae; genus Vanellus; species Vanellus vanellus. The sequence continues at coordinate 64,324,137 of NC_138906.1, read as the reverse complement.
TCTGTGACTCTGGTAGACTGCATACCGTAGCAGGAAAATCAGGACTGACTTTACTTATCTTGAACATCATACTTCACGAAGCCTGATAAAACTTCGTGAGAAACTGTGCAGGCAGCTGGGACTTGCTCTTGGGTCCTCACAGCACACGGTGGCCAGCTCTGAGCCCCCTGCCTTGCTGGGTAACTGTGTGGTAAATTAGAAAGGGAACTGCATTAACTTTGCAAAATTCTGCAAACTCCTTGGCAGTAAGTATTGCCTGTGGCTTTTCTTGTCTCTTTAGATAAAATGATTATCCTGGTCAGATGGGCAGGGCAGTATTGCTGAGTTAAGCATTACAAGACTTGTTTTGGGGGTGCTTTGATGTTATGCACCAGCCAAATTGGTTAGACTTGCCAACATAAGGTAGCCTGACAGTGGTTAACTTTTAATATCAAATTTCTGGCACTGGATTCCAATGTAAAACTTGCTGTAGTCTGTGATCGGGCTTTAGTCCAAGAGGGTAATGTCTTAATATGCTAGTGTTGTGTGGCCTGTGTTGCCTCTCATAAGAAGAAAGGAGTCAGAAGAGTTTTTTGCACTGGCAGGTAACTTCAAGTGCAAGGGAGAGAACTAGTGGAAGTTCTATTCTGCTGTTTCTGTCTATATGGAACACCAAATTGTTAAGGTGAGCAGGTGAAATGCATACTTGTAGCTCAGCCTGCCCTCATGAATCTCTTAACTCTGATTTGATGTGAAAGCTAATGTGTCCTATGCTTTTGTTGCCTCGTGAAGTATGGGTGCAGATGTTGCTTTACAGCTTTCATTACAGAAGAACTTTTTGTTAATGTTCCAAGTTGCTTTAGGAAACAACGTACACTGGTTGAGTTAGTATTGCAGAAGTAAGGTACTCGCTCTGTTACTTAATACTAAATCAACTCTGGAGCCATGTTTAAGGAATAAATTAATTCCCTTAAAGGTTGAAAGAGTTAATTTAGTATTCTAGGTTGCTGATTTTAAAAAGGTAGTATGAGCTAGCTGGAAATAACTGGAGTTGGCAAATGCACAGTGTGCACTGTAAGTATATTTGCTGGAACTAGCATTTCTAGGCTGACTTACTGTGCTAAATAGACTTGTATAAATTGGAGAAGTTTGCCAACTCTGCAGCAACTGTAGCAAGTAGTTCTGTATTGTCCTGGCAACAATTCAGGTGCCCTCCAGTGGCCAGAAATCTTAACATGCTAAAGGTGCTGATAAATGCAGTTGCATTGTCAGTTTACTTTAATAAAAAGTTAGTTGAAGAAACATCTTATAGTGTCAGACTTCATTAGCATGTTCGTTGCTTAAGCAGTACTTTCTGGAGGGTCATCAGTATGTCTTATTGTAAATACACAGTTATTCTGACAAACAAGTGAAGGCAGCCACTTTCAGATCCATCAGTATTTCATTAGTGTCAGTGCAACTATGACTAATCACTCTGGTTTCTTAAACCATGGAGATTAATGTTTAACATCTACGTTCAGGGCTGGCTACATGGTTGCAGACTAGGAAGAAACTAGATTATGGTTAGATACTTACTGGTTTGGAAAGGAAACTGCTTGCTAAATTGTTGCTGTGTTTCACTGGAAATGGATGTTTTAAGCTCTCCATACACAGGAGGGATAGTTCCGTAACACAGTGGCTGTCAACCTTGTTAGTGATGTACGGAATCATGATAAATGACTGTAGAACCATTAAGTATCTTTTTGACACTGAAAACTAAGCGGGCAGGAAACCTGAGGGCTTGCAGTGGTTTGTTGCTGAACTGTATTAGTGTTAAATGCAATGCGGTATAATACTTGTCTGAGTTCTCATAGATTATCTCTAAATGGTCATGATGCAGCTTTTTGGCTTTTTATATGTGGCTAGGAAAAACTAGAGTGATGTTTGACCCTGACTACTGCCATCTCTATTATAGATGTCTTACTCGGTGAAAGTAGGGGCACATGGACCCAAAACTGTCGATCAGTGCAAGTTGATTAGGTGACTAATGCTGCCAAACTAAACCTTAGAAACACTAGCTCATCACCAACTGAGAAAGGCAGGAGTGTGCATAATATAGATACCTAACTGTGTCCTGCAAATGAGAGGTGGTAACTTTTAAAAGCAGTTTTATTACCACAGCTTAGAATGTTTTGCCCAGCCATGAAGAGATACTCAAACGTAATGAATGCTGTGTGAAACCCTAATTGGAAATGCTTGCTGGTGACCAAAAGATCTCTAAGTAAATCCACTGCTGAACGGAAGCAGCTTAGTAACTGTTTTGAGGTTACTTGCATGAGTTGGTGGTGCTTAGTTGGTCAAAACAATTAAGACATAAGAGTAATTGGGTTGATAATCTTGTTATGAACTTGAAACGGTCATACCAATCCTTTAATACTGAGCTTCAAACTGCTGTCAAAGGATTGATATGTACATTATGTGGAGAAGACTATTACTTTTGTTATGCATCCAGCTTGAGAACACCTGATTAGTAGTTGAAGCAGTTCCTCACATCTCTTAACATTTAAGATCATCATCAGCTCCTGTCTTGGACACTGAAGAAGGATATATAGGTACTTGAAACCAATCTTGCCTATTAATAAAGTGATAGATTTTGCTAGTGTTGCAGTATAATTGCCAGTGAAAAGCTCTCTTAAACCATTGCTTTCAAACATGCCCTCTGTCAGCTTGAGCACAGCTGCTGCTTATAGCTCATGGAAACAACCAGAGATTTTTATAGAAGACAAACACACACCCAGTGCAGAAAGTGTAGCTGTCTTTGAGAAGATCACTTTTGTTTTCTTTGCAGATCTTGTTAGAAGCTGCTGGTATACTTGCCCATGATTTTGAATATAAAGGAATGTGTTGACAGACCTCTTGCAACTCCTGAATGTTTCCCTAGGTAAAGTGCAAAATAATTGTGCTATGAATCCAAACACTGTAACTTCTCTGAAGTGACAAGATCCAGTGGTATGACATTTCAGATACTAGAGTATATAAGTGTGCTTTTAAGTAGCAGACTATAGGACTATGTGAAAAGGAGTGGTCTTTGCATTGATTAGTATGTCCAGCCACGTGACTCTGGCCAGCATCAAACAAAACTCTGTAGATGTAATAGATATAAGAAATTATGGTGGTAGGTGATTCCTACCTCGTACCTTTTGACATCTCTAGGTGTCCTGTCAGTATGTAATTTCCACTAAAGTTTCTTTAAAATGTCTGTCGTAAAGAGTAAAGTACTGTGCATCAAAGATATTGGAGAACCTTTATATGATATTGCCAGCTTCGTTTTTGGGGAGGCTTCCTGTCAGGTTCTAAAGTTTGAAAGTTCATCTCTTGGAACAGATAGTGCGGATCAGTGCCCAGGTGAACTTTATTACCTTTTTTTGTGTAACTTACCTGATGTGCTTGTTCTGAATGCTCCTTCAGGTTCTTATTGTTCTATTGACTAGTTATCGCAAGTATCTGTTGGCTGACAATGGCGCTCAGTCCAATGTTAATTGTTGCTTTATTGAAACTTCTAATGGGTTGCTTTTAAAAGGATGCTTAAACCTTAGTACCTGTGAAGACCCTGACTAATGACACAAGCTGTTAGTGCCTCTATGCTGTGTTAGTTGCTCAGAATAATGCTATGTTTCAGTGACATTTAATGCCTGCAGCTGAAAGATACCCATCTGGCAGTGAAAAAATCACAGTTTCTGATACATTTTGTGACCTGAACTTACCATCAGTGGCTAAAGTTGCTTTTCAGTGACTGATTGAAACTACCTATGTGCTGGGTGGCATTCTGTATTTAGGGTGAGCAAAACAAAATGTGGAGCTTGTTACGCTTACATTATAGTGTCAGCTGTACTTGAAACTTAATGAGTTGTCACAGCTGATCATTTGGCAAGCTGGCTAGGAAGTGTGATTATTCACTAGCCTGCTGTCACTTTTGGGAGGAAGGGGAGTGTAAAACAGGTGAGTGTTCTGTAGTAGCACAACACTTGTAGTGCTCCAGTCCTAATGGAAGTGTGGTAGAATGGAGTCTTACAGCTGTGTTGCAAAGTTCTTGTGGCCCCTTTCCCTCCCCTCTGCCATGTGTGTCTAAGGCTGCATGGATTCAAAGATAAGCCTCCTTTGCTGTCCTTGTAACCTGAGTCTTTCCTTCACTAGGCACGTTTTTGAGGAATAAATCTTTTAATACAGCTAACCCAGTGTTTAATTCTAGTCAAGACTACCAGATGCCTGCACTTCAGTTCCATTAAGCAGTTGTAATCAACTTTCTTAGAGAAGTCTATCAAGAACAGAAATATTTGCATGCTGTTTGCTTTAGGTAATGAGCATGTGGATAGAAACTTTACTCTGTGCTCTTAATTGGTCTAAGATTGCTGAGATGACTGAAAATAGACAGGCATGATACTTTATTTTGTGATGTGGCATCAAATGAACTCTTAACGAAACAAAACTTATAAAAGCCAGTGTAGGGAGGCTCTTCTATCTTTGTTATGGTTAGGAATTTTTAGATACCTTCTAAGGCAGAATATACAAAGGCTGAAAAGCCAGAACAATTGACATAACAGCAAACTGGGATGTCCGAAGGAAAAAAGAAATAATGAAGTAGAAATGAAGCTGCAAAAAACAGGGGCTGAAAGCAGAGGTAACTTGTGGTGAGCATTGGCAGATGTGTGCATGCGATGCCAAATACCCCTCTTCCACTTTAATTCTTTGGATTATCTGAGGTAGTCTGTTGCCTCTTTCAGCATGTATTAAGGATATTTAAAGCTTGGAAGTTACAACCTGTTAACCTTTGAGAAAGGTCAGTTAGGCAGATGCTATTCAGGTTTCTTAATTTCCTAATGTTTGATAGGAGAAGCAGACTTCCAGGTTGTGCTTTTAAGAGATTCTAAAGAGCAGCTAAGATTTGTATATTCTGGGTTCAGACGCAAACTTAACTGTGATCTGATTAGCTAAATCTAAAATAGAACACGTCGTTTACAAGGCATCTTCTACCTTTCTGAAGGCATCAGTAGAATGCATTGTCTGAAGTATTCTAGCCAGGATAAAACCAAGCTGGATGGTTAACATAGGATACTGACTTTATCACAGGAGTTTATCACTTAATTAGTGGCTGGAGGGAACAATGTTAAATGTCACTTAAGGAAATGACCAGAGTAGTTTTGTCATGAGTTAAAGTTTATGGATGAGTTTGTTCTGTTGCAGTCTAGGATCAGTAAGCTGGATTTCAGTGTGGGTGTGTGCTGTGGCATGCTGGGTAAGATTCCTGTCACTGTTGGTAGCTCTTAGTTTTCAGTAGAACTAGTGAAATAATTGAGGACGTCTTAGGACAACTTTACAGTAATGCTGTTCTATCTCTTGTCATGACAAGAGGCTAAAGATGAGTGTTTCTATCATCTAACCTTAAAGAAGATAGAAATGTTTTAGAGCTGTGAAAACCCATGGTATCTGGTATAGATAATAAGGTAAGCCTTTACTGTCTCCAAAAATATCTGTGGTCCATTGATTTGTTTAATGTGATAATTTACAGTCCTAAAACATTATTTGTGAGCCAGTTTTCAATGAGTTTCATAGCAGTTTTTGTCCACCCAGGTCCTTAAACTGCTGGTGTGAAGAAGGATTTGCAAAATTGAATTTCTTAATCCAGAAGTCACTACTGATGAGTGACTAATTTGATAATAATCAAGGCCCTCTAATGCTTATATATAAGTTTAATTTCAAAATAATCTCCACTCACTGTGGACAGCTGTTTCTTACAGAGCTGACAGAGTAACTGTGGACTGCAAATGCTGCTACTTGGATAGAATATGGGAATCCTGTTCAGTACTTGTTTTGTGGATATGGAATGTATTTAAGGAAAACTGTTGTACTTAATCCTGTATGGTACCTTTGTACAAGAAAAATTAAATTTTTTTTTTAAAAAAATACAAGTCTTCAGAATGAAACTCAAGCATGTTACCTGTTCCTACTTTTAAATAAAGTATATTTTGTTCACTGTGCAGAAAAATTGTAAACCCCAACTGTCATTCCTACAGCAAGCTTCTAAAATCCCTTAATACACACAACACTGAACTTGTACTTTCAGGACTTCTTAATAATCTTACAGAAGGATCTGATACATGAAGGGCCTCCAAAATTACCTACAAAGCATACCTTACCCCAGAGCTCAATAGAAGCCAGATAAAAATCCTCAAAGTGAAGTTTTGGTTGGAATATCTGGGAGGACATCGGAGAAGAGGACTTGATCCCCTTTTGGATAAGGACTAACTAGAAGTTTGAGACATTTGTTGTAAAAATTCTGGAACTTGTTTAACCTTTGAAGATATAAAATGAAAATTTTCTAAATTGACACCTACAAGGCAAATGACAATCTTTTTAACTTCCCAGGTTATCTCCCTCCTTAATACAAAACTAGAATTGTCTAAGTTAGAAACAATGCAAATACCCTGCATTGTTACTTTCCACAAGTACTATCCTTATTTTCATTGGTGGATATGCAATCTATAAAAAAGTACTTATAGGTCACCTGTAACTTTTCCATCCTTTTCTTCCTCTCACATTGTAGCTGTGATGTCTTCAGCAAGACTAAGACTTTTGGCTTTTCCTTTTTTTTTTTTTTTTTTTTTTTTAAAAAAAAAAGTCAGTATAAACTGATTGTAGGCTTCCCTGTTTGAAGGAAGAAAAATAACAACTTCTAGGCTTACTGTTTAGTGCTGTTCCTAATGAATATTAAAGCAACTATCTCAGCAACTATCCTAATGAATATTAAAGTAACTATCTCAGCTGGATCATGTCTTCATAAGACTAAAAGCAGTAGAAATAGTCTTGCTTGTTGCAAGAGTGCTTATAGCTGTGGGTAAGGTTAGACCAAAAATCGCTGAAGGAGACAGGTCAGCCACTCATGCCTGAAAGAGCTTATACACCCTGAAAGCTTCTTTGATGTTTTCCACTATCAGTATTGTCTTATTGTCATGTCTGTCTGTCTGCCCGCCCCCCCCCCCCCCCCCCCCCCCCCCCCCCCGATTCCTTTACTAGAAAACAGAATAACTTCCAGGATAAGATCAAAGGGATTTTTTTTGTTTAAAAATCTTTAATCACATGTATTTCCTACATCTCCACTTGAAAACTAAGGTTAATTAGGGAGCTTCTGATACGTTAAGTTCTTACATTTCTGTTCTTGGGTCAAAGGGATGAGTGCTATAGTTATCTGGTGTTACTAGTTGTGGAACTGATGTTGCCTGTATATTTTGGCAGGCAGCTACATGAAACAAGACCAGTTATAAAATTAGACCCGAAGAACGCTTCCAGTAACACCTTGGTAGTGGTTGCAATAACTTCTGAGTACTTGGAGAAAAGCTGTTTTTCAGCGCATGTACTTCCCTTCACTTGTGTGTAGATGATCAATGTTTTTAACTGCTGTAACTGTCACAAGATTAAGATCTGCTTGTTCTATGTAAGAAAATGTGTCATTCAGCACTGATGGTTAATTTAAACATGCAGTTGCTTGGACTGTTGTAGATGAGGCATAGAGAAACATGAAAACATGGTCTATAGACATGTTCCCTTTAAATAGATCATGGTGATTTGGATGTGTCAGCCTTCATTTCTCATACTAGGTTTAGCAACATGATGCTCTCAAGCAAAAGATTTCTGGAAGACTTGTGAAGTTTAAGTTTAACTTGCTTTAGGAAGGGGAGGGGAACAGTCAGGTGTAATCTGAGTCAATCTTAATGAAGGGATTCTCTTAATCTTAAAGTAGTAACCTTGAAAGAAGATGGATACGTTTTTATTTAACACAAGCTGCAAATATGAGCTGTTTCACAGGCTAACAAAATGGCTTAGCTGACAATGAAAATGGGTTTATCTTGGACAAACTGCAGCAGAGGTGCAAATGTGCTGTAGTCTTGGTATACCGGGCAGGTAAATGTCATGCTGATATTCACCCCCCTAAATAGCCATTCTCATAGTTCTTGTCTTCTGTAAGACAGAGCAGAAGTAAACAATTCACTGTGCTCTGTGTCCTAATGGAGTTTTAACAGCTTTAGAACAAAAACTATCTAGCTTTTACTGAAGCTCTTCAGAATTATTGTTCAGATTTGAGAAACGCTGTAGGCTTGTTGACTTCCTTGGCATGTGCCTAACTCTTCTCCAAAATCAGAAGTTAATATGTAAGTTTTTTATTACCATCAAAATACTCCTTCTCTTTGAAAACCAGGCAATTTGAATTGTACTCTGGAGTAACTTCAAATTATTAGCTCATAAACCTGCCAAGTTTACAGAACTGTTTTTCTCAGTTTTTTAGAATTCAAATGCACGGTTGGGACTGATGGTACACAGTACAGTCTAGTGCAATGTCTTGTATTGCTGTTCACATGAGGAATTTAATAAATATTTAAAAAAAAAAAAAAAACAACCTCCATTTAAACCCAAAGGTGATGATGCTTGCTAAATGAGTGGATAGTGTCATGGGGGAGGAGGAGGTTTTCAAGACATTAACAGTCCCATAACTCCTGGCAGTACATCCATATGAACTTCTGCATAACAGGGCACTTACCAAAATTCAAACTTGAATTCTGAGTGCCAGGTAGTCTTTAAAAATAGGAAGGCTTACAGAAGCTTGAAGTTATGTTTGAGTTTGTTTGTAAAGTATAGTGAGCCCTTCTGCATCTTCCTGATGGTAAAGATCAGCATTACTGACCATGACAATGTAATGTCACTAGTCATATGTCCTCCAATAAATTTGAATAGGAGCTTGATTTAAAGGAGCTGGTATATGGTTCATGGTTGAAGACTACAAGCTTAATTATCCTAGCAGGGTTTCGTGGCTTTTGTGGTTGTTTCTTTTGTCTTCACTCGTCCACCACCTCATCCCCACCCTGTGTATATCGATCCAGTTTCTGTCAGGAAAATGAACAGCGTAAACATCTGTACCTAGTCTGGGGTTGTTGCTCCCTTTGTAAATGTAGCAGGTAACCTTGTCAGTTACACACCAGAAAACAAGTCAGCAGTTTACCCTCTTGTAAAATAAGAAGAGAATGGGAAGGGAAATATGGGAGAATGTTCAGTTACAGAAACCCTAAAACCAAACAGAACGTACCCTTTTTCCCTGGCTACTTTTAGGCTGCAGTTATTTTGAACTCTTAGGATGAAAACCAATTTCCTCATCTAAATAAAAAACTGGTACCTGGAATTGCTGGGGGGTTTTAGGTGTGTGAAATGCAGATTAGGATGTTAGAAACTTCAGGTGCAGGTCGCAGGTTGATCTAAGGTAAGCATTTCAAAGACTGCATATCTGACTGAGGGCAGTTCTGAACACTTAATTCAGTATTCTTCTTTCCTATATTGTAGATGTTCTTCAGCTTTATTTTGGAATAGTGTTGCAGTTCAGTGGCTAGTCTGGTCTGTTGGATTGTACCAAATAGTACAGCTACTTTCCTGATCTCTTCAGGCTGCTGAAATTGAAATAACCATTTCAGAGTGCAGTTGCTGTAAGCCAGTTGCCTTTATTTGTGCAGAATTCAATAGTGGAAGAAAATTATAAAAGTTTTTCCAAGCTCCGCATTGCATATTTGAATCTGAGTTGGTAGTAACTATCTCAAAGCATAGTCAATACTGGCTGGTGCATCTATCTACCAGTATGTTAACTTCAAACCTAGTTTGGTGATTGTTTTTATTAGCGGCTTCCTGATAGGAGGAGACAAGAAAGGTTACAATAAAAATAGATCTTCTTTTGTGCTAAGCATATTGTGAATTGTATGCAGCAGCTAGGTCTTGCCCAGTTTTCTGTTGGAAATGTCACATTTGACTTACAGTGAGGACCAGGGGGAACAAAGACACAAATTTTACTACAGTGCTATTCCACTTTCTGTTTGGAAGGTATTAGTGGGGCTGACAAAGTAATGCATGAGACCTGCGGGGAGCTATCAAGCTTTTGTATAGGCACTTCCTCCAACTTAGCCACTCAGGGGAATTTCTGTATTAGTGGTGGACTGACAGGATGACTTAGTTTTTCCTTCCCCTTACCACTGCTACTCCCAAACTCCTAACTGCATTTTGGGAGAATGCAGTGTTCAAGGAACTGGAAAAAAAAAACAGTTGTATTGTGAGTGTATCCTCCATGCAGAGAGTGAGGACTAGACTGATTTGGCCAGTCTCTTCCTGGCTATGGAGTAGGACCGGTTTGGGGACCTAAGCGTTTCCAACTGCATAGCAGAGTACTTACTGTATGTTGTGTTATGTCTTAAATCAGCTCAATGCTGGTTATCTGCTGCAGATGCAGATCTACTGTCCATTTTAAAAGAGCCAGGGAAGGGTTGCTGCCAAAAGTTGTGGGAGTGCAGAGTCAGAACAAACCAGTGGCATTTGTACAGCAAAGTAACGAGTTTGCTCAGGAGCTGCTGGAGTACCCTGCAGCTGGCTCAGAGACAGTGAAATATAAGCTTGCCTCAGAGTTGCCTAACCTATTCAGTGAGACTTTTAAAACTGCAGGCCTGTCTTCTGATTAATTATGATTTTCTAAAAGCTACTCCTGAAGGAAACTCTTAAACTGGAAAATCAGTCTTTACCCAAATACAGTGTCAAATGGACTTTGTTCTCCTGACACAATACTGCAAACCTGTCCTTTAAAGAGATTAGTGGCTTGCCTTTACTTCATTGTCTAGGAATGTTTTGATCAGCATAGCTTTAACACCTAACTGCATACTGAAAGCTGATTGCTGGAAGAGATGGTTTTGCTCACTGCACTAGTTACCACTACAAATGTTTCTGCTTGGCTAGCTCCCAGAATAGGCTGTCACCAGCTCTCTGTCTGTGCTGAAAACAGTGCTGGACTGTGGGGGGAAGGGGAGCAAATGAAATAAAAGTATGACAGCTTGAGTGACCCGTTGTGAAGCTGTAGCTTCAGGTTTCTCTTTCTGGGTTAGTGAAGAGATGGATACAGATTTATGGCACAAATACTTCTGTACTACTTGGTGATATCAAATGGAGGTGCGTATTGAAGATTTTGATAGAGAATTTGATCATATTTCAGCCTCCTGCCCCCAGTTACTTGGCTTTCTCAAAAAAAAAAAAAAAAGGGAAGTTAGTTTGGTGACTTAATGTATGCAACTAAAGGAGAGCATTTGTTTATCAAGCTGGTTCAATTTTCAGTTTAACTTCAAGGAAGAGTATTTTGTGTAGCAAGAAACCTTTCTTCTAGTGGTACAGGAAAGGAGTAAAGGAGGAGGTTCAAGTATTATAACTCTTTAGTCTTTGTACCACTGAAATAATAGCTGCTTGCCTGAAATGGTCATTTCGGCTTTCCCTGCAAAAATCCATGTTGTAGCTCTGTATCAAACAGTTTTGCTAGTATCTTAAGAGTAGCTGTCTTCGAGGGAAATGAGGAAGCCTGACATTTAGCCCTTGTCTTTGTGGCTTGTCCAAGCTGTCCAGTCCATTTAAGGTCTGGACTTCATCTTGTGCAAGAATAGAGAAGTAAAAAATGGCTCTATCATGGTCAGTCTTCAATTCTTTTTCTTTTGCAGCTTTAAGGGGAGAATATATCTTACGTATAGTCTGCCAGAAAAAGCCTGGGTGATACATCTCATTCTTTAGCCTCTCTGTCTATGGGGGTTTGCTAATTAGCATTTGAATATACTCACTGAAGTAATGAAATGGCAAGATGTGTGAAGTCTTAGTTTGCAATTCTAGTGTTCTAATATGAATTTCTGTTTTACTACCTCTGATTAGTGTTTAATATTAAAGTTCTAACCTTCCTCTTTTTTAGGGTCTCTGAAAGGTAGCAGGAAAGAGTTCTGGGAACACAACAAGCAACATGGCAACCCAAGGTATATAATGCATCACAATTTCTATTATTAGAATCTACCAGTTCAAATAAGGAGCAGTTAAATTGGCTCCTTACTCCCCTTTTAACTTAAAGTCACTTGGATTGAATAATGTCTGCTCTACTACAGTAATTAATACCTTACCACTGGAACTCAAACCTGCAAACAAGTTTGTCATTGTAAGCATTTTGGGTCTCTTGAGTATAATCAAGTACCTGATCATGGTATGCGGAAAAGGGAACCTTTAAGCAGTTGACTAAGACAGTCACAATAGCAGTGATTGCTCTGCCTGTTAGTTGGGTTTATAGATGTCTGCATTGGTTTGACATAAAGCCTCAGTTTAAAACTGCTGTCTCGCGTCCAGTGCTACCTCTGCTGGGTTGAGATAGTTGTTTATAACAGTTTATTTTCGTTTAAAATCTGTGTCATCTCTTGAAGAATTAATACATGCTGGAGTAATTGAACTAAACTTAATTGTTCAACAATGATTTTTTTACAGCTGACTTGATGGAGTTGGATATGGCAATGGAGCCAGACAGAAAAGCAGCAGTCAGTCACTGGCAGCAACAATCATATCTGGACTCTGGTATCCATTCCGGTGCCACAACAACCGCTCCCTCCTTGAGTGGCAAGGGAAATCCTGAAGAGGAAGATGTGGACACGACACAAGTCCTGTACGAGTGGGAGCAGGGATTCTCTCAGTCCTTTACCCAGGAGCAAGTTGCTGGTAAGGCCTTTTCTATTACACTGGTTTGCGTAGACACACAGCTTAACAATGCAGAAACCTAAATGCTGGATTATTACAGATCTAGAAGATGAGCTTTTTGTTCCTAGTTTGAGGTAATGACTCACCTTGTTTTTCAGATATTGATGGCCAGTATGCAATGACTAGAGCTCAGAGAGTGCGTGCAGCTATGTTCCCTGAAACACTGGATGAAGGAATGCAAATCCCATCCACACAATTTGATGCTGCTCATCCAACTAATGTGCAACGCCTGGCTGAGCCATCCCAGATGTTAAAACATGCTGTTGTTAATTTGATAAACTATCAAGATGATGCTGAACTTGCAACTCGCGCAATCCCAGAACTGACCAAACTGTTGAACGATGAGGACCAGGTAAGCATTTTCTTTGCCTCAGTGTAGCTTGCCTGTGGGGCTTATTCAATGGCCTTAAAACTAAAAGCTTTCTTGAAATACTTCTGTAGGTGGTGGTGAACAAAGCTGCGGTTATGGTTCATCAGTTATCCAAAAAAGAAGCGTCTCGCCATGCTATTATGCGATCTCCTCAAATGGTATCTGCTATCGTACGTACCATGCAAAATACAAACGATGTGGAAACAGCCCGTTGTACTGCAGGTACACTACACAACCTCTCACATCACCGTGAAGGCTTGTTGGCAATCTTCAAATCAGGAGGCATCCCTGCTTTGGTTAAAATGCTTGGGTATGTGGACTACTAAGACAGTACTTGTGAGGTTTTTTTTTCAGTTGGTTCTGGTCGGTGCAGGTACTCACGAGGCTTTTTTCTTCTGTAGGTCCCCAGTGGACTCTGTGCTGTTCTATGCCATTACAACTCTTCACAATCTCCTGTTACATCAGGAGGGAGCCAAAATGGCTGTCCGTCTAGCTGGTGGGCTGCAGAAAATGGTTGCCTTGCTCAACAAGACAAATGTCAAATTCTTGGCCATCACAACGGACTGCCTTCAGATTTTAGCGTATGGCAATCAAGAAAGTAAGGTAAGTGCCTCTGCTATTGAAGCACTTAAAATGAGCAAGCTTGCTATGAATGGCCTAACAGTTCCTGTGTACTGACCTTCTTATTCTGAATCTTCAGCCATGTTGGGTTTTTGCCAGTCACTTCTGACCTTGCAAGAGGTGAGGGGTGCAGGATTTTTTTTGCGGAATTGCAGTCATGCTTATAGCGAGACTACAAAACTTGCAGACCTGACCAGCAGGTGTGAACAGTATTTTAGAGATCTGTAACCTCTGATGGGTGTAAGCCAGCAACAATTACTTCCTACTGACATGCATGGGAACTGACAGGTAAATGTTATTTTTGCTGTCTTTCAGCTGATTATTCTGGCAAGTGGTGGACCCCAGGCTCTAGTAAACATAATGAGGACCTATACTTATGAGAAACTATTGTGGACCACAAGTAGGGTGCTGAAGGTGTTGTCAGTCTGCTCCAGCAACAAACCTGCTATTGTTGAAGCTGGTAAGTACCTTGTACCCATGATAACTTGAAAAGCTATACGGTATTGCAGGATCAGTACATTGCATGCAAGAACAGAAGCTGCCAGCATAAAAACTTGAACTTGGATTGGTCCTTCAGTCCATAATTAGTTTTGGACGCCTTTAGTATACAGAAACATCAAAGGTAGCCTGTTTTAAGTAAGCATGCTATGTTGTTAGCTGGATAGCTTAGTGCCTTGAGTGTTGTCAGAATGGTCCCCTTAGAGCGTGCATAGATTTAAAAGGTCAAGTGTCACAAAAAGAATCTCAGGGTTTTCTTCTATGTGATGATGGGTATATATAGCCTAGCTATATTATGATACTAATGCCAAGAAAGATCCAGAAGCTTGTGAGATACGCACTGAGACTTTAAGGAAGCAAAGGACCTCACTGTTCACCGGATGAGCATCTGAGTAATGGTGTCAAATCTGTACCATCTTCTAGGTGGGATGCAAGCTTTGGGACTCCACCTCACAGATCCAAGCCAGCGTCTTGTCCAGAACTGTCTCTGGACTCTGAGAAATCTGTCAGATGCTGCAACAAAGCAGGTAAATGGCTCTTCTAAGGATCAGGATCAAAAGCCAGTGTAGTGGAAGAGGAGAGACACTAAATTTTTCTTCCCTCTTTTTTTTGCAGGAGGGAATGGAAGGTCTTCTAGGAACTCTTGTTCAGCTTTTAGGATCAGATGATATTAATGTTGTGACTTGTGCTGCTGGCATCCTTTCTAACCTTACCTGCAACAATTACAAGAACAAGATGATGGTGTGCCAGGTTGGTGGCATTGAGGCTCTTGTGCGCACAGTTCTTCGGGCTGGAGACAGGGAAGACATCACAGAACCTGCTATTTGTGCGCTCCGTCACCTCACCAGCAGACATCAAGAAGCTGAGATGGCTCAAAATGCAGTACGTCTCCATTATGGACTCCCAGTGGTGGTTAAACTGTTGCACCCACCATCACACTGGCCTTTGATCAAGGTAAATAATAGTTAACAGCTTTCCGTGCTGAAAACTGGTGCTTTTTAAAATGCAACTTTAACTGTGAAAAAGTGTTTCCAAGGTGTTGGGGAATGGAAGTTGTCTGATGGGGAAGTTGCTTCAATCGGGCAACTTGGCACGTGTTGTCTCTTAAGAGATTCAAGCATTTGGGATCAACTGTTTAAAAAAAAAAAAAAAGAAAAAGAAACTGCTAAAAGCAAGTGCACCCATCATGCTCATTTATTCCTCACCTCCTTTCTTGATTGCAGGCTACTGTTGGCTTGATCCGCAATCTTGCTCTCTGTCCTGCAAACCACGCCCCGCTGCGTGAACAAGGTGCTATTCCAAGGCTAGTTCAGTTGCTGGTTAGAGCACATCAAGATACCCAGCGACGTACTTCTATGGGTGGGACACAACAGCAGTTTGTGGTAAGTGGCCACCACTAACTAAAGTTCTGTGTAAAACTTGTCTCTGAAATTCCTCATTTGTCAGTGTGCCTCAGTCATGTATTGTTTGGTCTACATAGCTGTTGTCTTATCGTTTTCTCTAATTGATATTATTCTCTTGGCATGCTCATAATTCTATCTCAGCAGACCTGAAGCTTTTCTTTAACTAACTAACTAAAAATGCCCAAATCTTGGTTCTTATTTTACTTTGACCACTTAATTCTGAATGCTGTAGATAATGGAAATACTGGTTTTGCCTACTCTGGCAAGGCAAGTAGTCCTCTACCAGGAAACCAGAACCGCCTCATCCTTCTCAAAAGTATGGGTTTAAGAATGCTATCAATCACAGCTTATTGTCTATTTTCAAGGGTGCTTAGAGCTGTAAAAGTACTGAGAAGTTATACGGGCTCCATACTCGTTTCCTGTTTAGGTACCAGGTTGGCGTGGCAAGATCAGTCTTGATTTTTTTTTTTTTTTTTTTTTTTCCCCCCCGTTAAACACAACAACAAACCGGAGTTTGCCTTAGCATGGTCAAATGGAAGCAATACCTACTAGTACAGCAGTGTAGTTAATACTTGCAAAGGGAGGAGGGGGCCTCTTTGTTACTGATAACCACTGTTTCAAACTTAGTAAACTGCCAAGCTCATTCAGCTTGGGGAAGAAAAGCCAGTGTTGTCAGATACGAAGTTTATAATGAACTGCTATAAAAATGAGAACACTGGGAGGAGTTCCACTGAGATGCTTCACTTACTGAATTCAGTTGGATTAAACTGGGCTGACTCCTAGCAGGGATGTTAAGTTCGAAGGTCAACAGTAGATAGTGGATATGAACCCTGTTAGGTGAGGAGGGTGTGTGCTGGGGAGAAGTTTTGGTTGATTTGTTGACAGGGTGATGAGCTTTTTGACAGTCATTTTAGAAGACACTGCGCAATATCTCAGCTTCAAAAAATGCCTTTTCTTTCCCTAACTAGGAAGGTGTGCGTATGGAAGAAATTGTCGAGGGCTGCACTGGAGCCCTGCATATTCTTGCACGCGATGTTCATAATCGAATCGTAATCAGGGGTCTAAATACCATTCCACTATTTGTGCAGGTAAGTAAGAGCTCAAGACGATGCTGTAGTACATACTAGAAAAACGAGTAAAATGGCTGTTACGCTTCCTTAGTAGAACTGCTAAGTCAGATTGCGCTGAAGAGTTTGTTTCAAGCAGAAGAGCTGAAGAAAGCCTGTGTTTTGGTTGCAGTTGTTGTACTCTCCCATTGAGAACATCCAGAGAGTAGCTGCAGGTGTACTTTGTGAACTGGCTCAAGACAAGGAAGCCGCTGAAGCAATTGAAGCTGAGGGTGCAACTGCCCCTTTAACAGAACTGCTTCATTCTAGGAATGAGGGTGTTGGTAAGTGAACTTAAAAGATAGGTTTCACACTGTGTTAGAAAAGTTGCTAGGAGAGTCAATCGCTACTAAAATCACTCTTCCTTTTGATAGCAACATATGCAGCTGCAGTGCTGTTCAGAATGTCTGAGGACAAACCACAAGACTATAAGAAGCGACTTTCGGTTGAATTGACAAGTTCTCTGTTCCGGACTGAGCCAATGGCTTGGAATGAGGTGAGTTGTGTCTTTGTATTAATGGTTCCTTAGGGAGACCTTGCTTCCAAGTCCTCCCTCTTTCCAGTAGTGAAGTGTAGACGCCATCAGTGATAAGGCCCAGCTTTATACGTGGCTGTATCTTCTTCACTCTCCTCTACACATTGAGGTTTAGTGAACCTGTGGCAATCAGCCTTAAAGCTGCTTCTTCCCTTGCAGCTAGGAAGAGTCCAATCTCTACTGCTGCTAAAGTTTATCATTCTCATTATGTTCATTAGTGTGCAAAGCTATATAGAAGAACTTCGTACATTTCTGTGCTGCTTCTCAGAAGCTAATGAACTCAAATGAATGCAAAAACTGAGGCATGAGGGAAGCATAAACATAAAGCATATCCTGTGAGGCTTCTGTCAAGCAAATGATGTAGGACTAATAATCTTGGGGTGGGGATGCAACTAGTGTTCTTAGAAATGAGCTTTCAGACTTGTATATGTTTGCACGCTGATGATAACACACTGCCTTTTTTTCATACTTTAAAGGGCTACACAGTTAATTGAGACTGAAAACAAGCTGGGGCGGGGTGAGGGGGGTAGAGGGAAGGTTTCACTAAGTCTCTGTCTTCCCCCAGATTCTTACGATTCAGGAGCCTTGCTTCTCTTACCTTGTATGTATTTACTAAATTAAGGACAGTAGCCCTTGATTTGTACTATTTCAGTGCTTACTTTTCTGTTTTCCCAAAATCTGTATTTACTGCAGTAATGTGAAAAAAAAGCTAAAATGGAGTATCTCTTTGAGACTGGAGTTATGCAATTACACTACAGACAGGCCAATTGCTTCTGTAATTGGACAAACTGGGGGAGGTCCCTTCAGAACTCTTAAAAGCTCTATTGCTGGCTTGGGAATCTCTGACCAGCTGACTTGCAGGAGTTGGGCAGGTGTACCTGAGGAGGAGTGTTCCTAGACCTGCCTCATCTTTTCCATTCCCAAACAGAACCCTCCTTCCACTGATCTTTGGATTCCTATGCCTAAATCTGGCTGTTATATATTGGATACAGATGCTTGGATAAAAAAGGATTTCATGTTCACGGAAGTACCATGCTGCAGTGCTCACTGCAGAGGAGTTGCTAAACAGGGATCTGGGGCAACCTTCAAAACTTCTTAAAGTCAGAATTACTAGTGGTGGCCCAAAGACCTGACATTAAAAGTGTTCTGTAACTTTTTGTGTGCATCTAGACAGCAGATCTCGGACTTGATATTGGTGCCCAGGGAGAACCTCTTGGATACCGCCCAGATGGTATGTCTCCTCCATTCCCCTTGACTAAACTTAAGTTGGATGAAGTCAAGTCATAGATTTTAAAGGAGAACTGCAAATGAGTGAAGAGTGAGTTACTCTTCAGCAAGGTATCGCAAACTGACAGGCAGATGGGGAAC
This sequence comes from Vanellus vanellus, assembly GCF_965231255.1. Classification (NCBI taxonomy): domain Eukaryota; kingdom Metazoa; phylum Chordata; class Aves; order Charadriiformes; family Charadriidae; genus Vanellus; species Vanellus vanellus. Next base: position 64,305,654 of record NC_138906.1, on the reverse strand, counting down.
TGCCAGTTCAAATAACCAGTTTCTGCAACATCCCTGGCAGCACTGAAATGGGAGCTGTGTGAATGGGCAAAACTGGTGTCTCTTGTCTGAGTCTTGTGGGAGAATCTCCCGCTGAGCTGTTGTTTCCAGAAATCTTTTAAATCCTTTACAAATGGACTTGACAATTCCAATAGTGCAGTTTTTCTTTAAAACAAAAGCTGGTATTGAATGTATTAGCCTGTAAGTGTCTATAGACTTGAATGTAAGCCTCTCCCTAAGGGTTCTAAGCTATTTTTGACTAGTCTTTCAGAAGCAAGTCTACAGTCTTGGAGCCTGGTTTTGCTGCAGTATTGTTGAATTTTAGTACTGTTGATTGTGCAGACTAATGGCTTGGCTGGAATCTGCTCGTGCTTCTGACTGCAGTGTGCTTTGTCTGCAGAATTGTACTGGAAGGCTGTTTCGAACAATGGAATAGCCATTAAGGGCAGGCACCAGATTGTTTTGAACTTGGCCGAACTAGAAAAAAATTAGATGGCTACAAAGATCTTCTCACACACTGATACTTGCAGCTTCTGATGCATCTAACATCTGTTAACATTATGCTTTTTTTCCCTCTGCCACCTTTAACTTTCTTAGATCCTAGCTACCGTTCTTTCCACTCTGGCGGATACGGTCAGGATGCCTTGGGTATGGACCCTATGATGGAACATGAAATGGGTGGCCACCACCCTGGTGCTGACTACCCAGTTGATGGTCTGCCAGATCTTGGCCATGCCCAGGACCTTATGGATGGGCTGCCTCCAGGTGACAGTAATCAGTTGGCCTGGTTCGATACTGACCTGTAAATCATCCTTTAGGTAAGAAGCTCCAACCTTGAATTTAAAAACAAAACAAAAAGAGGAAAAACAGATGACTGGCATGAGGACTTGGTTGGCAGGGAGGGATTGGCTCAATTGGGTCCCAGTGTGCCAGAATGCTGCATCAACGCTCTGGAGACACACAATGAGTACACTCCAAACTGACTTCTGCCGTGAAGTGTGGAAGTAATTAACTGTAATGTCTTGCGCACTGGCTTCATGCGGTTTTAATGTGTGCAAACAGCCCTTTGCTCAGGAACACTGACACCTGTTTTTTTTTCTCTCTGCAGCTGTATCATCTGAATGAACTTGCATTGATTGGCCTGTAGAGTTGCTGAGAGGGCTCGAGGGGTGGGCTAGTATCTCAGAAAGTGCCTGACACACTAACCAAGCTGAGTTTCCTATGGGAACAATTGAAGTAAACTTTTTGTTCTGGTCCTTTTTGGTCGAGGAGTAATAATACAAATGGATTTTGGGAGTGATTCAAGAAACGAAGAATGCACAAGAATGAATTGCAAGATGGAATTTATCAAACCCTAGCCTTGCTTGTTAAAAATTTATTATTTTTTTTAAATCTCTGTAATGGTACTGACCTTGCTTGCTTTGGAAGTAGCCTTTCTTTTCGCAGTAATTGTCGTTAGTTTTTTTTAAAGTCTCTCGTAGTATTAAGTTATAGTGAATATGCTACAGCAGTTTCTAATTTTTAAGGATTGAGTAAAGGTGTAGAACACTAATTCATAATCGCTCTAACTGTATTCTGAATAAAGTGTAACATTGTGTAGCCTTTTTGTATAAAAAACTAGACAAATAGAAATGGTCCAATTAGTTTCCTTTTTAATATGCTTAAAATAAGCAGGTGGATCTATTTCATGTTTTTGATCAAAAACTTTATCTGGGATATGTCTGGGTAGGGGCCAGTAAGAACTGTTTATTTGGAACCTTGTATTGGACAGTTTACCAGTTGCCTTTTATCCCAAAGTTATTGTAGCCTGCTGTGATACAGATGCTTCATGAGAAAAATGCAGTTATAAAATGGTTCAAAATTAAAGTAAACTTAATTCGCTCTGTGTCAAATTATTTCAGATCACAAAATACATTTGTGTGTGTCGCAGTTGAGGCTGGGCTGGCTGAGAAATGAACAACATCTGTTGTCTTTAACAAGTTTTCTGAAAGTTGTCCTGGAATTGCACAACAACTTCAGAGGAGGAATCTGGGCACCATTTACCTTTTTCATCCCGCTAAGGAGTAGTTACCCTTTAGGCCCCTGAGTCCTGATGACAAAGGTTTCCTATTGTGGTCCTCTGAGGCAGCATTCTTCCCTTTGACCCGCTGCCACTTTGCTTTGGCAGGTTCCTCAGCGTGGGGCAGGTCTAGCCAGATGGGAGGCAGCTACAGTTCGTGCCTGGCCTGCCAGCCACACACTCACCTCTGGGCTTAAAAAAGTGAGAACAGCATATTGGTTCATCTGTCTTCAGTTGTGCACTGTCACTGGGGTCAGATGAAGTTCCTCTCCTTACAAACTGTCATCTGGTTCAGTAGCTTAAACCCTTTCCAGCTGCCCTCAGTTTTCAGTTACTGTGTGAGATGGGACCTGTGTGCAATTGCCCTCTCTTGAGGCAGCACCTGTGTAGCTGAAAGCCAGGAAAGTGGTTCTTAAACTGCTGGCTCATTCCTAGACTCTGCACATCTGCACGGTGCAGCTGTCACCAGTCTCGGCTGAGAGCAAACACTCCCCAGCACATCTACTTCAGCGCAGCAGTTTGCCAGCAGAAGATCAGAGAGGGTCTTGGCTGCAAAGGCTCCTGGCTCAAGTTAGGATCCCAAGATGATGATGAGAGCTGAACGAAACTACAAAACAGACTGTGCCCCCCGCAACCTTTTGCTTGCAGAGCAAAGGCACTGCAACCGCAGAGGGGCAAGTATCACCCAGTAATTCAGCTTTGTTCCTCTCAACCACGCTCCTACTAGAAGACCACTCCTATAAAACGCTTTTTACCAAGTAACAGCAACCAGCTAGCTTTTCCCCATTCCTATAACTTCAGCTCTAATTCCAGCTCCTAAGCTATAAAAAAGAGATGATAATGACATTTAAAGTAATGCAAGGAAACAATTCCTGCAAAACATCAAAGGTGAAATCCGTTTGTTTAGCTAGGGGCTGTTTTCTTGCCTCCATGTACTCTGGAGAGCCAGGCTGTCCAAGAGCAGGCTTGGTGCAGCGACTCTCAATAAGGCTCCTGTGTTCGCCCGGTGTGGCAGGACCATGCCGTTACTGCTTGGAAAGATGAACGTTAAGGAAGACATGGTCATAGTACCAGACTTCGCCATGCCTACGCTCACTCAGGGCACATGGGGAGAAGAATTATTTCTTTGCACGCTGGCATCCGCTAGCTCAAGAGGACGCTTCCTAGACGATCAACTTTTACCCAAGGATAAATGACAAACTTGCCAGGCTCATCGTCTCGCCTGTTTTCAAAGAGGAGCTCCAGCCAGGAGCGTTGGCAGCTGAGAACGACACTCCACCCATGCAGCTTAAGCTGTGCAGTGCTAGGCAACAGAGAGGCACAGTCACACAAAAAAAGCCCATGCTACTAGGTAAAAACCTGATAAAATTTGTGCATATGCACCACATATGCACACTGCCTCTAATGTGATCACAGGGGTTGGTTCTGGTTGTGTGAGATGAAGAATACTGTTTTTCTCAATAAAAAAAGTATTGTCTATTGTCAGTCCTAGGCATGAAGTGGCCCCTTAAGATGAATAGCCAAGGCGTTCACCTGGTCAAACAGAGAAATGAACATTTCTAACAGCAGCCTAAAACAGTGAAACACTTGTATGTCTATATTGTGAAATAACTATACTATTTAATTCACACTTTTCAAACTCCAGCTGTCAAATACTTAAGCTACATCACGCAATGCAAAGTAGTAACCAAGAACTCATCCTTACAATGGCTTTAAAAACAAACCAACCAACCCCCAAAACCAGTTTCCCTCCCTTCCTGAATCCTCCCAAAGTCACGCGTCTGCCTACGCACAGCTCCGACTCGGTTTGCTACAGTAGTTACGTCTGCTCTGCGCGGCTGAAGGTGTTCCTGTGGGACTGAGGTGCTGAGCAGCACACGCAGCGTGCGCATTTGGGTAGGCCGGTCAAAACTGGTTCACTTGGTAGTCTTGATATTTTCATGTCCCACCGTTCTCAGAATTTCAAATGCCAAGGAAGCAACAGCAACATCAGCGTGAGAGCTAGGAATTAGAAACAGTGAACACCTATTAGACATTCTCAGGGGAAGCCTTTTAGTTCAAATCCCATATTTGCCTTTGTCTATGCTGGAAAATTCTTAATAGCCATTAACCGCACCATATACCCCGCTTTTTTGCTAAGCAGCAACATGCAACCAGCGATTCTGCCCTGTAGCAAATCTTGTGTAAAAATGAATTTCAGCTCAAATTCACAGTAACTGCTACCTCGCTCAATCTCCTCTGTTCAAGGAAGATATAATCTACCATGCTCCCTCGTGACTCTACACACACACAGAGACTTTCAGCTTGACAGAAAAATGTGTTTTCACACATATAGCCCTCTTAACGCCACACTGCTCCGTGCAGGGAGGCAGTTCCACCTGAGGTGTTGCCCACCTCCTGCAAAGAGGACCCACTTCCCCACCACGCACAGCTCTGACGCTTTGAGATTGAACAGCTCTTCCCCCTTTGCTTCCTCACCTAAGTTTTTATTTTATGTATTTTGCCTAATTTTTCCTTCTGGAAACGCACGTTTTTTCTAGAATTGCAACAGAGGCTCTAACACCACTGCTGGTCCATAGAAACAAGTTGGCAGTTGGGAGTCTTTTTTTTTTTTATAGGCTACCATCCTTCATCTTTAACTTAGGACAGACACCTGTTGTGGAGGCCCCATCCCTGGAGGTGTTCAAGGCCAGGCTGGATGGGGCTTTGAGCAACCTGGTCTAGTGGGAGTTGTCCCTGCCCATGGCAGGGGTGGTGGAACTAGATAATCTCTAAGGTCACTTCCAACCCAAGCCATTCTAAGATTCTATGACACTAGTAGACCAATCTGCAACTTCCTCGGTTGCTGCTAATGGCAAATACCTACCTCCACTCCATGTTTTGGGGAATGCAGAGCTAGCCACGAATCCAAATGATCAGTCTCCACTACGTAAGCCAATGTCTTAATGAGCAGCAGTTTATACCAGAAAATTTAGTTATCTGAAACGAATTCATCTTGGCAACTGTCAGCACTGAAAAATAAATGGCTACGATCCCACATTTTAAAGTGTAGATTTGATTCCACATAGCTGCTAAGCAGAATGGGGTGGTTATGTGTCACTCTCAAAACTGCCCGTTGCGACGAGCTGAGGATGTATCGCAGAGGAGGAGTTTGGCAATCCACGGCTGCGACACGGCAGCAGGAGAGCACCGAAAGCAGCTTGCAATCCAAGCAGTGCCCCTCTCTCGGCACGTGTCTGCTTGGCTGCTATCCTCCTCCCGCCGCGCAGGCAGAGCGAAAGATTAGAAACCTGTCTGCAAAAAATGAGCAAAGCAAAAACACTCCTCAGTCACTGCAACCCAGTGATAGTACGTGGGTGGAAGGGCCTGGGAGTTTAGACTACTCAGAGGATGGCTTCAATCCAGGATCTCGGTTGTAGCCTTCTCTAAAATGTTTCCAGTTCTGCGTGAGATACAGAGAGGCTTCTTAACAGGGTTCAAAGCACAGGTGAGGAGACTAAGTTTATTAGGTCACAAGGAATATTCTGGGAAAGATGCCACATAAGGGAATCTGGGGAGATGGCAAAACATCTATAACCTCCATAAACAAAACGGCCATTCAGCTAAAGCGGATTAAGCTTGCTAACCCAGGCTTCTCCTGCCTGCCCACTGGCAATTTATCCATTTCTGAGACCATTACAGCCCCAAGATCCAGGCTGAATCCCTCTCAGTTTCCTCTGGAGGCAAACGGATTAGGACATATGTTCCCTAAAGACGGGCAGGAGGGGAAATGAAATCTGTGAGCTCTTGGGGGCTCCCCTGCTGCCGCTGCTGCAGTGTGGGAGCTCGGCACAGTGAAGGAACTTGGCTTACCCTAATGTATCAACACACTCGTCATTGGCATCAGCTAGAATTTGGTCTACTGAGCATCTCGTGTCAAACGAGAGAGAGTGCTGTTTATTCTGGGCTCTGTAGTATGTGTTTTTCTGAGCACAGAAATGTATAGATTACAGATGATTAGAGGAAGCCAGAAAGGCAGACTGAAAGAGAGCGACCGGGCTGTCTAGCACATTTAATGCTGAAATGCTACAAAATAAAGACTAGTTCTAAAACAAGAAAACCCCATGTTTCCCCACTGTCATCTTCAGTGGTGGTGCCAGTGTCTCCCTTGGGGAGAGCTGACATTTTATTTTAGTTAGATAATTTAATGTGTCATACAAAAACCCGTGAGTCAGCAGCTGAGTATGTGAGAGGGATGCAGACTGTTCTCGACAGGTTTGGTTAGTCCTCAGTATGCATCTCTTTACACTCACCGTGTCCCAGCGTTTCTTCTCCACATCTGCCCACATCCCCCCTCCCCCTCCAACACAGGGTACACCCTGCCATAATGTCGAGGAGACAATTTTCCCAGACAACTGACCCATACAAAGCCTGCATTTGGAAGCACAAAGAGCACTGAAAAGATTATCTTAGTGTTTCAAAACCTGATCTATAAACTACAATTTCTCTATCAATTTCCGTTCAACCAGGAGCGAAACGCAGCCTAACAGCCCACGGCAGGAGCGCAAGATTTGATTTGTGGGGCAGAGAACAGTCATTCATTCATTCAGATGTCCAAGGGGGATCAGATGAGGGAAAGCCTACAGGAGATGAGCTGAGGTTTGGCCAACTTGTTGGGACCAGCACCTCTGTTCTCACAGAGGAAGCCATGGCATTCCCCAAAGTCTAGTCTCATGCCTTCTCTGCCTTCTTGGAGAAGCCACAGGTATTCTTAAACAAAAGTAGTTCTGTTCTTCAGCTGTGCGTTTGAAAGTAATCAGCTTGCAAGCGCACCAAACACAATTACTTTAAAACAAGGCACAAACATTGCATTGTGCGTCGAGCCCACTCCGCCAAGAACCACTGACCAGTATCCGGTTATAGAGGCCAAGTGTTTGGAATAAAATAATATATTAAAAAAGGGGGAAAAAAAAAAAAAAAAAAAATCGACAGATGTGCACACACATTGAGCCAGACTGTGCAGCACACTGCGGCTCGCCGCAGCTGGGGATCAAAGCACGCCGCCGCCACCGCAGAAACGCCAGCAAGCTCTGAACGAGACGAGAGCACTGCAGGGAGGGGGGCCAGGGACAGAAACCTGAGAAGCTTGTACTGCACAGAAGGTGATTACAGGAGAAGACCATCGCAGACAAAAGAGGAGGTGAGCGCTCTCAGCCCTGGAAATTCCTGGAAGCCTGAGGGAACTCACCTGGCAGTTTGGGCCAGGCTCTCTAGAGTTTGGATAAGAGCATCGCCATCATTCTTCAGGCTCTCTGAGCGCTTCTCTTTTGAAGTTATCTGGAACAAAAAGAAAGAACCGTTATCAAAGGCTTAGCAAGAAATTCCTCTGTCATTTTTTTCGTGGGGTAGGGGAGAGGGAAACAAGTTGTAGCATTTATTATAATTGTAAATGGAATGTGACATTAAAGAGACCCAAGAGAAAGTCCCTTTTACTGAACAGGATCGAATTTTAGGCACAGACCATCTAAAATGTCTTGGCTTAATTAACACGATTCACTCTTGTTCTGAGTCTCTGTATGTGTGCAAAGTCACACATCACAGTCTGCCAATCCTGATTTCATCCTTAGTACCACTGCAAATACAAGCCCCATTTAGTCTGAATTCCAGGGAGATGTTGGGAAGGCGGTCGTTTTCATTTCCCACTTCAGGGAAAAAATAACCAAGCTTGTATCAGCCTTCAGATCAGGACACGGGGGGTTTCTCAGAGCAGAGCCAGGTTAAAAATCACTGCAACAGTAGCAGCTGCACGTTGAAATTTTTCTTGCCACTCATCAGCCATTAGGAATCTTACCTGCACAGGACTGTCACCTACAGAGCAGGGGACTGAGTGACCAAAGCTATATGCCCTTTTATGTCGAGTGAATCCTGATTATAGTTGATTTTGCTGCTGGTATCTGTTATCACACTAATCTGCAATGACTGGTTTATTGTTTCTCCGGCCTTAAGTAGTACAAGTACACAGCTCCGAGCAGCCGCACATTTCCTGACCGGTTAAGCAGGTGAATAGGAAGGTTACGGGGGACACGACATGAAGTCGCATGGCACTGTGGAACAGACAGACATTGAATACTAGGCAGCTTGCTGAAAAAACTCTCATATCTCAAAAAATTACTGAAAAAAAGGTTTGCACATCAGTGCCTGCTTGCAAAGGTAAATAAATCTTGGCCAAAGAGAAAGGAAAAGAGGAGGACCAGAGCAACTGATTATTTCAATACTGGAGGAGTTAAGGCTTGAAACACGAACTCCTAATCCCAAAATCTGGCAAAGACTTTTAAGCTTTAGCATGCTGCGGCTGGCCCTATTTACCATTGATCAAGCATCTGGGTGATAGACCTTCACATCTCCCTCTTAAATCACAAGAGAAGCTGTATTTACAGCCGCCATCCCACCATAATTTATCAGCAGCGATTCTGCAACAACAGTGTCACTACATCTATAATCGTAACATCCTGTAGTTAAGCAGTAACAGGGAACAGGGATCTGTCTGAAGTAAACTAAAATGTACCCTGTGCATTGGAAAAAAACAGTGATGCCATTACCTGAGTACAAATCATTGGTAAATTCTGATTACAGGTCATTAAACCTTTTTTACTCTCTCGAGGTTTATATCTGACCTCTTCAGTTTCTATTTCAGTAATCCCTTCTCCCTGTCACCCGTTAGATACAGAAGACATTTTATAATCTGGGTGCTGAATGTGAGAACAGACACACACAAAATAGTAGCAACACAGCTGCAATACGGGGAGAAAAGCGCTTTCACCACAAGACATTGCTTTTCACTCCTAAAGAGCGCTCGTGCCTCCACCAAATGCTTCCCCTAACTTCTGCGCCTCATCAGCCGCAGCCACGTTTCTCTGCACTTGCCGTGTTTGTACCCCCTGTTTATCCTGCAGACTTGAAAGAGGAAGAGGTCACGAGGGGGAGGAAGGTCGCCGAGGACTGGATCATGCTCCATAAAACTACGAGGTCAAATAAAGGTTACAGATATCTCTAATGCTAATACATCCTAACTCCTCGGTGCTGACATCTGTACAACACTCGCAGTCTTTTAAGAAATTAGTCTTTGTGAATTACACGTTGACAGAACATTCAAAATATGCTCAACTATAAAATCTGGTACCAAAAAAAAAGTTTTAATTCTAAAATGCTGTATTTCAAACAATAACTTAAGTCCTACTGAGTCATAAGGTCTGGCTATACGCTTGCCCATGTTGCAGCATGCCTTGTGTCATTATTAAGGATACATTTCTGCGGATACAATGCATTTGAATGGAAAGGATTAAAACGGCTTTATATGCATAGAAATCGTAACGGACAGAACAGAAAGACCCATGAGATCATCTACCCCATCCCCCTATTATACTTAACTGTTCAGAGCAGCTTTCAGCCACAAGCAATGGGCTGCTGCGATATCCATCCATAGGGGCTGCTCCCCTCTCGAAATAAAATGCTTCAATAAGATCCTTGCACGCACAAATGGGCAACCTGCACAGACAAAACATGGCTGTATGGATCCCTTCCACACCCGCCCTTGATCACCGGTGTCCAGAAAAATGCTGTCTATCTACCCCCAGGCACCCACACCACGAGCCTGGGAGAGGATCAACGCTGCAGTAGCAGGAAAGCTGCAGGTTGAATAAAGGGTGAGCTGCCAGCGCCCTGCCGCCAGCTGGACCTCAGCTGCCTACGGTTTTTTGTCAGTACTCCCATGCTCTGACCTGGCGGCGCTTATTTGCCCCTTTTTTATCAGCCTTTTTATCAGATGGCTCCCTGAGTGATCGGGTCTCTTGCATATGACAGATTAGATCTTGCTTCCCATAAAGCTCATATGAAATGTTCTCCGAATCGCTGCTCGCTTTCAAGACCCAGCCTTACCCATGTTTTTTATTTAAAAAATGTTCCAGTTTTGTCTTCATTTTGTTCCACAGATAAAAATAAATCATGACAGCACATAAAATCATTAGTAACCAATCTTTTAGAAATGGATGTATTTTTCACTCAGTTCATTATCTTCTGCTTCTGCCCAGCATTGCTGTATCTTTTATCCACACCACTTCTAGTTCTCATTCACTCGGAATTTTAACAACTAGTTTAATGATCTCTTGTAATATTACTATTTGTTAGGGCTGGCTACAACATATATTCAATGACATAATCAATATCTATTCCTTTAATTAAAAATGTAATTAAATCTCAGTTTAGTTGTACACTCATTGCAATTTAACAAGAATTTCAAAATTGCTTTTCTTTATTAAGCTAATAGCCATTCAGCAGCTTTCCTCTTTTCAGCTCTATCAAACAAGGGTGAGCCATAAGGAATACCATAATTGATATGTAAAGATCAGTATTTCCTAAAATTTAGGATAGCTGCTCAGGTATCATGGCGCTGCTGAAGGTGAGTGCAGGCAATGATACAATATGAAACATTCACTGGAAAATCATCTTTGATAATAAATTGGGGAGCCTTGGATTCTTGGTCTAAGTAGAAGTGATTTTTGCAATTCAAGTTTCAAGAAAGCCTGGAAACCTAAGAGACAATTACTTTTCTTAAGGCTGGTTTCATAACACTGAACTGCTTTCTCTGATTAGTCATAACTCACATTTTGGAAATTTATAACTGAGTTAAGTGACCTAAGTAGTAAACTAGTCTCTCATCATTTTGAAGAGAAAGAAATTCTCCTGCTTTGGTGAGGTTTCATGTAAAACATAGGCTTGATGTCTGTAACGTAAACTGGGAAATAATGTAAAATATTGACCGGGTAAAAATAAGCAGCTTTTTTATTTGAATTTTTTTTTGGTTGAAGAAAGGCCTCAGGAGCATATTTAGCTGCACTTTCAAGTGTTATCTTCTCAAATAAACAATTGCTTCAGATGTTTACCATTTCCACGATCAGTGGATGCTTTTCTATAAGCCATCATCGTGCCTGAGCACACAGCTACAAGCAAAGCATTTCATATATGCTCTTTTTACAAACTGGCTTTTTCTCTTTCCCAAACACGTTCAATATTTTAACCTTGTAAAGTGATGCTTCCTTACTTTTTATTCAAAATTTAATACAACTAAGCTAATTACCTTTGCAGGATTCGTTAGCTCAAGTTCTCGCTCAACTTTACCCACACTGGCTGAGAGCAGCCACACAGGTAACACAGGAGCTGCTGTAGACTGGTTTATCAAAACCATCAGATACTTGTAGGTCCAATGTTAGCATCACTTGAGTATCGACACATGCTGGGAATAAAGTACCACTTATCCCCAGTTGGAGGCTTTTCTGTGAATGAGAATTGTATCTCCAGCTAATACTGCAGTAAAACCAGCAATATTTCTTTTCTGTGCGTTAACTGGGACCCAAAGTAGGACATGAAATATAGCTAAAAAAAATAACTTTTCTAAATAAAAAGTATTAAAGAATTAAGCATGCTTCTATTGCCCTCTAGACACTATTTCAAATAATGTCTTCATAGTAAGTGCTGTTCCAGCAATTTAAAATGTGCATCTCGGACTTCTTCCTGCTTCCACCTTTGACTGGCTGAAGGCACTGTCAGTGGGACACAGAGCCTTTCATCCCCACCCAAAGCTGCTGTTTCAAATGCTGTCTGGGCTGGTAGTGATTGAAAGTTGATGGCTATTCACAGCTGCTTAGTGGGACCTTATTCCCATTTTTTAAAGAACAAATGTCACAAAATATAGTGGTGTCAAAAACATTGCCACAGCTGATGTGACAGCCCAGCAAATAAGTCAATGAGATGGTAACTTCAGAAATGAGGCACAATGCCTGGGCTGGAGGAGAAAACCTTCCAGTGTTGTGGCCCATCTTATGCCTATCCCAGGGCATTTAATGGTACTTTTCCTCCCAGGCTGTCAGCGCTTAGCTATTCACAAGCACTGCAGTAATCAAACAAAACATGTCACTTGGTTTGTCATTCACAACTCATGACGACATGGCCAGAAATACGCAGCCATTCCTTCTGCAGCACGATACCAAAGAATATACTGCAAACAGGGACTCGTTCAGGTGAGCATCTATGTGAAACAAAACGAACAGATCCATTGCTCATCTTCAAACTTACAAAATATAAATATTTCTTTAACTATAATTCCCTCTCCAAGAATACACATTAAGCTGGCAGTGTCCAGAGCACGTATATCAAATGGATCCATCACTTCCCATGACGATCAAATGGATCCATCACGTCTGTAGGCCCACACGCTTACTTACTCTTACAAAGTAACGTAGCCCTACCTTTGCGTAATGAACCATAGAATAGTTTGGGTTGGAAGAGACCTTTAAAGGTCATCTAGTCCAACCCCCCTGCAATGAGCAGGGACATCTTCAACGAGATCAGGTTGCTCAGAGCCCCGTCCAACCTGATGTTGAATGTTTCCAGGGACCGGACATCTAATATCTCTCTGGGCAACCCGTGCCAGTGTTTCCCCGCCTTCATTGTAAAAAATTTCTTCCATATATCTAGTCTAAATCTACCTTCTTTTAGTTTAAAGCCACTACACAACAGGCCCTGCTAAAAAGTTTGTCCCCATCTTTCCTGTAGGCCCCCTTTAAGTACTGAAAGGCTGCAATAAGGTCTCCCCAGAGCCTTCTCTTCTCCAGGCTGAACAACCCCAACTCTCTCATCCTGTCTTCATAGGAGAGGTGGTCCATCACTCTGATCATTTTTGTGGCCCTTCTCTGGACCTGCTCCAACGGGTCCATGAAAGGCCAGACCCAATAAAGCGTTTGAAGCCTATAAAGTAGAGGCTGTAATGACTACATTTTAGGTGTCAGCCCTCAAGGAGAAGTCCCGAGTGGAGACTGAGATACCTGTGCAGCGCAGGGGGAGGGCACAGTTGTAGAAGGACATGGAAAGCTGCACACTGAACACGATGTTATCCAAATTCCCTCTCCTCTCTGGAGCTCAGATTGCTAACACAGCAAATGAAAACTCCTGGTCCAGACAGCAGAGTCCACAACTCCAACCCTTTCCACAGTACCCCCACACCAGGCTACGGGCTCCCGTGCTCTCCTCTAGTCCTCTTCCCTTTTCTAGGCAAGTGAAGGTCCCATTTTTTGCTGCTGTGGCACAGTTTGCACTGGATGGGGAGAGGCAGGGAGGTTTGGATGGTTCCCACGCAGTGAGTGAGTAACACCACGGCACAGGGACTCGGCAGGGAGGCAAGAGGCAGCACAGCTCTCCAGGACGGAGAAGTTAAGCGTGAACTCCCATTTACCAGGGGAGCACCATTAGGCCAATTTTATATCTGTGGCAGGAATTAAAAACAAAAAACAAACAACAAGCAAAAAAAAAAACCCAACCTAAAACAGCAACAAAAAAATCCCAGCTATCTACAGTGGTCTTTTGCGAGTTGTCTAATCTGGCATTGGCTAGACATGCTTTAGGCAGGCACATGGAACTTGACCCTTCAAGGTGCTTAGGTGCAACCAATTTCCAGGTTGTTTAATGAAAACTAATGGCAACTCTTGCCAGGCTATGCAAGCGTAGCAGAGGAACACATGAGGACGACGTGCTTGCAGAGACACCGCATGCTCGCTAGGATGGCCGCAAGATATTTTGCTCTCCATAATGTACCAGAGCTCACTCTAAAAGGGTAAAAACCTTCCTGGCGTTTCCCCCATTCCAGCGCGCTTCCTTGCTACCCTTCTCTCTACATGTGGTTCAGCCAGAGAGAGACAGACATAGAACACGTGTGTGGGAAGAACAAATCAAGTCAGACAAGTTATATTTATGTTACTAATTGCCAACTCATTTGAACAGGCCTGAACAATGTACTGGACCATAAAAACAAGAAATGAAAGTTACAAAAGCATGAGCGTTCCAGGTGTGCTTTGGCAAGCATATTGCAGTCAGGGATTGCAGACACACAATTACAAAGACTTTGTGGCCTTCAGATCCTGCAAATACATGTGAAAACAAGCAGGTATCTGTGACAAAAAAACCCCTACATCAGACAGCTTAGCTCTGATTTTAGAGTTCAAAAATCTTTTTTTTTTTTTTCCTCTTTATGGATAAAATTCTTGTTCCCCTGAAGTCAGCAGCAAACTCCTTTTGACTTTGATAAGGCCAAGATTTCATTCAACGTGTTTTGTTTTCTTCTAATTTGTATGTGTGTGCAGGTTTATTCTAAGTTCAAAGCAATTTCCACCGGTAACTTGGAAACGTACCAGTTTTCCGGCAGTCTGAAAGCCACGCTGTCTCGAGGACTATTCACAGAGAGACAAGGAATGTCTCTCACACGCTATACAATGATTAATTGATTTTGGATGTTTCCTGACACCTTCCACTTTGAGGCTATTCTCTCCCCTTCAGCATATACATAATGCACAGCTCCATGATTGCTGTTAAGTTGTAAAATTACCAACTCCAAGGGGCATTGTCTAAGCATAAGAGAAGATTCGTAAAACTGCGGGGTAATTATTGAACAGAAGACTGCTCTCTGTCTTGTTTGATTTTTTGATTTGGTTTTAATTGCTAGCAGTGTTCTCAGCTTGCTTTCAGGAAATACAAGATGCCTTTATAACCCAGAAAATATCCATTATCGCTGTTTCCATCCTCTGTAACTAGTGAGTTTGAAATATTTGACTTAACAGAACTGGATAGGGCAACCTCTTCACATCCATTAGAACCAACTGTCCACAACAACTTCATTAGCAAAAGTAAACAGCACTCCTGCCTGGCAAAAGGTGTCTCAGGGGCTACCGGAGACTTCCACATAGTGTTGCACTGTTGACAAGTTACGCATGCTCATAAGCCAACCCAACTTCAATATGACATTAAAAATAAACACTTGCCACCTTGTTGCTGGTGATCTCATCTGCAAACACAGGGTCATCTGCATGCCAACGACTCTCTGAGGTACCACTTCAGACCAGTTTCACTCTGTACAAACAATGATCTCAGCTGGCCTCAAACATCAGCTTTAGCAAAATGGGGCCACATACCAAGCTTATGCAGACCTCGCAAGCCCCTCAGATCCCTCTTCCCACAGCTCCCTGTCCTCACCTTGCTGGGTCTGATGAGACCACCAGCTCCCAGGTACACCTCACCCTGATGGTCTCATATGACTTTCCCCCATATAAAAGGAACAGGAAAATCCAC
This sequence comes from Vanellus vanellus, assembly GCF_965231255.1. Taxonomy (NCBI): domain Eukaryota; kingdom Metazoa; phylum Chordata; class Aves; order Charadriiformes; family Charadriidae; genus Vanellus; species Vanellus vanellus. The sequence continues at coordinate 64,290,428 of NC_138906.1, read as the reverse complement.
CGGAATTATTTATTACCACAGTAGGACCAATTTAGGCTCGGATCCGACATTTATGTTCCTTTAGGAGCTATTACAGAGGCTCCTGATTGTCTTAGAGCAAAAAAAAACCCTAAAAGCAGTTACGAACACACACTGTAAAGCAATGCAAGAGGTTCTCTGTATATGTAGATTTCCCCTCAAGTTCATCATTCCCTGGATCTCTCATATTCACATGTCCTTCAAAGTCTCCCTTCATCAGCTTTTCTCCTAAAATAGCTTCTGACAAGTAACTCCCAATCTCTCTTAAATGTCGATTCCTGTAACTCTTTTTCTAGTGCTGCTGTCTTTTATGGCCTAATAATTCAACTCATAAATAAGATCCCTGAATTCCAGCATCTGTCATCCCTTATATCTCCCTGTAAAATCACAGAATAGTCTGACTGCAAAGTTTTTTTGGAGTTATATCCAACTTTCATCAATATGCTCCATGGGGTAGGGATGACCATCTTTTCTTTTCATGTACATATTTTTTTCACGTTCATCTAGTACAGCTGAACCTAGATCTTTCATTGCTATGACGATTCAAATAATTTAAAATATTTATATACTTGTCAGGGTAAGAATCATTACTACATCTTCTCACTATTAGGAAAACCAGTGACACCCAGAATGTATTGGAAAGTGCTGACCTTTAAATGGCAATTACCATACAGGAGAAGTATGCAAGGAACCAAGCAATTACCAATTTCATAAATGCTTTTATATTTAAGGACACAAACCTTTGAGCAGCCATACCTGTGATGCTCAGGTAAACTGGGTAAACCCCTAGGAACTGCCGAGCAGTTGCAGTTTACTGAGGAATTTGAATTTTAATGCATACAGCCTCCAAAAAAATACTACCTCCAACCTGACGTTGTCCCTTGTCCTGCTTTAAAATGCTCCTCATAAAGATAAAAGATTACTATGCCTTGACAAAGGCAGAGAGATGTGAAGAGATGCTGTCAAAGTTGTCCTTATAGAGATCCACTGGTACAATTCACGTCTGATCTAGTATGCAAAATCCCTATCTTCCCCTGAGCAGAAACTTTATATGGCATTGATTAACTTTCACAGAGGATGAAACAAAACTGGAAAGCTCATGCTCACATTGGTTATCATCTGGACTTGAACACAAGACTCCAACAACTAAAAGTCTGCGCAATCTGACTTAATGTTTTAGATTTACCATTCCAAGAATGCAGGCGTAGGAATTAAATTAAGAACTAATACAGATTAAGAAAAATACATGCTTAAAGAGTAGCAAAATCTTGTTAGAAAATCATTATGAACTATGATTTTGAGCTAAATATTAAAGCATTAAACATTAGTTCCTTTGTAGCCCCTACAGACTTGGTTTCTATGGATACATAAAACTTGGACATAGAACCCTTGAGGTTTTCCTTAAGCACCAAACATGGATAGTCTTTCATATACTGAAAAAGGACAAAACAAAGGTCTGATGATTTTTTTATTAGGGGAGAAAAGCATCGTTATATTTATGCTTTACGTAAAAAGCAACTAGGAATGTAAATGACTGAACAGGGATATAAGTCTATAAAACACCAGTTTCGGAGGAAAATTATGCTTTATGTAATGGTTCAATTTCCATAAAATTGTAAAAACTGTCATAAAAACAAATGGACTTCTGAAATTGATGCTTGCTTATTGTCATGTGACAGATGGCTCTGACTGCCTGGCAGAGAGCAAACAGCTACCTAGTTGGTCCTCACTGTCCTCGGAGAGAATCATTTTAGTCCATTCGCATTTTTTTTTTTTTAATGAGCCCGGTTGCATTTAAGTATCTTTACGGCAGCTAGTAAGTCATCCATGCGCAATTACAGAGAGGAGGTCAAAAGGAAGTAATAGTGATGAGCCCAACAGATGACACAGCTAGGCAATCTCAACAGCATTGCACTATGTAAAATTACAGTGCACCGAAACACCAAATGAGTCCAGCAATCCTTTTGTGCCCACAGAAACAATGAATTAGGACTCCATAACGAAAACAACAGTGATAGTCACTGAGAATTACACTGGCTTTGAATTAGGAATTGAATAAGCAGGTTGCAGGTTTCAGAACTGCCAGTCTCACTGTACAACCCGAAGCAAAACATCTGTCCGTGTGAAAGGAGAGCATATTTCTAATTGCTGACCAAGGCAGTATTGTTTTTCAACAGCTCCTGTATCTATTCATAATCATACTGGGCTCCCAGTACCCAAATACTGGCACAGTGCTAATCATTGAGGGGGCAGAGGGAGCGTGGTCTCGGAAAGCAAACGTGTTCCAAACAAGGGGCTAAGAAACTTCTCCCGGGAACACGAGTCCGCAGTATGTCAGCCACTGGAATAAAGACTTTCCATTCTTGCTGCTATCTGAAATTAAGGGCAGGTCCCATACTCGATCTCCCCTCCCTCAGTGTCAGTAAAGAGCAGCCATTACAGATTGACTGAATACTTTAACGTCCATTGTGAAAACAACCATCAACCAAAATGGCAGCCCAAATCTGCACTTAATGCAGACACACGTATACTTTCAGACTCACACCGCTTATTCCAAAGAAACAGAATAAGATTTAATGTAGAATGAACAGTTCAATGGGCCAAGTTGCGAGTAAGTGTTCACAGTTACTTCAGAGGTCAGCCCCACTCACTGCACCTCACACAACTCACCAGTATGTTCACGTTTTGGGTTTTGTCAACACTTGCCATTTCATTAAGTTGTGTTTGGACTCCACGCGCTTCACCCTTTATGAGCTCTGCTGTTTCACTTACATCAAGAAACTAGTGAGTTCACAATTTCATATCCATTTTCCTCTCCCTACCTCAACCCGTGCATACCCGCACTTGGCTGACTATCACAGTTTCATGGGTGACTGGCAGGAACAGATTCCTGAGTAGCTTTCCTATGCTTTTATCAGTTCGTTCAGTTCCAGCTCCTGGCAGCCTGTGTACAAGAGACACCCTTGCAGCTGTCCCCAGCATAATGCCATCTTACTGTTCTTTATAACAATATTTCAAGATACAGTTGAACCTAAACACCGCGGAGCTTCTTTACTGCAACTGCAAAAACAAATGGCTCTAATACAAGGTTAAATCATTTACAGCGGAAACTTGCAAAGAGAAGATAAATCACCTTTTTCTCTCAATGCAGTGCCACGCAGTCATCTTCATCTTTTCTTATCAGCTGCCATTTCCAACACATGCAAGAAGTGCTCTTATTATGCTAGGGAGCAAAAAGGATCAAGCTCTTCACCCTGGCAGTCTTCTATCAACAATAACAGAAAAAGATACAAAGACTGCAAGTCCAACATGATGTCACTAACTAGTGACATGCATGGCAACGTACTGCTTCACTGTTAATACAAGAAGTCAGGGAAGACCAAGGCTCATTTTATTTATCAAGTAGCTGATAACTCATCCCTGACAGTATAAAAAGAAGGGCAATGCATGACAACTCTGCGTAATACTTTGCGGCAGATGGAGCGAGGGGAACGAGACCAGCCGTCTCTGCAGCTGGCGGGCACGGGAAGGACAATTTTGTCCTAATGCACCTGCCCAGTTGTGATCACCAAAGTGGGAGAAGGCAAGGAGGAATATATCACCGTGTCAAAAAATGAATGTAGAATTTACAAAACATCTGTTTAAACTGTTCATCCTCTCCACGTAGAAGGCTGTCTGGCACTGTTACCACAGATACTCTCGCTTACCTTCTCCGTTGCGTAGTTAAATAAATTTTAGCTAAATTAAAATCATGCAATTAAGTAAAGAGTCAAACAATCACAAGTACTTGAGTTAAAGCAGTTTTAGAAATTACCAACCACTTAGCTAGAATGTGAAATTTATGTATCTATGCACCCACTTAAGGCGGCGGGCTTGAACCACCACTAATGGTGATTTACACTAACCTATTTTACTCCATGTTGTAAAAGACTGGGCTGCCCATACAATCAGTTGTGTTGTCTCATGCAAGGTAGTATTAATTTCCAACTGAGCAGGCAACAGCTTCCTCAAGTCCTTTGCCTTGATGGCACCATGATGGATGTCCTTATTTTAAAAGCTCGCTAAACGTTAACATTCTGAGCAAGAAATTGCTATCAACAGAGGAAAGATGCTAGCACAATTATTTTTAATGCATCCTTACTTTTATGAAACATATTCAAATTGAGATTAGTTATGTCACCCATTAGTTATGTTGTCCAAGAGCTTTGACAAATGGGTTTTGTTGGGTTTAGCTGCCATGGTTTAAGAAAAAACAAACAAACAAAAAATTCACTGCCCCAACTGTTTGCTCCATTTCATTGCCAGGGGTTCTTGTCCCCAAAGCATGAAGGGGAGAACAAGATCCCTGTTGCTCTGGTTCACAACCCGTCCTATTAAACAGCTGCTGAAGGTGGGCCTGCATTAACACTGGCCTGAGACACACTTCCAGTTCTGCTGAGTTGGGGCAGCAGAGAGGCAGGACAGCAAAGCGGAGGTGGCGGTGGACCAGGCAGGGCAGCAGACTCCACTGCAGCCATCATCTCAGAGCCTTAACCGTGAGCTCACAGACTTTTGTCATTAAAAGGTGGAGATAAGGAGGTAGAAAGCTGAAAACTTTCAGTGAAGAAGTAAGTCCACAACAAAAGGGGAGTCTGTCCTTCTATAAGCACAAAATCTGCTGAATTCCCAAAGAAGAGACCCTTTTCCCTATAGGAAGTAAAGAGTTTAATTTGGATAAGAGAACATTCACTGGAAGACAAACTGACTGCTCGTCTTTGTAACTCTGTAATACAGCAGAGATTGACCTTTGCATTCTCATTTCAACGCTTATCTTGAACAAACAGCCAAGGAGTCAATGTCTACAGAGAAAAAATTAGGGAAGTGACTTTTCCCTAAAACTGCAGAGTAAGTCCTAGGGAAAATTTTAATAAATATGAGTCCAGCTGCTGTGGCTGAATGTTAACCAGCTCTGTGATGCAGTGTTTATTTGGCCGTGCAATGCTTGCTGAGACAAGTTAAACTTCAATCTTGAATTATATGATTAAGTCTTTCAGGGAGAAAATGATCCTTTGTAGCTTTTGTTATCTCAAAATACGTTATATTTCAGTATCAGCAGAAGAACAACATTTTCTTATTTTATACATTCATCGGGTTTTTTGCTTTTATCTTGTGGGTGAATTTAGCGTTCAAGGAATGGATACCACTGACCAAAGCCAAACCTAATGAATGCAAGGGTCCTGACAAACTTCGCCCACGCACATCGGGCAGTGAACCTTATGCCCAGCTTACAGCACTGCCACTTTGGCAGTCTTGGCTTCAGTTGAATAGACAATCGTATCAAACTGTGGACAAAATGACTACAGACAACCCAGCTTTCACCTATGATCTGATCGGGATGTCAAGTGGATATTTTTTCCTCTCATTTTCCTTTTCACTATGGGAAAAAAATCATAAAGTACTATTATCACATGGTAATAGTCATAATAAATAAACACAGGTTCCAAATAAAGCATTTCTAACTTAAAGCAGATTGTTTTCTCTTAAAGGTTTCAAGTTAAATCTCCTCAGACGTTTTTGCTGATGCACAGCTAATTACATCATTGTTTTGCATTTGCTATTGCACAACTACAACGAACAAGGTGTGCCTTAAAATTAGATGTTGCAGCCCATACACTTAACCTGATTAGGTCAATAATTTAAATATTAACACAGTTACGGAAATGAAAGCCGACAGATTCTTGTTAAAAAATAAGTCATTATATACCTTTACACCGTATTCTTTTAAAAACACAGGACTTAAGCATTTTCAGATGCAGAATGAGCATCTGGATGTCTGCCACAAGATACTACCTTTTGCTCCTATACCCACTGTGGCTGTCAATCTCATAACTGTGTCCTCCAGGACAAGGTAACTGAGTCACAGTGCAAACTTAATCACATCACAACACAAAGCTGATGGGATGATCTCATTACTGTTCCAGGAAAAGGAATAAACTCAATTCCTATTTACACCAGCAAATCTAGCTTTCAGCAAAGACCTACAAAGGCCTTGACCACATAACAGGGAGAACAAGTAACATGAGTGGCAGCTTATTAAGGAAACTATTAACAGAAGCGAGATACTGACGTTGAGACTTTTAAAGAAAGTCTCAGTGCTTTGTCAGAGGATTTTTGAATTTTAAAGGAGTTTTGAAGTTTAGCCAAATCTATGATCCTTTTTGGTAAGGTTAGGTATCTGGAAGTTACCTTTATGTCAGGTTAAAAATAATTGTGTACATTAAAGAAGAGATTTATTGCATTATTTCAAGCACTCAACCCAATCTAAATTGGCTAGGAGGTTCATTTGGGAGCTCTTCACCCTTTTTTTAATATTGTATTTGGATTATTTTCTAGCATAGTATCAGACATGCAGAAACAAAATCTAAAATGACTAAATCTGACTTAAAAAGAATACCTGTCTGATCAAAGCCTCCAGCTCACCTGTGGTGGTTGTTTGGGTTTGTTTTGGGTTTCTTTTTTTTTTTTTTTTTTCTGTAGAAGTAACTAGCAGGAAAAGTCTTATCTTCTAAGAGTTGCACTTAAAACTGATTGCTTATAAAGATTTGAAGAATGATTGGGATTACCATTCTAAAACAGCACCCAGGGGAACGGGGTGGATCAAGGGACTGCTGATGAGATATCGAGTCTTTCACATCTAAACTGTTGATTTAAATTCAATCCAAAACAAAGATCCCCCAATCAGTGGACATCTGATGATCTGTAAGAAATGACATGATGTTCTCACTCTATTCTTAGAAGATACATGTTTTAAGAGCACTGAACTGCCAGCAAAATTGGCACTCTCTAGAGTGAAACCAAGGAATGAATTGATAATGAAACAATTTAAAAGAACTTTTATCCCTCAAAACAGTACTATAAAACAAGGCTTTGGCTTTCTGGATCAGGTTTAGATCACACTTACTGTCCCCAACCTGCTCAAAATAAGAGTTTTAGCCTCTAAGACTACTACTGTAAATCCAAATGAAACATTTCAGTAAGGTAAAAATTACTATTTAAGTTCCAGAGTAGCTATATCGGGCTTTAATGACATAATTTACAGAAAGGGCAGTGGTAGATGTTAATGAGTGACTCAGACAACTTTCTATTATGCTTTTCTGCAGGAGCAGTCATTATCACATGTCAGTTGCTCAGAACATAGCACTTTCTAGTCCTCCCTCTTATTTAATAAAAGCAAATTAATCATTTCCAATCATTTACTTAGTCAGTGAATTTAGACCCTAGTTTCACTCATAAATTACAGTAAATGTATTGTTTTAATTAACTTACTAGTCATAGCTGTTCTACAGATGTTTTGTTTGTTTGAACATACTTTAGCCTATGAACTATTTGCAACTCTTATTACTGTGATTCTTGATTTACTAATGGGATTTGTGACAGATCAACTGTATGACATTTTACTTTTTCTCTTTGCTGACTACCAGGTCAGATTAAGAGTTCACCTCCTAGGCCTAAAGCTCTTTGCTCTTGGTACATGACATGGCTATCTATCTCAAATGGCTACTGTGCAAACCAAGCCCATAGCCAGTACAGGGAGATGGACTGACCTTACCTGCATATGAATCAGTGGGTTGGGCACACACTAATTGCTACAGCAGAAGCAGAGCCTCTTCCTCTTACTCAGCCTTCTTCTCTCTTTCCTTCCTCCCAAAAAGTACTCCTTCCACCCATAACCCAAGCTCCTTCTCCCTGCAGGAACCTCCCTTGCAATCCCATGGCAATTACCACCCATGTGCAGGAGGGAAACCCACCAGCGCTACTAGAACAAGACCAAGTCACATGCTGGTGGCACTGCATGGAATGGGAGAGGCTAGAGGAGTTCTTTGCTGTGTCTTTCAAAGGACCCCTCTACCAAGTTCATTGCTCTACCAGGGAAAGCAGCTTCTTTCTGTGCTAGGTCCAGAGATTGCCCCTTGGTCCAGGAAGAAGGAATATAGTCCCTTTAAATAATGGAAGGTGTTGACCATGCACAGATGTCTCCCCTCCCTCCATAGCACCATCAAAAAGTTCATGTAGGTTCTAAGATGTCCCCTTACAGCAGGCATGCACAGCTAGGCAATGTCACCAAACACAAGACAGGTCAGGGGGCGGAGAGGGATGCCACAATATGTAGAAGAGGGCACCCTGAGAGAAGATACCATTTCTTATCCTGGTGATTCTCTCCTAACTGTCTTCCTCTTGTGCACTACCTCCTGGATCCTGCTCACCCCAAGCCCAGTTTTGCTAGCCATCCCTCTAACAGACACCCATGAACAGGTGCTGGAAATTTGTTCTTGGGACAAAAATGGTAAATGTAATTCATGGCTGGGGCAGGGCTCCTTCACATCATTAGAAGAGGTCACTAATGCATGCACAGCCCCATCTCCCAAGACAGTCTATGTGTAGAGACAGTCACATAAAGGACTAATGTCACCATCATCAGTCATCTCACGGAGTCCTTGAGGAAGCCTTGGATGCGGGGTCCTCTGTGATACGGTTGGTAAGAAGGAAGAGACTACTGCAGTGGACGCCAGGCAAAAATCCATTCTGAAGATACAAGTACTGGGCTATCACCTTTCCAGAAAATTAAGGTCTTGGGTCTGACTTCTGTCACCTGAAGAAGGGATGATCCCCTGCCTTCGCATTAGGTCTTCATCTAGGTACTGAGACAATGCCAGCATGCAGTCTTGTCTTCCCTGCCTAAACCTCCTCCTACAACTCCAGCCGTTCCCAGTCTCCATGCTGACCATTGGCACCCAATCCCACGAGGCTTAGCAAGTGTCAGAATGAAGAATCCAGACAGAAAAGGTATACGTAGAGAGCCCCTTCTTCTTGCATTTCCTGTGGATCTGTAAGAAGGATGTCATCCTCTGCCAGGAGGCTGCTAACATGCTTCTTGGTACCCTTCTACTTTTCCAAGGAGTAGATGTACACATGTGTTCCAATTCCTCTCCCAAAGGAGCTGGATGTGTGATCAGAGAAATGTGCTTCAGGCCCAGTGATCTTTCTGGACCTAGACTTTACCCTCGTTCTCCTATCATTCAATACACTAGGGTGAGTAAGGCAGGTGCCTTTAGGCTCTAAAATATCTTGCACCAGATGCCAACTCACCACAGTCTTCCACTGACTAGACCTTTTCACGTTGTTGCAGCACAAGGACTGGCACTCACCTTCTCTACATCCCAGCACCTTTACAATGAGGAAAAGACATAATTTCCTCCCTATCAAGCAAGCCCAAACTTCCAAAAAGCCTCTAACAAAGCTTCTGTCCTCCGACAGGATATTGTAAGAATGGCCATAAGTTGACCTTGGCCAAAATTAAGAGCTCGTGACCATTACAGACACCAGGTAGCAGTCCATGAAAGGGGTTGACAAGCCAGAGGGGAGTTCATTACTCACTGCTGCCTCATGGACATTTTTCTTGGACCAACGTTCTACAAATTTCAAGGCCTGTATAGTTAGGATGATTTTTCCCTCTATACATTATTGAGTATTTACCATTACTGAATGTTATCTGCAATTCTGTCATTCATTCAATCAATATTTTGAGCTGACTGCAACTTTTCACAATCTACCTTAGTTTTGAATAATTCTGTTTTTGTCATAGTGCTCTTCATCTCTCTTTTTGCAGTCAATTTATGAATGCATTGCAGAGCAAAGATCCTGGTAGGCTTATGACAGTAATCTATATTTATGGTGCAAAACTAGCCATTTACTATTTCCTATCATTTAAGCTGTTACTAATCTGTGAGAAGAACTTTCCTCTTTCTCATGGGAGCTTAGTTGCTTTAGGAAGTTCTACTGAGAAGCCTTAAGAAAAACCTTTCTAAATCCAAGTCCACTATCTCAATTCTTTACACACCATTGGGTCACTTGGAGGAACTGGAGAAATATGACTTCCCTCTCCAGATGTCATACTGACTCTTATGTAATGTGCTATATTTATCTTTCTGTTTACCCATCCTTTCCTTATTACCGTATCTAACGGTTCAGCCTTAGAGAAGTCAGAGTTAATTGTCTGCAGTTCTTGGAATGATCCCTGGAGCCCTTTTAAAAATTTTAGTATAGACACTGATTTACCTGATAAGTTGCATACCACAATCACACACACAGCAATTTCCTGGACAATTACCATTGGGACCAACTGACCTGTTACTGTTCACTTGATCAAGTTGTTCCAAAACCTCTTTTTGTAACACCTTTTTTTTTTTTTTTTTTTTTTGACAATTCTATATGCATAAAAAACAGGTTGAGATGACCAAACTGTAACTTTCAGTAGCAAAAATCAAAAGTCTGAAAAGTGACATTTGGGGTATAAGTACAAGACTTCCCCTGTTCTTGTCTTCTGAGGAATACTTCATGTGTCAGTCTACAAAATGAAGTTTGATGCAAAGATACAGCAGTTTCTCAAAACCTTTGTAAATAGTGATGAATGACTACCTTCATTGCAGACGATGTATTTTTTCATTTGATGAACTGCTAAGCTATTAATGAGGACTGTCTATGACCATGAAGAATGAGATCATTGTCTCTATTATGAGACAATTTTTTGAAAAATATACACCTCAGAGTATAACCTGGATGACCGACCTTGCTAAGTAGCATATACTAATCAACTTGGTAGAAATGCACAAACAATAATCTAAATTACAGCTAGAGACTTCAGATGACCTTTTAAGTCTTAGAACCTTGATGTTTATGGACATAAACATTCCAAGACAGACAGAAAATTGCAGACGTTTGGAAGTCCTCTGATGGACTCCTCACCTGGAAGCAGGATATCTCATCGTCTTGAAATGATTTCTTGTGATTTCCCTTGAAACATTTCCTGGATAAAGCTCCTGGAGATAAGACACTTCTTACTGATTGTGTCTGTCCCTCATCACATTTCCATTCAAAACTCTCACACACCAGGGGGACTCTCCTCAAAACTGACACTCAGAGTGACACTTCTTGTACAGTGCAGTTTCTGAATTAGCTCATGAAAACACAAATGAGAAAAGTTTTTGAGGAGCATGTTCCCATGTATTTGTAGCATATATGCAACAAGCACAGAACTATAATATATCATAATAACATATCTAGCTTTTGACTCTGAGAACAAATTGTGGGTGTATTAGTTCTTGCTTAATGGGAGCACCACTGGGAAGTACTTTTTAAAAGCATAACAAGGCAGTGCAAAGAACTATGAGAAGAGGATAATTTTGTGATGGGTGTGGACTGTGGGAGTTTTCTGAATAGATGCTCAGAGCCAAGAAAAGCTGAACCCTTTCTTCTTTTCCTAAATGAAACAAAAACTTCTAATAAAGACATCAGATAAATGGAATATTATTGCCATAGGACATGCAAGTGCAGTAAAGCTAGGATATGATAGCGTTTCAATGATAAGCAGAAATCACAGGTTTAGAGACTAATAAAACATAGGAAGCTAAAATTAGAAAATGTTGCAAACATATCTGAGAACATAACCAACACAGTCTTGAGAACAGTGTGCTTACCATGTTAGTGGAGGAAAATTTGCATAATTAAGCACTGATGATTTATGTAATGCAGGTGAAGGAGTAAGAACATCACTGCATTGTAATTAGGAGAACTATTTGTCAGTCTCATTTTAAATTGGACTCAGAAACTTCAGACACGTCAGTGGCATTTATATGAGTAAAAGTTACAGGAACAACCATAGTTAAAACGCATTAGGGCAACTAAATTTTAGTTTATCTGTAAAGTAAAGATGGTCGAGTAAGCCACCACCCAAAACTGAGGGACAAAAAGGAAGGTAAGTTCTCTAGACAGTCTTGGAGGCTGTGGGACAGAAAATGCTAAACTGGGGGAAATGTCAGAGTGGTTAGGGTATGGAAATAGACAGCTGATGGGTACATAACAAAAAGTGCAAATACCAGATTGTTAGCAAGGAAATCTCATGGGTGAGAATGCCCTAAGAACAAGCTGGAAGCTGGCAATGGGGAAGGCATGGAGAGATATCTGGCAAAGGGGGGGTATGGCCTTCATCTTCCTAGATCACAGAAGAGGATTTGATTACTGGTTAGACTTATCTGCAGAGCAGCTTCTCCCATAGTGAGCAGAGTGATTTTAAAATAGGACAACGGCATTTTATTAGGGCACAACAGCTGAGAAAGATTCTCCAGTGGATAGGAAGCACTGGTTCACAGCCTCTCCTCTCCCCCCTTATTTTGAATTAACTCAGATCTTGGAAACTGAGCCCCTGCCTATATTCAAGTTTGTTTACATGACTGACTGACAGGAGATAATATTTCTTTACATCTCTCTTCACAAAAGCCTGCAGCAACAGATGGATTTTGCAGCATAATCTAAAGGTCAACAACTTCTGACCAGCAAACTAATGGAGAACAGACCAGACTGCAGCAAGTTCAGCACTGGGGAAACCTAATTAAAAATGATGTTCATATTTAACTAGTAAATCAGCATTGCACAAGGACAGAGGGAGTACCCGATGTACCTAAGATATGTTTAAATCAATAAATGGTTTCTCTAAAAATGAAAGCTATGCATAAATGTAAATCACATACCAAACTAACTATTTGCAAGACACAATATGTAACAAACAGCCAGTTTTCTCCATCAGTTAAAAGTATTTTAGAAGCCTTTAAGCATGTTAAAGTATTCTGAGCTCAACATGACAAAGCCGTGGATTTTGTAGTGATGTGTCTGAAACAGCCAAGAATTATTTTCATGAGTTGTAGATTTAAAAACAAAACAAAACAAAAAAAAGCCTATCACATGGATATTCAGAATCACTTAATGATTAATCAAGACTCTCAAGCTGCAAACTTGAAATGCCATACTTTTCTTCAGCTAAGAAAACTGATTCAATCCTGCCATACTGCTCAGCTGCCCACCCTCTCACCAAAAATTTCTTCAACTGCCCTGGGGTGTATCTCTCAGCTATCAAATATCCTTCAAACTCAGAGAGACTAAACAAACATGACCTATGTTTAACAGTAATGCACACAACTATAGCACCTCATCCAGAAAAAATGAAAGATCAATCACATACCATTTTGTATACCCTTTCAGTAACAAATCATTCCAATCCGGCAGTTTGTAACATGGGCAACTGGTCAGCAAATCCAGTTGTTCTTATTCCACAGCAGAGATCGTCAAACAAAGAAATCAGTGCAGTCTCTGAAGCATTGCGTGGCTTCTAAATTGATAGGCAGAGGTGAAAGATGTCTGAAAACCAGTATTTTCTATTTGATTTTATCAGTCAGCTTGAGGAGAGTTAGTGTCCTTGACAGTGATATTTTATCCTTGAACTTGACACAAACACTGAATTTTAGATATAAATTCTACACATACACAGATGCAGTCATATAAATTGGCAAAGCCCAAATTGCTGGTTACCACAACACTAGCAGTAATTTCAGCTATTATGTATTTGATAATTGATTCTGTAGTTTAAGCTGCAGAACTATTATTTGATTATAATAACCCCTCTTCTGCACACACTGTTCTGAATACGCCTTATAGGAAGAAGTGTTCCCTATTATAAGAAACTTCTGAGAGTTTCTAAGACTGCTGAAAGCATTTAGCTAAGTTTTCAGCTGCAGACTTTTAAACAGGAGTACAGAAAATATACATGTAGGAGAGGAAGTGCACATTTCAAAGAGCTGGCTAGAAGACAGCACTTTGATTTTGCCCCAGTTGTTGATTTGATTCCATGAGACCATGAAGAAGACCAACCAGTGGGAATTAAAACATTAGATCACAATAAATCAACAGACATGAAAACATTAGCTCAGGCATTAAATTTACATTTTCCAGACCATTGGCTCTTGTGACCCAGAATATACTGGGAAATTTGAAGTTCTGCTGTCAGTTCTGTAGCTCTGTTTCACTCTAGCCCAAAGCAACAATCAGTGCAGGCTCTCGCTTCATTCTCTTGCCCTACACTGGAACATTCTTGTTTTTAGGCATGGCATAGTTACAATCTTATTACACATAGGACTGGGGAAGATAAGGTCCATGCTCACTCTCAGTCTGGGACGATGCACACATTGTTTAAATGGAAAGAGCAGCTGTTGGAGGACCATACAATCATCCACATAGCTGCAAGAAGCTTTAGCGTACTTGGGGAGAACAGAGTTTTCAGACATTTCTGTTTCTAGTACAGAAGAAATCTTTACTGATCATACAACAAGCTGCCACTTTTTTAAGGGTTTCAAGCTTTTAAAAAACCTTTCAAATAAGAAAAGATTTCAATGGATGGCAAAAGCCACATTGTCAAAACAGAAGTCAAATTCTTGCCGCAGGCAGCAACTTTTCAGAAAAGCAGAGTTAAAAAAAAGGTCATCAGAATTTGTAAAGCTATGACTAGATAATAATAATAACATAATATCCCTTAGCAATCTTCCAGGAAACTGTGGAATTGTCATCAAGAATAGCTTATGAAAATTTCAACCTGAGGCCAACACCTATTATGAAAAAATCAGAGCCAAAACATCCAAAAGTTACAGGCAACCATTATTTAACGGGACAAGTCAGAAAACCCCAATAATAAGCAACGACACATGCCATATTAAGCCCTGCCTATGCCACAAGGGAAAAGAAAAAATAAATATTTTGCTGTCTTTTGGCTAATGTGCTTTTAGCATGCTCTCTCTCACTAGTATCACCACAGCGTTTCTCCTAAACATTGTGCTGCAGTAAATGACTTCCCAGGATAGCTTTGTTTCTCTTCCCTGTCTCCATATTATTTTAAAAATCATACTAGAATAACACTGGTGACAGATGTTTAAATGTCTGTTGCTACCACAGTTTCAATAGCAGTGCACAAAGGCTGCCCACTACCATTCGGTCTACTCAGCTCCACTAAGCAGATCCAACGGGACACACATAGAAATGTCCCCCTTTTGATATCCCAGTTGAACAACAGTTCTCCTGAACTTCTAACTTTACCTCCCTTCCAGGAAATTCAGGTGAATAAAAATCAACATAACGAGCAAGCTTGTGATGGGAACATTGCCCAGGTACTAAGGAATGTTTCATATTCATTCTCAAGCAATACCAAATCAGCTATGGAATATTTGTAGTAATATAAACAGAACACAATATGAATAGAGAATATTTTTTTTAAGTTTTCCCATAATAAATTACAAATGATACATGATCACACATCTCTAATGCAAAAATATTCTACAGATAAACTTCCAAATCCACTCACACCTCTTCATTTCAACTGGCCTTGCCATGATGAGGCTATGCCTCATAAATGATGGAGGAACCTACATATAGTGCGTGTGCCCTTTATGTGACATATGGTGAAGGTCAATGGGGCTCCTGATAAACAGGGACGTTTTGGAGAGAGTATAAGGCCATGGCCTATAAATATGTAAGAGGTGAAGCCCGTAATACTTTTTCCTCCTTTTTCATCAAGGATAGTTGCAGATCCAGACTCTTAGGGGCTCTGTGCACTGAGCCTAATCCCTGGCTATTAGGACACTGGGAAAACTGATGTACATCAAACCAATCACTCAGGTGAACACAAACTACCTCCTTACCTTGCTCCCTCTAAGAGAAGTCAGGGATGGGTTAAGTACCACAGGACCAGGGGTAAAATCTCCCCTTTGAAAGAGATCAAGAAAGGTCTCTCTCCTCATGAAACCCAAAAGGAAGCCTGGTTGCCTCTAGCCTGAGCTACATCCGCACTCTTCCATGAGGGTACTCCAAGAGTTTAAGCTCTGAAAGCATCACGGGACACAATTTGCTGGTACCGTGTTACCAAGATGTAAGAGTTTCTCCCTTGTAGGTTCAGCTTAGCTGGGACTAAGTGGCAGAAGCACCTGTTATTGATGCACGCCCCAAGTGGCTATCCCTCACCAATCTGCCCAAGCAAAACTCAGATGTGCGAGGTTTGGTCTTCATAAATCTCTCAGATTATATTATTTTCCTTTTGGATCAAGTTACTCATGTATTTGGTAATAATGGGTTTGTCAAAGTAATTTTAAACAAAAAATAGTTACTAGGGTTACTGGGATATTGGATAGGTTTTAAGGTCATAGAATAAGCTGGCATTAATACAGAAACTTTGTAACTTTCTGCATGAAATTTGCTTATTTTTAGAAATAACAAAAGTAAATCCACGGGGATGTCATCAAGTCAATAGAAACTTTTTTTTCCTCTGAAATAATATCCATTAATACTACTATCACATACAGGAGCACTGGGTAAGTCAAATAATAACTTTGGACAAAGATTTACACCTATACTGGGCAGGAAAAATCTACTCGAGTCAGTGGCTTGTCCTGTAGTATACAAATTACACTAGCGATAGCAAGCAATTTTCTTTAGTCATTCATTCATTCATTCTCCTAAAGAACAACTTTCCAATTTATCAAGATAAATGAAAGAGCTGAACTACAACTCTTAAAGGGAAAATTTAATAAAAATTTAAAAAATAAAAATCAATTTTGATTTTGAACCACAGTGCCATACAACATAGATATTGGCATTCTGCACTGTGTTAAAACAAGTTCCAATTAACACAGGCTGTGATGTATTTTCTGATTCTAAAGCTGAGGAGGTAGATGCTAACTAGTCCTCTCTTATATCTGCTTACAGCGATTTTACTGTGATTGAAGAAAAATAATTGCAATAACTTTCCACCTTCTGCCACTGGGACACACAGTTTTTGTCACTTTACCCCAATGGGTTGTTTCTAACACTATTGTCAAATTGCTTAGGGTAAATTCTTTATATATTCATTGGAAGTTTGAGTTTTGACTCTGTCAAGGACTCTTAAACTAAGGAAGAAAGATCATAAAAGAGCACATTCTAAAAGGTATCATTTCCCTTACCTGTGTTTTTCAGGAAGAATTCTAAGACGTCAAAGCCCTTCACATATTAAAACATTCTGGTACAACTAGAGGGTGACAGAGCACTGGCACAGGCTGCCCAGGGGGGTTGTGGAGTCCCCTTCTCTGGAGATTTTCAAGACCCGCCTGGATGCAGTCCTGAGTAATGTGCTCTAGGCAATCCTGCTTTAGCAGGGGAGTTGGACTAGATGATCTCTAGAGGTCCCTTCCAACTCTGAAAATTCTGTGATTCTGTGATAGTTAATGTGATATTTTCCAAAGCATCATACTCACAGTAAGAAACCAATTTACCTATTCTCATAGTTACAGTAACTGGGAAAGAAAAAAAAAAGTTTCATTGTGCAACTAAAACACCTAAATACTGCATTAGAAAAAGCAGAAACTAGGCAGAAACTCACATGCACAAATATGACAGCCATATTATTTGCTTTTACTGTTGGCAGCGGTCAAAGGTCTGGCTCACAAGAACTGAGCCACAGCATGCACGGCAAGATAGAGATAGGGCAAGTTTTTCTGTAGACCTTAAACTAGGCACAAAGTATGGGGAAGAAAAACCCTCAAACCAACCAGCAATGGAGAGAAGAAGCAAAATGCTGGCTTAACTATCAAAATAACATTTGCAATTAGGCTAAAAACATATTCAAATTGTCAATTCCACAGGAGAACTAAGTCAGGGCAATTAAATGTCCTGTGGTGGTGCAACCTCTATTGTTCGTGCGCAGGGGCATATCGCTACCACACAAGATACAACGATGTATAATTGCACCTTGGCACTTTTACCAGAACGAGCATACTCCTGACTGTCCTTTACATCAGCTTTGACATCAGCAGAATGATTCTTAGTTTGCTGTAGTCAAAGGAGGGGCAAAGTCTATGTAATATTACACTCTAACGTTTCTCATTTTGTCATTAACTCGTTTTAATAAAGAAGTAAATAGAGTGTTGGAAGATCAGATGACATTGGGGGAATGGAAGGTTATACTGTAGGTTCTTTTATTGCTAGGACAATATTGATACTGGAATGAATATGAACAGGCGTCCTCGACCACATTGCTATCTGTTAGCCACCCCACCCTTGACCATTTTACCATCAAGTGAAAAGTAAACACCTACCAGAGCATTCTCCGAGCCAAAAAGCAGAGTTGAAGGAAAACAGGTGTTTGCATGACAAGATCACCAACATTAGCTTTAAATATAAAAAGCCATAAATTGCAAAAGGACTGAAAAAACATTAGAGAGAGCATTTTTTAAAATACCCAATGATGGGTTCCTTCTCTGAACAAGAATGAAGCATTGTAGAGCTAGAAATTGGACGCTGGGTATAGGCATACTACAAAACACAGAGCAGAAATATCTGAGATAGAAGCGTCAAATCCCAGCAAGCAAAGAGCACTAAACCCATCAGAATCACGCTGCACTCTTGTACAGCTGTAACTCTCACAGCTTACACCTCTCCATCAGTGAAATGACTCACCAGTAAGACCTGATCTAACTACTAGCAAAATCATCTGCTCGTAAACAAGATTAAAGTAACTACTAATTTCATTTAAAATTAAGTGTTCGTTCTGAAATTCCAAGAGTCCAAAGATTAAGGTAAAAATGTTTCTTTCCTAAGATACATGAAAAAACTCCAAAAATGGATTTCAGATAAAGATATACAGAAAATGAGGCATTCTCACAAACCTTTTTCTCATATATATGAGTAGTCACTTTAGAGTTAGGACTCAGACCAGGACAACTTCACCATTTTTAGACAGAGCAGGCTGGTGAGCCATTAAGGAACGTCATTTTAAATAGCTTTCTGCTGTACCAATGACTTAAAGATGAACTTCATTATACAATCTCATCTTTGTAGCGGATAGAAGACAACAGATCACAATAATCTGTCTGAAGCATCCTTCTTCTGTGTTTTTAAGGCAGCGTCAGACTGGGAAGGTTGGGAAGATATTTATTCTGGGAAGTGGCACTACACTGTGGAAAGCATGTTGCTTCCAAGTGGAGAGGCGGAAAGAGCGGATGTAGTATTGAAGTCCTCAGGTTGTTCCTTCTTCCATGAACAAGCACGCAAGATGAGGAAAAGGACCAGGGAAAGCAGACTCTGCAGGAGGCAGAAGTGATTGGGAACAAGTGGGTTTTTTTCGTTTCTGACATGTCACCCCTAGCAATTGCCAAGCAAAAGTGGAGGGTCCGATTTAAAGATATTTCTGACAGAACTTGCCCCTGACTTGCAATAGCTATAGCTGTGCTTTACGGCATTGGACGGTGACCCAAGGCAATGTGAGAGGGACCAATGGCTCAGCAAACGTGGAGCGGCTGTTTCCACAGCCAAATAACCACAACCTCTGGCTGCTACCTGTGACGAAGACGCACAAAAGGCGGAGTTCCAAAGTTAGGAGAAGTTCTGCAGTTCTGGTTACTTCTTTGAGATGTGTTTCCTCACTTCCAGTTACGCAGTGGGCTGATTCTTCGCAATTTAGATTTTAATTTACTTCAAAACTTTTCCCTTCAATATATTTAATGAGCGCAATAACACTACAAAATGTGTATTAGTCAGCTAATACACCCACGCCCTGGGTGTGTCATAGCCCTCAGCAACACTGCTGCCCCAGTACATCCAAGATATATGCATACTAGCTGACAAAAACACACCTTGTTGTGTGTTATTGCTTACATAAGACAGGACTTAGCATATGTAACTGTATATTAATGACACGCCTCGATACATTGTTAAACTGGAAACTATGGTTGTACTCCATCAGAGGCTTAGGTGTGTACTGTATTACACAGAGCAAAATTAATTAAGAAATCCTGCGTTCTTGCTGGCAGTAGCTGTAGCGATATGCTGGGAACAAGAGACCGCAGTCCTCGCTGACCTACATGGAGCAAGATCCGGGCCAACATCCTAAGTGCCAAATGCCTCTCGGACAGAATCTCTATCCTGAAATGTGTTACGATGATATGATTTGTTTAGACAGAATGAAACAAGTTCCCCCCCGCCCCCCTTTTTTTTTTCCCCTCAGGCTGCGGGTTCTCCATCCCTCTAAACCAGCCCAAGTCAGAGCTGCTGCCAAGGGGGCTTTTCCCCTCCGTCCCCCGCCAATCTCCCCAGCCCTCCTCTGCGCAAGCACTGGCATTTGTGCAATCAGAGGGTGAGAAATCAGGGATGCGATCTGGCCAACCCCTCCCATGCTTTTTTTCCCTAGGTTAGTTTTACAGTTTACCACTCACGCTCATCCTGGCACCAGAGAGGCGGCAGAAACACATGGCCGGGACCTCCCTTTTTGACGCCAGCCCACACACGCAGGCTGGTTTAAAGAGATCGGAAAACCGTATCATTAACAATGCTGGCAAAAACCTTCCCACAGACACAGTTATCCCGACAAAAAGTTGCCTTGCCCCAGTGACTTTTTTTTCCATTTGAATATGGAGTTAAGGTGGCTCTTTGCTGCGGGGGAGGTCTCCCCGAATAGCTCTGCCTGCAAACCTCCTTCAAGTCCGCAGCGCAGCAGTACGGACTTCAGCAAAGCAAAGCCAAGCGATACCAGCAGCGAAGCAGCCACTAAGTGTGTTTTGATACGGATTTTTATTCATTGCCCCGTTTTCAGTATCTTATACTTTTTTCCCCCAAGGACGTTAGCCAAGCTCTCCCTTTCTTTATGATTTTTACCCTTTAATGTTTCAAGCTTACTCACCAGGAAAGTTTTACCTCCAGCTGCCACAGCTCCCTCAGCTCTCCTACCAGGTCCATTTGAAAGAAGGAAGGTGTTAATTAGGGTGTTAATGGCTACAGAAACACCTTTTTTTTTTTTTTTTTTTTTTCATTTCAAGGAAGAAACTGCTGGAAACTCAGCATTCTTTGCAGAAGTGTTAGACTGTATAAAAAATTTAACAAACAAAAATGCCTTTATCTGGCACACAGTGTAGACAGTCTTTGGCTCCCAACAGCTCCAAACTACAATTCTTGTTATTCTCTTCCACCTTTCATTTGAAACCATTTTGTTGTGGAACAAAAGGTGTATCTTCTCATGCTGTCTTTGAGTGCCAGAGTATTTTTATTTTTTTTAAAATCTTTAAAATGAATTCCGTACCAGCGTGCATCTTTGCAACGAGAAAATGGCTGTGTTAAGGTCTGAAGCAACGTCCACGTGGTTTCACACGCTAGTGGAGCCAACCTCGCATCCCTCTGGTGCTGGAAGAGGCTGCTCCCCCTCTCTTCCCTGCCGTGTCCACAGTTGTGCTGGCTCTGGCACTTGTCCGATACCTCCGTGAGTTCAGCTAACTCACTAAACTGACATAAAGCTGTTCACTTTTTTGCCGGGTTCATTTTCTGCCAGTTGAGTGAGCTGAACCAGCTGAAAGACGGGGTGGTGCTAAGCGCAGGGAAAGCAGGGGGAAACATGGACCTGGGGGATTCTTCCTTTTGACAGTAGCAAGCTGCTAAAATGGCACAGGCATCTTGTGAAACCTCACCCTAAGGGCACGGCTTTACTAAATCTCCTGATACAAATTAAGAGTTCCCTATTACAGAAAGAAACAGGTCCTAGTAGTCAACCGATCACAAGTTAAACTTATTCAGCTCGCTAAAGTGGCAGAAAACTACCTGGGGTGGCTGTTGCTCTTTGCCAGGTCAGCAAGTGGAACTGGCACGTCTTCTGGTCAGATGAGTGTGGAAGCTGACGCACGGCACAGCCAGAGCTGGGTGGCAGTGGCAAGAAGGAGAAGAGCCAGGGAGAGGACTCCCACTCCCTTTCAGCTGTGGTGAGAGCTGAAACCTTGTGAAATCACACCCCATTTTATGAAAACTCCCAGCAGAAAAAAACTTATTTCTCCACTCCTCTTAACAGATAACTGTGAAGCTACTGTTCGCCCAAAGTCTTTATATAAAACTCTTTGACTTGTGTAGAAGCTAAAAACTGCATTTCTTTTTTATCAAAATTTTAATTTCACGTGATATCCCAGTCTAACAGACCCTGCAAGAATAGACACAGTGATTTCAGATACTGCTGTACACCAGACTGTGTTACTGTTCTCCCAGCTTGATGAGTTAATCATGACTGTTCTTCATTCACCGCAGTGCAAATTCGGCACGGCTAGTTCAAATTATATAAGCAAAGGAGGAAATTTTGGCGGCAGTCTGAAAATAATTTTTGGAGACGACAGATGGATAAGAAACCCTACTTCTAACATGAAGTTGGAACTGGGTGCAGAGGGCCCCTCAAAGACTTGGCATAACAGCAACACTCTTACAGGTATACAACATGGTTTGTCGGTATCTTTCTGAATGCTGGTTGTTTTCAACTTTCACTAGCTCCTGTTTTTTAAAACACTTGTGTCTTTTGGGTGGGATTTGGAGGTTTTGTTTGTTTGCCTGTTTTTCAATGGAGCAGGTTATTTGGATCCTTATGCCTTATGTTATAGCTAGACCCAGATGAAAGCGCATTTGTCAGGTGGGCTTATGTGACTGAGAGATTTGAGGCAGCTGGTACCTTTGGTACTTTTGCCAACAAATAGCTTCATCTCTCAGCATAAGCTACATCAGTACTAGGGAGGTTTGCACCACAGCTGTGCCAACCCAGTTACTGTGGCACATTTGTAAGTGTGGCATGACAAGACCTTAAAATAGTGATATTCATACCTGGCTCTGATGTGAATTTTGTTCATGGGGCAGAGGGATATTTTTCCATTACTTCTATTCAAGCATACTCATATCTTTGGTTTTTGATTAGTCCTAGCTATTTTCTGATCTGTTCTGATAAAAGCCTATTAGAAAATATATTATACAGAAACTTCAGATCCAATTTGCAGAAATATCTGGAGTCATAAATAAACAATGGAGTTCATGAAATCTGATCCACTAAAAATACAATCTTGTGACCTGTTTCTGGCTCTGGCAGATGACTTCTCCTAAGAAAAGCTGTTGAAATTCTGAGCATTCACATCTGAACTCCACTCCAAACCTAATTTAAACTTCAGCTTTAATAAATCTGGATCATTACCTCATTCTTACTTTTAACTACTAATAGCAAATAACTTTATGGATTGCTACACCTGACAAATTATTAAATATTTCAGCTATTTTCTAAGTGATGTGAAATCTACAGGCATTTCTTTAGTCCCCATCTCCTCTCAGAGAAATAAATGTATCTCCCTGTACTGGTCTTACTTTATTTAAATAACCTGATAACTCATCCTTTCTCATCTTCCCAGGATTCAAAATAAATCAATACGGTCTCTTAGTCTACTCCTTCCTAAGGAATACAGTTCTCGCAGATCTAATCTTTTTGAGTAACTAAAATCCTCAAGTCTTTGAATCATTCTGGTTTTGTAATATTTTTCTGTAATAAGAAAACCAGGATGCAGGTACTACCTCCCCTAATTCACATCCTGACACCTGTATTGGCGCAGGAAAGCCTGCAGTATTGTATTTGGACTAGATAGTTCACAGACACACGAGTATTTCACTTCTGAACTTACGGAATTGTTGATCTTTTTTAAGAAATTATTGTTCACCGAAACACTATGTTAAGAAAAAATACTGAAGGGAAAGGACTGAAAATAAATCATTTCTCCAAAGAAGATAATTACATAGCTAAACATTATCTATGGAGAAAAATAAAATCCTAAGAATCAATGGGGCTTGTCAGAGTTACTTTAATGTGCCCAATTTTTTATAAACTCTAACCTACAATTTCCTGACATCTTAAATTATATGTTTCTGAGAAGAGTACAGTTTGGCTACAGTGTGTCATACATACAAAGTCCTTGCTGACTGAACAGAAGGACATTTTTGATGCTATTATGACAGGCTGGAAAAATCCTTACAAAATATGTCCTCTAAAAAATAAATCCCAAAGTTAACTTACTGGTCTACGGACAGTATTCGGTGCAGTCTCAGCTGAGATTCAAAGTTAGTTCCCAGCATCTGCTATTAACTCCACCAGAAGGGCCTGAATCATTGGTAAACCAAAGCAAGAACGGGGGAAAATCTTCTGGATCCCAGAGGCCTGCAAGAGATCCGACTGCAATCCAAGAGGATGGAAAATAACCAACACAAATATTTTGACCAGAATTAAGTATTAATACTTCAGCGCCTTCCAGAAAGAAACATGATTAAAAGGAATTTTAAACCAAATATTAGAGAAGGAAAATAGATTTCAAGTTATTATGCAAACCAGACATTTTCTATGCAAATTCAGGCACTGAACTTCTATAATCTGAATTTTAAAACATAAGTTGATGTCTTGATTGTAAATGGTGTTTTTTCTTTCTGAATGTCATGCTAAATTATTGTGTGCATATGCAGGGTGCGTGGGTGGAAGGGATTGGCACAAGGAGGAATTCATTCTTGTAGAAAAAAAGGTTTTTCTAAGGGCATGGTTAAGAATAAGAATATAGCACTTCCAATATAAATGGAACTAACCTGTTTGTAAACACATCGATGTGCAAATGAAGAAGCATTACTTGTTAAGTACTGACAATGTTTGATTCAGCGCGTAAGCTAGTCTCGCTGGCCTCAGTTTCATCCTTCCCGTCTCTCTAAGTGGTTATATTCTCTCATGAGGATACCAGCGTGCCTCACAAGTCAATGTGGACAATCTTCAGGTTGGTCTTCTAAACACATCTCCACTATTAATTCCTAATGTATTCCACTATTAAAGTACAACTTAGATATACTGATCACAATGCTTGGCTTCTGTAACTCCCATTTTGCTACCAGAGTAGCACAACAGCTGTTAAAAGCCTTTTATATTTAAAACACTATTCTAGACCTACTGTATATTTTCAGTTTACGCACCTGCAATACAGCATAATGAGAGGTAGATGGAAAGTCACAATGCACTTTTAAATACCTTTCTTAGTCTACTGAATGTGGGAAGTGCTTCAATAAATAAGAAAGCCTATTTCATTCTGCATCTGTATCTTGGAAGATGGTTATGTGGTTAATTGCACAAAAGAACAACAGAGCTGTGCAACCAAAAAGAAAATGATGAACAAATTTCTCATAATATTTATGCAACAACATCTCAATATACAAATTAATCTCTAGTTTTCATTTCAATTGTCAGGCTAAGACGATGGTATCTCAGCATGAAATCTATTTGTAAGAGATAACAATAATATTGTTCTGTAGTGCATATAATTTGATGAATGCCTTCTCTGGAATAGTTTTTAACTCTTCATCCCATCAGAATACGCACTAAAACCTGTCCCCTGTAACAGTCATATACAATTCTGCAGAAAGATGACAAAATGGTATAATCATAAGAGAGTACAGAGGACTGTGTTAACATTTGCTGACCTTTGCAGGTTTATTGAAACTGCATTATTTCAGTTTCCTTGAGATAATGGCACTTTGGATCAACATGTGTGTTTGATCTCAATGGTTATTTATAATTTCCTATCAAAAGTACACAAAAATTTAGTCCTGCTAAGTTTCATCTCCTTGCATGCCAACGGTCTTCCAATAATTGAACTGAGAACACTTCCTGTCCAACAGCATCTATAAAGAATAGTACTCTATATACACCAGTTTAACACCTTCTTGTATGCACCCCCTCCCCCCTAATGTTAATTGCTCTAAATATCTTTTTAATATAGCATTATTTTCTGTGGTCACATTATAGGATTAGGAATCAGGAATTTTATTTCCAATTCTATCACTAGCTATCTTGGCTAAAACAACCAAAAATGACTGAGTGAAATATTCTGACAGTATCAGAACAATTGACAGAAGCCTCAGTATATAATATTAGTTTAAAAATGTTTTGTTGCTTCAAATTGGCAGTGTCTTTTGAAAAACACAAGGCTCTACATGCAAGAATAAAGTAAAAAATGTGTGTAAGTGGGATCAACAGAAACCAAATAATTTTCACTTTTCTGAGCAGAAAATGGAGGAGGTTAAAGTTATCAAGGCCAAAAATAACCTTTCAGATTAGCATGATTTCAATAGACAGGACTGGCTGCTTCTAACAAAGAAGAATAAAACTTGGATGGGTCAGAAGCCAGTAATGGTTTGGGACTTACCCAATTTGAAGTGTTACAAGTAAAAATCTGGAATCTTGAATTAGACTCTATTTCTCGCCCAAAAGCAATACAGAGTGAATCAGCAGGCAGTTGCCGTTTTCTGTCTGCTCTGCACACTAATCAAGCTGCCTCATTCTGCTGTAGTGACAGCCCATCATTAAGGCATTAGACACCTAAGCATCTGAATGGAGTCTTTCCTTAGGATGGTGGTCAGATTCGGAATTGTACTAGTCTCTATCAAAAAAAGGAAGCCTAAGGAAAGGCTGCACGAGCGAAGGCATGCTTTCTTGTGCGTACAGAATGAACAAGCGATTGGATGCTGATACACACAATTCAACCCCACTGTTCCCAAGGACATGCTCTTTTCACAGTTTTATGTGTCTGCAGGCAGAGATTAAAACCGGCTCACGTATTCCTGTAGCCGTTGTCTTGACCAAATCTAGAAAAGATCCTTTGCTACTTCTTTCCTCAAAGCTGAGACGGTATACTATTTTGCCATAAAACGCCGTTTCTGCTCAGGCTGCCAAGCAGTAGTACTTTGGACAATTCCACCAGAACTTCATTTCACAAAACCCCAAGCTGCAGCGGCCTGCAAAAAGCTCTGCAGCAACAGCAGGCCAGCTGCGACCCACAGGCAGCTCTAACCCAGCGCTGCCCAGGAAATACGTGCAAGTTGGTGGTCCCAGAGGAGCGCTGAGAGCCCTTCCTTGCATACTGAACTGTGGATCGGCATCTATTGTTAGGATTAGTCAGCACTTGTGTAGGAGTTGGAAGAGCTTGAAGGCTATGATAAATACTTTGATGTTTTATGTTTAAAGGCAAGAAGAAACCATCTCTACTGATTTACAAAAGGGTGAAATAGCTGAATGAACAAGTCTGCCTATGACCTTGAATGGGGCAGGCAGGTGGTTTCAAATGATTACCTCAATTAAATGTAGACATTTTACAGAGATGTTTCTCTGATAACTGGATAAATGATTACACGGGGAAATCTCATCCTGCCAGAAACCAAATGACCTCTCCAGTTTCTACTTGCAGTAATATCAGCACATACACAATAATACATTTTGCTTAGAATCTGCTAGTTAAAGTCCCAAGAAGTCCATCTAGAAACAAGTGGCCTTTTTTGGACTAATGATAGAAATAGGGGAAGCGGCTTGAAAGTTATTAAAGATCCACCTGATTTTCAACATAGATTAATTGGTGAAGTGTGTTCTCCTTGATATAAGAAACACAATAACACCAACGGAACAAAACCAGCCAAGAACTGAGCTTTGAAAGTCTCCAACAGTCTTTAGCACCTTAACCTTTTCTACAAAGCATTCTAAACAACATTTTTCTTTAAAATTTGACTGCGTTTCATAAAGGACATATGTTTTAAATAATTAAAAATTAAATAAAAAATTTAATTTAGGATAAAACTTTCTCTTTTATGCTAAAACTCTTTCCCTACAATTATATTTCATTTGGCTTGATCCTTTTCCCTCCCCAGTCTTTTTCTTTGATCAGTAAACCAATGCTAGTTGAATGTAAATAAAAATCAGGGCCATTAAGTTAGGAAGGCTGACTCACCAAATTCAAACATGCACACTGAATGTTTTCTTTCCATAAAACTGTGTTCAGCTTTGCAGCTAAACCAAGGCTAAAAGCTTCAGCAGTAAGGTATCTACATTAGGTAGATAAAATTTAAAAAGAATAGTTCCCTTTAAGTATTTTAAAAGTATGGATTACAAACACCACAGCTACTATTCTGCCGTTCAAAATTAAAAAGGAAGTGAAGTGATAAAAATATAAGCTGCTACAAAACCATACATTTCTTGTCTAGAAACTTTTCATGCATGAAAACAGTTTACCTAACAGATACCTTCAGTAAAGAGAAACACTATTTGTTTCATACGTGGCCACTGAAAAAAAATGTATTCAACTCACATTACGTTCTATCAATATTCACCATTGTTTCCACAAAAGCTCTAAGAAAATAAACATTGGCTTTGAGTTTCATTACCAGTTCTCAAGTTTGAACCAAAGTCTACTTACCTGCATCTTCAATAAGTCTAAAAATTTTAGGATAGTATCTGACTTTTGCTTTGATATGATGGTTCATCCAGACCAAACAGTAAGAAATTGAGTGGATTAAAACTATGTGAATCAGAATAAACATGCAAACAAAAATGTTTGCACAGACTCCCTCTTCAGTGACTCTGCAAACATGCACATAACTGAAGGCTGAGTTTCTTGGGAGATGTGCATGAAACTTTTCGTAACATGGTATCTCTTTGCTCTCTCATCTGTATTTCTAGTACATTGGAGTGCAAGCACACCAATCAACAACAGCTACATTTGAGAGCAGGGGTACATTTTGAAGAGTTTAAAATAAATCACTGTAATAAAATAAAAATATAAAAGTAAATGAATTCAACCGAGAAGTAAAAGGTAGCAGACCACATTTTAATTAATATTATTTAAAATTCAAGCTTTCAAGAACTAGGTCTAATTCTCCCTGGGTTTCAATGACACTATCTAGTTAGTTTTCTTCTTTTGAAAATTGCAGGGTGCAACTGCACTTGTTGAGTGCCATACTTGTCTCACTTCTATATGCTGAAGGGACAGAAAAAATCCCTCCCAAGTAATTCTGCTACGCAAGGTTAAGCTCAGATGCTCTTGTATAGTGATATTTCTATCTGTTCTTTTCTTGCCTGTCCTCTTCCTTCCTTCTTTGCTTTAGATCAGTCAGTTTGACCACTATGATTAAATTCTCATTAGTGAGTGATTTCTGCAATGTTAAAACTATGAGGTTTTTAAACCTCAGTTTTCAAATGTGAGAACATCAAAACATTTGTGGCTTTTTTCCCCTCTGTGACTTCACAAGAGTGTATAATAATAATTATATTCCACATTTTAAAATTAATAACTAGATCTGAGCAAAAGCTGCAAAGGTAAAAATGCCAAACCTCTATCAGTATCACTCAGATAGGGCAAACCTCTATCAGTATCACTCAGAAGTTTCTGCCCACATATTCAGCCTGGGTTTGGAGATGAAAGATGAATTAGGAAAGTACTATAAGGAGATAATTATGCGGTATAATTCTAGAAAATTATTGACACCTGTAATTACTTAGCTAGAAACAACCTGATTTTAGCATTAGAATATCAATATATTCTTACATAAATTATTTTATGCAAATGGAATAATAATTTATGATACCATAACCCATTTAAATCAATGTCAACGATATCACATTTAGGTAAAAAGAAATAGCAGAAATGCGTCGTTAAATCAGAAGTGATGAATCTAGATCACATTTCTAAGTGCTGCTTGGCATTTAAACTGTATGTTCATACAGGGCAGTGAGACTTTATGGTACATTAGAAACTCACAGCAGAAGTAACAAAAAGCAAAGAGACACCCTTTCATCATCAACTCCCAAACAAAAAAAAAATATGAGTAATTTGAACAGTTCGTACTGAAGGTAGCAGCAAGCATTCAATCGCTGTACATGCTAGACTGACTACTAACATAGCTCCAGTCATATCTGAGCACTTCCCAAACAAGTAACAGTTTGCTGCTTTTCCATCTGTAACAAAAGTAGAAATTGGGGTGGGGTGATGGGGATGTAAAGGACCTTTTTACAGACATTAGCAAGCTGAAGATAGGAAATTTTGCTCCCCATAAGGAAAGTCACAAGAAATCACTTAAGCATAGTTCTTTCTGTTCACATTAATAAAGCTGAAATACACGCTTAAGGTCTTAATTTTGATAGTGGCCCAAGACCCTGTTCATTCCTTCATCCTGCTTTTGCTCCATAGAACCAGACTAAGATTCTGTTCAAAGTCACGGGCTATACTCTGTGTACATGCACAGTGCTGAGTATGAGAAATAAAACCCTCTAGACAGAAATACGATGACAGCTAGAAGAGACATGCAGCCAGCAAGAAAGCTGTGCGAGTCGATACCTGTCTTCCCAGAAAGTTCACATGATAGCTAGACTTGCACATAGTGACTGCAAAAAAAAAAAAAAAAAAAAAAAAGTGAAATTAATAGGACCAGTATTTTCTCTGACTGTTTTGGAGAATAATGTGAACCATCTTAGCACAAGTTAATAGTGCTGGTATGCCCCCTAGGCACACTGAAGACATGACGGCCCTTTGTTACCACCTAAAGCACAAAAACTTTCAGCTTAGAAAGCTCCTGGAAGGTTCCCAGATCTTTCTTTTACATCTTCTTATTGGGACTTGCTGATGGCTTCTCTATGCTCAATCACATCTCTAGGCCATACAGAAATAAGGGCCCTGAATCTTCCCTTGTTTTCCTTCAGGATGCTGCGTGTCAGTAGGACACTAATGATGGATGAAACTTTTGTTTTCCTCTTTGTAGGCTCTGAAATACTACCCATCCAGTTACAGGAGCCAGAAAAGGGTGTGGGTATTTCACTGTGACCTCCCCCCCGCAGTGCATTTACGCCAAGGAAGATAAAGAAGCTGACCCTCTAAATAACAGGACTACGAGTCCCAGAGATCCTTAAATACATAAACTAAAACCAACTGTTATACTGCAGAAATCACTTTTTACAATGACAGAATCAGGGAAAAAAAGCACGTTTTTTTTTCTTACAGGTCTCAAGTTGTTTGTTTGTAGATGCACTGAAGCTGTCCAAATAAAACAGCAAAATGATCTGCATAAATCACCTTAGGTGCTACACATAAACAGCACTTACTGCGAGGAATTAAAAAAAAAAAAACAAAACCAAACAAAATGAATAAAGGGATGAGACAGGGAGGTATTTTTTTTCATTTTGGTATATAATCTTACTTCCAGATCTAGTTCTTTAACAAAGATTATATTAGATATATTTTTTCTCTGTATGTTGTGTAATCAAACTGGTTTAGACATCTCAAATAATGAAGACGTTGCTACTATTATTATAAAGTCATATAAAAGTAGGTGAGCAGCTGTAGCCTAATAAACACACAGCTGAACAAAGGAAACTGCTGACAAGCTGCAATCTTGTTTTAATGTAAATTCTCATGTGTTCACATCATATTTTAATTGTACACAACAATAAATAAGCTTCTGTCACTAACAGTTTCTCATAAATGGGCTAATGCTAATTATCCCTCTATTTTCAACCACATGGTTTTAGTGAAAAGATTAATGTCAGGAAAATAACACAAAAATAACGAGCTTTGCAAGCCATTTGAGTGGCAGAAAATATTATCGTTTTCTTTATTTGATTTTTTCTAGTTTTATATGAAAGCTGTGACAACTGCCTCATAAGACATCTCAATATTCCAAGCATTAGATCTAGTAATATATTAATTAAGAAATATATAACCTGTTTCCCTAAATTTTTCATAAGGATTGTTGTACTGGTGAACTGAAAGCCAAAATGTGCAACTCCAGCACCACTGCTGAATTGAAGGGCTGGTCTTTCTCGCATCTGGAAATATGTAATAAAATATGGGCAACAGGTTTGCCTTCTATTCTGTCCTTTGTTCTACAGCTGGCATTAGGAAATGTTTGTTTGGTCTGAAATGATTTGCACTAGTCTGACAAAGTTATTTTAATTCTGACTAATGATAAGATACAGCATCGAAAAGAATGATTGTCCAGGGGATGATTAAGAAGAAAGGGCCTTTTGAGCCACTCAAGTGCTACAAACCTGCTTATTTTAATTTTCACTCTTTTTTTTTTGTCTGATTAATCCTTCTAGTTACCTGTCTTAAGCTTCCAGTCAAAATCAAGACTGTAGTGAGTACTGTATAAATATAGAACTTGAGACACAAAAGTGATGCTTGCATGATCCCCTAGATGACGGCCCCTAGACCTCACGTACATACTTTCTATACCACAAGCGTGGACCAGGTCTGGCTGGAGCACAGCCCCCGCTGCGTGAAGGAATCCACACGCTGAAGCACTCCGCATGGGTTAGTGTATTTGCACCAGCTGCCTTGCAGAGCAATAGGGTTGATGGAAAACTCAGCGCTACAGAGACTACGGCACCTATAGCTGCTTTATTAGTGTGGTACCAACAGTTATTCAGCTGTTTCACACACCTTGGTTGATTTTCTGTTTAAAACAAACGCTCTTTTTGCTTTCTTTTAAACAAGTGGGTGGATTAATAGCATTTGCATCTCCCACGATGTTAGCATGATACCTCTAAATATGATATTATTGAATCTTTTGGATGAGAGTTCAAGTAAAGTCACCAGAACTTCTCTGTTCTCACTAATAATGTGATTATGGCTAGAAAATGTCCCTAGAAGACCTCAGTCAATTATGACATCATAATACATGGTGGTGTTAGTGCCCCCTCTCTCTCCCTACAGTCTTCCTGAATGCACACAATTTCACTGGAGCACAAACCCCGCTAGGGACATTATAAGACACAAGTCCAGCTCTGATCCATCTTCTTTGCAGAAGAGTGGGAGATGCATCCCTGTCCATCACAGGGGAGAACAACAGAAAGGAACACGAGAAGTGCAACCACCTCCAACCTCTTTCCTTCCTCTCTGCTGGAATAGAGAGGCTGCAAGCTGAACCCCTGTAAACTGGGTGGGGAGCTGGATCAAAGCAGCGCTAGAGAGGGGACAGGCTGTACAGAGCAGGACACAGGATTCATATCACACTAAAATCAGTACGTGCAGTAGTCACAAAATCTAACATGTTTCATAGGGTTTGGGGAATAATTCAGAGCTGCAGTGCTGCCATGATGCTGAGATAGTGTTCATCACTGCTTTATATTTCTCACCTCTAGCCATTTCAAGACATCATTATTTTTCTTTCTCACATACAATAGTCAATGCTGCTCCTTTCATATTCTAATCCACATCCTGCCACTGTCCTCTGCACCTTGCCTTACTCCCAGATGTCCTAGAGTCATTAAATCACTGTCAGAGTGATTACATTTGCATTCTACTTTCTCATCTAAGTTCAACTAAAAGTATCATCATTTTTTAAGTTCTTGAAGTATTCTACAAGGTATTAGCCAAGAACTGAATAAAACAATCTTGGTAGATTGACGTTTGGCTGCTATTACTTTCTAGTAGAGATGGACAAATTTGCTGTGCCTCGTTTCAAAGCTGTTTAAACTTTGTGGGTCAAGAGCTTGATTGCATCATTACTAGGTTCATCTCCCATTTAAGTTTGCTAAAAAGTGAGTGAGGAAAAAGACAGATACAAGCTTTAAAACCCAAACCCCTACCTGTGCTAGCTCTGCTTTTAGGAAGACTATTAGGCTTCACACATAGTTTAGTCTCATATCACAGCATCTTATTTAACTGCATTTCATTGTCTTGAAATGTACAACTGAAAGAACTTCAACGGAATTGAAACTGTTAAACAAAAATACTTAGTATACTACAGAATTTTTGCTCTCTGGTAAATTCTTTGGTCTCTTCTTTCAATCCTTTTGTTAGAGAAATAATTTTTTTTTTCTTAGTATGCTAAACCAGATAAACTTTTTGTAGGCCTGATATTCAGGAGTAAGTAATTAGTACTCTCAGAAAATTAGATATCCTTTGGAATCTCTGCAACTAAATTTGAAAAACTAAGGTATTTCAAACCCTAGTCATTTTAGAAACTTTTAGCCATTATATAGATGGAAATACTAAAAAAAAATAAGAGAAGTTATAATTTAATGAGAAAATTTTAAAGGATTACAGAACAATGTATAAGCCTAATAGGTGTACACACAGAAGCAAATAGCACTATGCAAATGTAATTATGTACCCTTGAGATCATAAATAGTTATGCAAAATTAAAGTATGAAGCTGCAAGAAGGGGAAAAGAATCTTGTGGAAAGCTGCAGTGGTCAAAACGTAAGATGAGAGAGCAGGCATTTTAACATTCTTGCTCCTCCAGATTTCAACATCAATTGCCATGTAGCTTTCAGCTTCATTTAAGAGAAAAAAAAGTAAGTTTCAAGAAAAATCAGGAGCATCTGATTCAGGAGAGGAGAATCAAAAACATACAAGTAGAGGTAGAAATGTAGAATAAAAAAGACATGTCGAGAAAAGCATCCTAAAAAATGTAATGGTGAAGGTGATATGAAAACTAGAAGAGTCTACAAAATTATTCATTATTAAATAACATCACCTTCAAAATGTAATATATATTCCATCTTGGAACTACAATTATGTGAATAAATTGCATGAGCATCTCTCTGATGTCATCAGAGCTCCTCAGTGGAGCAACAGTCCACTCAAGCAATCCTGAGGGCATATTATTTAAATCTTTCACTGACAGCTGTAATTTGCTTTTCAGCAATAAGAATTTTCCTCACCAAGCTAAAAGAAATATTGCTATATTAGCAAAGTCAGGGCCACGTATATCTGACTGATATATGGGGCACAAATTACTCCTACAGGTACAGACTTTGAAAATAAATATTGTGGCCATTACATGAATATGCCCCCATTTATATTGCAAATACATAAACTGTACTAATGGTTTGAAATGACAGAAGAGGGCCCTGATCTTTATAACGCTGATTCCTTTTATGCTTTATGTAAACCTTTTATTTTATCAAGTATGCTAAAAATTACCTTTTACAGTATTTAAATACTGGTGGTACTTGGAAGAAAAGTAGCAGCGTAAGGATGTGTTAATATACTCATTTCCAGGGGAATTACTCAATTGCAAAAGATTAATCTGTTTTTGATTTTTAACTCTAATCTGCCTTGTCTAGACCTTTGCTCTAATGAGAATAAGCAACACAGCTACTAACTGAGGGGTCTTAGTTAAAATTTTAGGGCTGACTAAATGCTGCTTTCCCGGTAAGCTCTGCAGAGCTTTGCTGCTGCAGCACTCGGGGCCAGCAGCACTGGGCCCGGGCTCCCCTGGGAAATTCTGCTTTTATATCTCCCCAAGCCCACCGCAGGGAAAACCTCCGCCTGGGGGACAGGTAGAGAGCCCTGAGCCAGCACTGCCCTGGAAAGAATGGTGTCTTGCATGGAAAGCCAGAAAGGAAGCACTCAGTTAGAATGAGCGCAAGGTATTCTGCCTTGACTATTTCTTCTTTTTTCAGTGACAAAGTGGGACAATAGTAAACTGCAGTTACAAATAATGTCATTTGTTTAAATGATTAGTCTCCTGGACCCCGCTGTTTAGTATTACATATATACCCCACCTTATATCATATATATATACCTCACATCACGTATATACACACATTTTATTTAGCACAGGTAGGGGCAGGTTTTGATATGACCTACTTTCTTCTGATGCAATTCTAATATGCAGTAAGTCTATTCATTACAATTACCAAGGATTTACAGCATAAAGATTTTCATCCATAAAGTACAATATTAGGCACTATGGAACATACCATTTTGACTTTTCAACATATACTGGGGTTATGCTCTACAAAAGTTCTCTTGCAATTAAGTACACCAGTATATTTCCTTAAAAAATGAATTCTAAATCACTAGAGCTATTTGATACTATAAAATCACATGCATCAGTTGATCAATTTCTAAATGACCACCACGTATTACTGGAAGAAGTACTCTTTTATTGACATTAAAGGATTTAGGCAATCATCTGCTTTTGACAAGACTGAGGATTGCGTGTCAACTTCATTGCTCTTAAAATGCCCCCTTAAAGGTCTAAAAAAGCAAGCTGCGTAAGCAGAGTAGAGCTGCTATTCAAATTATGAGATATTCTTATGCTGCATCATACAAACTCATCAACTAGGCACTGCACCCCAGAGAAAGCATCTGCTATGTGAAATTTAGGACAGTAATTCACAGCCCATAGAACACTGCATCACCACAAATTAAATTTGTTATAAATTTATAATGATGTTCGTATAAAAACATTATGTTTTAATAGTTTAAAGAAGTGACAGCACTGGGCACTTTATAAATGTTTAACTAGTAGAGTCTTCATAATTTAAAAAAAGGGAGGTTTCACCACTAAGATGCTGGCTTGAATCAGTGTTTGAACTTGGGAGGAGGGGTCAGTTACTGTAGAAATCTACTGGAAGTCTAACCTCAATGCACACAAATGCTATATTTAAACATAACCTTGTTTCAGAACACTTCCATGAATCGTGGACTCATCTGAAATTGTGCAGCACCATGTTCATAATGCCCAGATACGGTTATCACTGCCAGGGATTAGTATGTGAGCATGGGCTCTCTGTTGGGGAACTTTAAAACTATGCACTTACTGTTAACAACTACGTCGACCAACCATTAGATGCGTGAGATATCCAGGGGAAAAAACCCAACTTTTAAGTGTTTCATTTTCTCTCGTTGCATGTATGTTTTGACTGGTGCTTCTAAAATAATTTTCATCTTTGATCTTGCCAACAATCTCTAACTCCTTAAACACTGCCTTCCTTTTGCTTTATATGATCATATTGCTTGATCTCATTATCACGACCAGCATACATTTGTTGTATCTATGTCATATTTTTACTCACAATTTCCATCTGACAGACAACCCACATCTGAAATGCTCTATCAGTCTATATGTCTCCTTTGCCTAATTCACGTACCTCAGAGCCCCATATCGTCACCGCCGGATGGCCAAGGACTGTCTCCCTCTACAATATACCCCTTTAATCACTCCAGCTATATTCCCTGTTTATCTACATCCACACGCTGGCTATTAAATCAAGCTCTGTGTAACCTGCA
Organism: Vanellus vanellus; assembly: GCF_965231255.1. Taxonomy (NCBI): domain Eukaryota; kingdom Metazoa; phylum Chordata; class Aves; order Charadriiformes; family Charadriidae; genus Vanellus; species Vanellus vanellus. The sequence goes on along the minus strand of NC_138906.1, from coordinate 64,253,877 downwards.
GATTTGCTCATGGCAAGATTTTTGAAAACACCAGCTTCTCAGCAGTGCTCCAGCCTCATAAGATGAAGAAGGGTAAGGATCTAGACAAAGTGAAACACAGCTAATGTTTGTCAGATGCCATATTAAAATGCAGAACTTGAACTATATTAAAAAAAAAAATCATTAGATAGAAACGTTGACAAGGAAAATAAGGGAGCACTGAGGATTAACAAAGGGGATACGTCAAGACCTTTTACTCTGGCTGTGCAGTACTAGGCGATTTAGAAGTCAAAGGAACAGCCACTCCTTTCCAGTGGGGAATCTAATTCCCATATTCGATTTCCTCCTGGTACACAGTAGTTAAAATTTTACTTACATGCTGAATGTAAGGGACTATTTCACCCCTAGTGAACTTGTCAGCAAGGAGACTGAGTTTAAGATAGTAGATGTAATAAAAAAGAGAGGTTTTGTTGAAGGGTTTGCGATATGAATTTGCAAAAAAAGTCACAGTCACACCTGATTTCTATGCATACTTGTATCTCATCTTCAACATGGGCAACCAAAATCTTTTAAAGCTCTTTTAGTTTCTGGTAATGACCTCACATAAATATTAGATGAAGACTAAGGATTTTGAAATACTCCCGTGACCATAAGAATTTAAATTTGGAATAAAATGAAGATACTTTTGTATTAATAGTCAGGAGCAACTAGATAAATTCCCATTCCTGCTTGCACAGAACTGAACGCTGCCCAAGGATCTGTTTTGTCCAGGATGGTCATCTTTGTGTCAAATTATTTCCTATTTGGGAGAGTCACTTTCAGGCAATTTCTTGAGCTTATTTTGAAAGCAGGAACAAGCTGGATTGTTCTCTGGAGAAAAAAAAATGACTTTTTACTGTGCTTGCATTGAGTTTAGCACAATGAGGTCCTGGTCTACGGGCACTAATTCAATCCGGTTATAATAATAATGAAAGCAGCAACACTCATACACTCCCATTAATGCTACAGACCCCAGAAATATCTGCAAGCTGATATTAACATTCAAGCTGAGAAAATATTTTTAATAATTTAATCATGTTCAATTGGTGTTGGTAGATAAGTCTTACAAAAAGATTAGAAAAATGTTGTTGATATTTAGTACTCCTTATCTGAGTACCATGAAATATTCTGCAAACATTAAACATCACAGTAGCTTATAAGGGTAGGTAAGTAATAGTAAACATAAACCTGCTGCAGAAAGCAACAAAAGCCGTCCAGCTGTATATTAGAAAGTCATCAGCATCAAAAAAAAACCAACAAAAACTAAAAAAAAAAGAAGGAAAACCATTAAAATAGCCCTTTGTTTGACCTTCTGGGTTGGGAGTGGGAGAGCTTAATACATGATTTGCTTGCAAAGCAGGTGTTTGTCTGTGTGGTGGAAATACCAGACAAAGGATACCGTGCTCTCTTCGATAGGGAGAAAGCGCTTCACAGTTACAGTAAAAACACTGACAGCAAATTAGTCATTGCAGAGGTGTGAATGTATAAAACAAAACAGCACCTCTAGATTAAGATAACCATGGTTATTCCAGACATCACTCACCAGCTGCAAAAGGTGGGACCTAAGTCACATTGAAAGTTAGAAGTCTCCTTAACCAAAAGCTTCCAAACTATACAAACTCCTATATAACCCCTAAAATGGCAAGTTAATTGCACAAAAAATTCCTCATCATCCGACTTTATGTATCACTACTTAATGTTTTGATTTTACCACAGGTTATATGAAGCATAGTATTTTTAATAGGACAGGCTTATGGAGTCCACTGATCAGCTGAAAAAAAATAGTATCTTCTTAGATCCCATTCAAATAAAATTTTAATTCTCACAGCTGTTAAGAATTTCTTGACGCTTTGAATTAAGAATACCACAACTCATGCAAAAAGAAAATACACTGTCTTTATGGTTATACATACACAGGAATACAAACTATGCCACATAAAGTGAATTAGAGCAAGTGTAGTCAGAGAAGCACAAAATTCACACAGCAGAAGACGATTCTGATGCAGCCAGAAATAAGTGATCCTGTAAGCCTGGACAATCTTTTTGAGATTTAAATGTTTGCCTTTTCTATGAGAAGAAACAAGCAGAGCATTCTTGTACCATCTAGTGCATTGGGTCAAAAAACAGTGAATTTTTCTGCAATCTAGGTATCAGCTACAGAACTTCTGGACAGGATCAAAAGTGACAAGATAGGAAAAGATAAGAATTCCAGGGCCTGCATCAGTGACTGAGACATACCCATGGATACTTGTTCTGTTTAATTTCATAAGACAGAAGGATAAGTACTGGAAAGAAAACTCATCAGTATATAACTTCAGAATGCTGCACTTCAGAATTTTGGTCAAATGAAAGAAGGATATTGTAAAATTCAAAGACGTAAATGAAAAGGAAGGTTAATCAGAAACAGAAAAGGCCTATTAAAATTCTTTCAGTGCTCTAACCAAGTGTGTAAATCTAAATACCAAAAGATTCTTCCCTCTCCAGTAGAAACCATAGGATGCAAATGTCAAAAAAAGAGAAAGTCAAGGACAGTGCTAACATATTGCACTATTTCTCGGCATCCTGAAAACACTCCATGAGTTACAGAGTATAAATGAGCCTGAATTTAGCCCTTCACAAACTACATAAACTAGACACACAGGTCATAAACATGCACATACCTCTAAGATGAAACAGTATCTAACTATTTCAGATGAAAATCGAAAATTCTTATTAGACCTACACAGTGAAAATTTGTGTCCTGGATTTCAATACAATAAGTCAAGTTAATTTTAACCATGTACACTACTATAAAGAATGCCACGGGATCTTGAATGATAATCACATATTAGATATGTGTCTGGATATGTGTATATATATATGTACATATATATACATATGTGTATATATCCAATCACATATTGGATATATCTCACATATGGATATCCTAAGTATTGCTAGGCATACAAATAACATTTTCATACAGTACTTTAAAAAAATGCTTTTGAAAAGCTATGTTATTCTTTATATCAAGTAAATAATTATAAACTAAATCCATATTTTAGGACTTCGTATTGCTCATAGAATGTCTGAGAACAAACTGGGATATTATTAAGTTTTGACTATTCAAAAATCTCACTTTCATTGACTAAATGTTTCCCTTCTTAGTGCTACTGAAAAAGCTTTACTAAGCTTAAAAAAAATCTTCCATCAGGGTTTAATGGTGAAAGTATAATATTTCATTTCCATGAGAATTTGGTAGAGCCCATAGGACATTACAAACTGAATGCAAAGTTCAAAATACAGCTTAAGTGATATTTAAAAAAAAATCCAAATTACTCAGATAAATTAATCAATATTGGCTCAATTCTCTGTTCAGTAAATCACAACATACAGCAAAGGGGCTATGCCACAAGAGAACTATGCCTGCCAAATGCTGAATTTCTTTAAATTACACTATACTAGCTCTGTTTAAATCAGTGTTTAATTGTTGCTTAAATTGTATTATAGTAGTTGTGATTAGCTGCATTCACCTTCTGAGTAATCTAAACCAGCTTTTCTTAACTCTTCACTGTAAACTCAATATATTGCTTCTTGACCAAAGGGAAGGGCTGGCCCAGCAATTCTGACTCACAAATATCCCTGCCGACTAATAATTTTCATCAGGGACATTGAAACTTTTTTATTTTTTTTAAAGGAATGTCATTAGATTGTATTTCAGTCAAAACATATGCAAAATCAAAAAGCTATACTTAAAAGCTTACTTTATGACTAGATTGAAACCCAGAAGTGGAGGAGGAGGAGGAGAGGCATCTCTGGGGTGATTCCCCAGCAGGGAATGGAAGTGCCGTGGCACAAGGACACCAAGCAACAGCGGGCACTGGAGGCCTCCCCATCTCTTATCTCTGGGGACTCTCTCCAATTTTGTCAAAACCCTAAAATAAAGGCATGTCTGAGTGTGCAAACAGAGTGAGCTTCCCCGCACGGCGGGAAGGGTGGAGAAGCATTATCCTTCTTAAGTATTTGCTTCAAAGCATTTTGAGAACCCCATCCTGTTTACAATCTGCATAATATATCTTAATGCTGATTAGCTTTTTCTCCTTGGTGGGATCTTAAGTTGTGTCGAATTAAATGTTTCATCCTACCCAGGGACTCTATTAGACTGAAGCCAATGAAAGCTGGTCTATAAAGAAGGCGTGCAGGCTTAGTAACAACTTGAAAATAAGAGACTAATACTAATGAAGGATAGAAATTGTTCATATAAGAGTTATACAGATTTTAAAAAGAGATATAATTTAAGGAAAACATATATAACAACACGTGCATTTATAGTGAGTACACCTATATATGTCAGCAACCCACAAGTATTGTATTCGTACTCTAACAAGCATCTCTGTTACAATGTCATTCCTTAGAGCAATGGAATATTATGGACTACCTTAGTAATTAATGAAATTAATTAAAGGCATGCTTAAAAGATTCAAGTTAGGAGAAAGATGCATAAGAAGTTTTTCTCCGGCTAACTGAGCCTGTTCCTGAGCGCTGTGCTCTCTCAGCAGGAGATATGCCAACAGGTTCCCGCAGCTTTGTAAGACTCTCTGGGAAAGCCGACTCCGCTGGGAATTGCCACACAAGCACCTCCTTGTGGCACTGAATCCTCAGAGCTGAAGCCATGAAAGGGATGCTATCTGAAAATCTCTTGGGATTTTGCTTCACCTTCTTTGAAGGAAGCTCCCTGCAGATGTACTTGCAGGAATCTACTGAGGAGCAAATCTCCAGCAAGACGTTCAACTTAGAGAGGGATTGCAGAACTGCTACCCTAAATCAAACACTTGTGCTACCCTGACTGTATATCTCTTCAAGCTCTAAATGTATTTCCCCATAATGCATGATCAGTGACTAACATAATGAGGACCTAATCTGGGAACTATCACAGTAAAAATACATACATATATATCAATACACAAACACATAACTGTCAATTTAAAAGACGTGAAGTCAGCACATCTCTCTATAAAATTCAGGATGATAGAGTTACTAATCTACACGACAGAAATACTTTGGGACACATGACCTGAAAGATATTTTAGACATAGCGACCAGTGTTTCCCCAGGCTTTGGTTCATTGGAAGCAGCATAGTAAATCTGCCTGCAGGTACACAGTGATGCCATAGCTGTAGCCCAGACTGGCAGAAGAGCAAATTAGAGTTCAACAGTCCTACAGTGAAAATAATGAAAGTTTTGGACCTTTGCCACAGCTCAAGTATTGTCATTCTAGCCTTAACATCTTTACTACACAGCCTAATAAAATTTGAGAAATCCTTAGATGTATCCCCCACAGGGGATCTGACATGCAGATGACATCCTAAATGTCTTAGCTGCTCACAAATAAGGGATGAACAACTTTCTGACAGTTAAGATACAGAAATTAGTGAAAATGAGGTTCTAGAAAGATGATCAGAAGAAAAAAAAAGTATGATTTAGGTAGGATTCAAACACACATTCTGAGAAGTACTTAAGGTAAAAGTCACAGAACAAAAGTTCATTCTCCACAGTAAGTGCAGAATTGCCTGTTAAAGCCGGATGCTTATTCATTTTTCTCAGAGGAATTTTTCCTTATTACTAGACCGAATAAAAAGAGTCTTCTCTTGTTTTGAAAGCTGAAACATTTTATTTGTCAGTACCCAGCTGTAATCCCACAGTGATTATGTGTCCGGGAGAGATATTGGCTAGTTCTATAAATATTCTGGTGATAATCACTTGCCTTTACATTACACACTAGATGGTAAATTGAGATGGCAGGTAGATTTTTTCCTCTGGGGAAAAAAAGAGAAATGAAAAACTTCTCAGTAAAGCAGGTAAAAATGGAACTATTTGCTTCCAAAATGAAAATTTCTTCCACTTGACAAAGACATACTTTAATCTAGATGATTTACTGGACTGTAGTAAGATGCACTGTATCTTCACAGAAGAGGTGAAGTGATAGGGTAGTGATTTCCATAAAGGGTGGCAGAAGAGGCTCAGAGAATCAAATGGGACAAGATCATTCCCCTGATGTCACTGATCAGTTACGCAAATGCTGCTACAAAAGATGAAGAATATCTGGAATAGCAGTATTATCTAACCCAAGATGATACAATCAGATCAAGAGAGTTAGCAGAAGGGCTAAAGGGGAAAAAAAAACAGAACCACCAAACGCTGTTTCTTCGATTCAATAATTTTACTCAGTTTCTGTCCGTTATATCAATGTCAGTGAGAGAACATTCTTGAAAAAGACTGGTTAACCTGGTCCTGATGGAGCCAAAATCTTTGAAAGCTAAGAGGTGATTATTAAAAAAAAAAAAAAAAAAGCCAAAACCAAAACAAACAAAAAACCCCAGAAAGACAGTCAATGCTGCCTCTTTAAAGCTTTAAATGATCCTTACTTACACAGTTACAAAAGTTCGCTCAAAGCATATTTTTTTCTGGTTTTCACTCCTAATGATTTCTTTTTACAGCAAAATAAAGCCTGCAAAACAGCCCTTTTTGTGATTCCATTAAGAAGTCTGTACGAGGATATTTTTCCCCCATCTGGCCTGTATCTTTATTTCTATTTAATAAAGGAATACAACAAAACTGTAGGGCAAAAACAGTGAAGAAAGCATTGCAAGAAGTTTATATTGCCCTGCAGTCAACCTGCTCATCAAAGTTGACAACAAAAAATGACTATTTAAAAAAACCAACAAAACAACCAAAAAACCTCAAAACAAACCTCCAATTTTGTCCAAAAAAACCCCTCCCACCACTGAAGATAAAACTTAATGAATGAATACTATTAAAATAAAACAACACATAGATATAAGTTTCTATTTCATCAAGATAAGGTCATTTCATACGTCAATAAATTCTGTGTTTCATTTAAATTGAAGACTGAAATTGAGACACCTGTCTCCATTGGCTCACTGGAGTCATATGAAACACTTGGACAAAGATTAACTAGTCATACTGCTATGCCTTTTCCTTATTCCCAGAAATACATGCTATAAAGGCAGCTATAGAATAAACACATTGAATTCTTTTTTTGTATATTCCTGTCTTACGTAAGCAATACCTGTGCCTGTAACACCAAAGTTAATGTGACCACAGATTGCAAACATGCTCTGTACAAGCACTGATTGGCAAGAATGGAAATCGGTGCACTTAATGACCCCTCTATTAAAATATTGCTCAGATATTAAAAAAAAAACAACCACTGCTTTAGGCTTCAACATTCAGCATGAACAGCTAACGTGGGCTGAATCCTTCTTAAATAGGTATCATTATATTTCAATGTCTTTTGTGATTACGACAATTTTGACAAGATAATCATCTCCTCTGAACAGGACTTTTTAAGGTTTAGAGAAATAATGTAAGATTTATTAAATAACCTGTCAAATTATCTATGAACCCTGCTCTCAAAAGAAATCCTATGATATCATTAAAATAATTACAGAAAACCTATGCCTGATATTATAAATAACAAGTACAGTATCACTGATATACAAAGGAGAGATCTGAAAGTACAGGAACTTGCAAGATTCAAAAGGTGATAGCATAGCTTTGCTCTCTTAAGATAATCAACAGAAGTTTCTGTGTTAAATACCCTGCACACTAGCTCAACTTTTGAACCCTTGTCTTCAACACGGAGGGAAAGGAAACAAGTCTGTAGCTATGCTAAAATCAAATAATCTAGGTATGTATATTGCAGCATTATTTCTCTTTGCTTTCCCCATAATTTGTTGCCTCTTTTCTATTATTGCTTTTGGGGAAAAGTAAAAAACAGTTCTATGCAGCACAAGGATCACACAGAAAGAGAAGCATGGGCACAAGCAAAAATCAGTAGTAAGTGTCTTCAAAAAAATCTTTGCTAGAATTCTCCTTACGGGAAGAGCATGAGAAAATAAAGGAGTGAAAGCTGAGATGACTTCAAGAATGCGAGAAATTATGAATTTTAAACATAAATTCAATTTACATTTTATATGCTTCTTTGAGGGACAGATAAGACTGAGCAAAACTGGGAAGAAGGGTATGGTGTTTACTTTCCTGTGATGTAAATACAGCAGGCAGAAGAGGACAGGAACATCTCTGAAAGCTCTACAAAAAGGGTTGCTTCTTCTTAACTCCTTAAGTAGGATTACTCTAGTAGCCAGCACTGCACTTGCAAAATTCAAGTATCTTCCGCCTCTTACACTGGGGAAGTTACCCTCTTTTAATTGAAAACTCCTGCTCTTGGAGAGTAAAGGGTGAAGTAATCAACCAATGCAAGGTGACAATGCAGGCAAAGCTTCTCATCACGACACTTCAAGATAAAACTCATACTATTATCGGAGAGAATGTTACAGATGCAGAAGGTTTTCCACCTAAGCTACCTGAAAGACATAACACTGCTGTCATGCCATCACGTCAGAGCATGACAGAATTGAAACTCTCACCCATCAACACCATCGCCAGACTAAGACCCTGCACGATTCCCATTGACTGGCATTCTACATTACAACCACTCCAGCAGAAGTGGTCCCTATCGCTTGTTGAGAATGAGGAGTCAACAGTTTATGCACAAACCTATTTCAAGTGCAAAATGACATTTGATTTACCATGAAATCAAACACTATGTTTCTGAACAGCTATTTAATGCTACAAGGTTAGTTCTTTCAGAAGGCATTCAGAAAATTGTTCCAGTACTTCATAAAGCTGAAGTACTAAACAAATATATAAATAACATGAGTTATTTAAAGAGCTGAACAGTTCACTGCAATAGGGGAAATCCAACAATCATATTGTAAGAGGTTTTAAGTGTAGAAGGCTATCTTCTTCAGAGAAGTTAACTGAAATTCAACACATGAAGTTTAACTTCATATAGTTTGTTTTCAAAATTCTTTTATACTCTTTTTTTACTTTAAGAGGAAAAAAACAGCCAAAAAATCATCCAATCCTATAAAAGAAACGCATGGACTTTTAAAATGTTTAGAAGCTGACTCACCAGTCTCTTTATAATTCTCAACAAAAGCTTCAGTTGTCGTGTATCTTTTTTGGACTTCAGTACTTCAGCAAAGCTGTTCATGTTTTCTGGAGACATACTCTCCTGACTGTTCCCTCCATACAGCTGAACCAGCAATGATAAGCACTGTGAGGCACTGTCAAATATTTCAGTATCTTCACTGGGAAGCTAAAAATGAACAAAAAACGAACAAACAAAAATCAAATCCCAATTTCAGAAAAATTGCATATCACTGGGGATCTGGAAGACTATTAATATTTGCACTGTGCCAGGAAAGAATCATTTCTAGTTGAATGACTCAAATTTCCATTAAACTAAACTTAATAAAGTGATGAAAACATATTTAAAATATATCTGTTCTTAAGAAGCAGTATAACAACATCTCCACTATGATTTTATCAAATAGCCCATCTATAGCGGCATCATGAAAGTACTGAAAATGTTGCTCCCAACTGTCTTATTTTCAGACAGTACATTTTGCTTTAAATAGAAGTAGTAATAGTAGAAAGTATCATTATAGCCATGATGTCTAATCTTCTACATAATGCACACCATAAAGCTTCATTTAATTATTTCTAAATCAAGTCTATGGCTTCTGGTTGAGGTAGAGTACAGGCTATCTAGCTATTTAATGGATTTTAAGTAGTCACATTAGGAGGTATGTTTTGCAGATTTTAAACATTTTTCTGAATTCCAGCTTTTCTGCACTCCTTTGAAGACCAGTCACTGGAGCACGCCCTAGCAATGGGATGGAAAAACTCTTTCCTGGGAAGCAAAATTATGGAAAAGATTTGTGGCCGTGGCTAATAATCATCTTTAAATGAGCTTCAGGTAGTATGAAGCTGCTATCAAAATTATTTATATCTTTCTTGAAAGTACAATCTGGAAATAACACATAGAGATATTAAACTATGCTTGTATTGGGCACTGTTGGAATGACAACAGGAATGCAATGCCTACTTTTAGCGTACACAGTTCACAAAAGCTAGTGAAAAAATCATAGAGGTTTCTTGGGAACAGGCAAGAGGACAACAGATTGGAAAACATAACAGCAAAAGACTGAAGGAATTCAACATCTATAGCTTATCAAAGGGAGGGTTAAAGGGCACTTGATCATATTCTTTCAGTTACATGTGAGAAAAAGCAGGCGGAGGATAGGTTAATTCTTTTACCTGAGAAAAGACTGGTAAGAGACGATGGCTCAAAACTTTATCTAAAGCAATTCAGATTAGAAGAAAGATAATACTTTTATTTCCTTTTTTATTTCTTTAATAAGAGCACTTAACCACTGAAACAACTTCCTTAGAACAGACACAGACATAAATTGCCTGTGATGGAGAATATCACAATAATAATTTTTTTTTTCTAAAAAAATAACAAAACTCCTTCCTATAATGAGGAATTAATTTAGGAAATTATTGTGTTATATAAGAACCTACACTAAATGATTACAATAGCCTTTTCTGGCCTTACAGTCTATGTGCTGAACAAAATACACCAGTGGTGGCCTTAACTAATAAGGTATAGAAATGTAAAAACACCTCATCACTCCTACTCAGTTTTTTAATTCCAAAAATACTATTTAAATACAAAGAGGTTAGATTAAAGTACAGCTAACAGACTATCCTTACTGACAATAAAAAGGAAACCATTTATATAATATGTCCAACCACTTCTATAATGATTACTTATTTAATCTGCAGTATGAACTTCCCAAGTTTTTTCATTGTCGGGAAAACCCATAGAGTTACTTTAAAGCACTCTTGGAACATATCATCAGACATATACTCCTTAAATATTCAAGAAGCAATTCCCCAGGGATCTGCATGCAAATACAATCCTGTTTTATATTAGCTTCACAGAGCTGGCTGTTTAAAACATACTGAACTGAGATGTAAGCTCTGAATACATAGCCCCAAGACATATCACATTCTATTTGACCTAATGCTATGCAAGTGACAGGACCACAGCAGCTATTTCTTCCACAGTTTTGCTGTATGGTTTTTCTTCATTCCAATCTAAATGCCACCTATTTAATTGTTTCCTTTCCAACATCCAGAATTATCTAATAACATCATCAACATAAATAGCAAGGCTAAAAAGGAGGAAATGCTACAAATAGTAACAAGCTTTATAGCTCCATTTATATCTTCAATCCTTATCAAGTCAAAAAAAAATTTCCACTAATCTCACTGGGGGCTTTGATCGACTTGTATTTCCTTCACTGAAAAAAAAATGCTGTTAGATAAGCAAAGGAAAAATTAAACTACTTTAACGTTATCTCTCTTATCCCTTTTAAAAGCAGCACTCTACCTTACAGTTTGTTACTAGATCAGTGTAGACAGGTGTATCGACCAATCCCTGAAGAAAATCACAGTACAAGAACTATATTCAATTTTCAAATGTTGTTTGCAGGCTAACCAAAAATAAAAAAATCAGTGAACATTTGGATAGATACGTCCTTGCCCTGGTATTGCAGTGGAGGGTAATTCCTGGGGCTCCATAAGCACAAAATCCCATGTGTAATCAGTAATCACAACAGCCATACTTGGAAGTGAGACTGTTCCCAAGGTCTTTTTCTGAGATATTCACTAAATATCAGCACAGTGGAAACGTGTCCGTCTATGCAGAGGACCACCCCTAGAACAACCTTGCGAAGAAATACATAAAGCACCATGTCCTTTGCAGTTCTTCCTGACACCAGGAGGGTACATGACTTCCAAGGAAGCAAATGAGCAAGTCCAGCCTGTTAGCATTATTCCCAAGGAAGGCTGTCTTCAGCCGGAGTCCCCAGTTAGGGAGACAGTGCAAGATTTTGCCCTAGGTGAGGAGGAGCTGGGCTTGGGCCAGTGGCTTTGCTTATCTCCTCCTGGCATGCCCAGCCTTTTATCACTGTTGCTGATGTTGATTCCCAGGAGGATAGGGAAGCTCTACAGAGAGACTTAGATAGATTGGATCATTGGACCAACATCAATGGTATGAGTTGCAACAAGGGCAAGTGCCAGGTTCTGCACTTGGGCCACAATAACCCCATGCAGCGCTACAGGCTTGGGGAGGTGTGGCTGGAAAGCTGCCTGGCAGAAAGAGACCTGGGGGTTCTAATTGACAAGCAGCTGAATATGAGCCGGCAGTGTGCCCAGGTGGCCAAGAAAGCCAACGGCATCCTGGCTTGTATTAGAAATAGCATGGCCAGCAGAAGTAGGGAGGTGATTGTGCCCCTGTACTCAGCACTGGTGAGGCCACACCTCAAGTATTGTGTCCAGTTTTGGGCACCTCAATACAAGAGAGAGATCGAGGTGCTGGAGCGAGTGCAGAGGAGGGCAACAAAGCTGGTGAAGGGCCTAGCCATCAAATCATATGAAGAGCGGTTGAAGGAGCTGGGACTGTTTAGTTTGAGGAGGAGGAGGCTGAGGGGAGACCTCATCACTCTCTACAACTATTTGAAAGGACACTGTAGAGAGGTTGGTGCTGGTCTCTTCTCTTCTCACAGGTAATTAATGACAGAACAAGAGGGAATGGTTTCAAGCTCCAACAGGGCAGATTTAGACTGAACATTAGGAAAGAATTTTTCACAGAAAGAGTGGACAGGCATTGGAATAGACTGCCCAGGGAGGTGGTTGAGTCACCATCCCTGGCTGTGTTTCAGAGACGTTTAGATGTGGTGTTGGGGGATATGGTGTAGGGGAGAACTTTGTAGAGTAGGGTAGATGGTTGGACTCGATGATCCCAAGGGTCTCTTCCAACCTAGACAATTTTATGATTCTATGTTCTTTGCCCCTCAACAAGAGAAAAGGGGACCCTGAATCTCTCCATCCAATATTTTTTGGCATCAAATAGGTTTGCTCTTCACAGGATATCAAGCTGTTGGTGACCATCCTCCAAACCTAGCCACAAGTATCACTCCAGGGTTCACAGTACTTGCTAGCCACGACATTATCATATTTGATCACAAATGCCAATGAAGTCCTTCATTGCCCGTTCAGGCTCTTCTGCTCCTCTGTTTCACCAGAGCCTGTTTGAACTTCAGTGCTAACTAGAGTTTGGGGAGCAAGTTGCTGTCATCCTGGAAAATTGCAGGGTAAAACAATAACAGTATAGGTTTTAGATGAACAGGAAAACAAGCTGGGAATAGGAAAGACCGTATTTACTCTGGAGGGGATGAGAATCATCGTCCTACAGTCTAACCCATCAATAATTAAGGTGGAAGAGGAACTCTCAGCAATGTCCCTATTTAAGTATGTCAGCATCAGCATTTTTCTCTGTAACTCTCACCATTTTGCTGTTTCACTACTGACAAGTAATGATTTAGATGTCAAAAGTCATAAGTTGGTAACGTGAAATTTAGCTATGGCTGCAAGTCAGTGTTAGTACTTTTATTAACAGTTGTAAAGAGTAGAGGATCTGAAGAAAATTATTGGTAAGAACAAAAGCAATGACTGAAAATATAATAAATATCTGTAAATATAGAAAACCAAGGAAGGAAAATTCAGCTTTCAAGTAAATAGTATCTCATGTCTAAGAAGAGCAGCAAAGCTAGAGTCATGTTGCTAGACAATGAATATAGATGGATGGTTCATCTCTTAATCAGCAGGAACAGTGTTCTGATTATTTTTCTAATCATAACATTTCCATTTGATATGGAGAAGTATATTTCAAGTCTCTGAAATGCATTTATAGTTTTTCATGACTCCAGCTGCTTAAGTCTGTATTCTTTCAGGGGAGGAGAAACTCATGAAAAACTAGAGTTCTAACTCTTTAAGAAAATATCTGGCCCCTAATATTTCATAATTACATGAAAAAACTCCAGTGGCCTTTCGTTTCTTTTTGCTTTATCAGTCTTAGAGAGGATTATGGATTCAGCCCTTCAGCAAGGCAGAAACATTAGTACTCCTTCTCCTTGCAGCTGTTAATATTCTGGGCTACTGTATAGCTTGAAGAAAATCCAGCACCTTAAAATAAATTACTGAACAGCTAAAGTCATCATTTTTGCCATTCTTTAACTCAGAACTGTAGATTTATTTTTCACTTCAAAATTTTAAAATAATGCCTCATGGCAAGACTTTTGTGCAATGAAGATTGTGTATTACCTTTTACTTATTTTTTATGACCATGTTATAACCTCCTGTAAACAGGCTCATAACGTAAAATTCTACTTCTCTTCATTTCTAGACAAAATCTGCTCTGTGTATTTTAAGGTTAATATGGTGAAGAGCAGGAAGTTTCTTGTTATTACACATCTATATTTCTGCAGTCTGTTGTCAAAAAATGCCTTCATTTTGAACCTAGTTACAGTGTGTTCATGAATTGCAAACCATTGCAAGGAACGTGTGATCATTTGAGCTGAAGCGGCAGTTTTCACACCGTTGGAGTTGTTACAGCATCTAATTTTAGAGCTACAATGAAACTGTCTGGATTACCCGTCGGGGACACTATTTCAATGCATTAATGAGGTTATACACAAAGAGAGTTTATTACGATAAGAGATAGATGTTCATTAGATCAGTAATGTGATTACAGGATGTGCTGTAAAGGAAGCACCACTGGGAACTATAGGGAAAATGATTTTGCAAACATTAAACAAAATGTAAAAGCAAAACATCATTATTAAATTCGCTAACTTTACTATGCTATTCTTCCTAGCAAATATGCACAGTTTTAAATGAGAAAACAAAACGTTATATTTTGGCTTAGGGCAAAATTGTCATCCTCCTACCTAAGGGAAAATATTTAAAAGCACAATATATTTTCAGTTCATTTTAATCTAGCCTAATTGCTGAGAAACTAAATCCCCATTATGAAATTCTGTGCTTGTGACAATATATTCTTATTTCCTCTGGTGTGTTTTTGTTTGGTTTTGGTTTTTTTTGTGGTGTTTGCTTTTTGAATTTTAGGGTAGCTCTGTAGAAGGGAATTCTTCAAATATAATACACAGATAACATTTCAAATACAATAACAGTAATACATTATACAATACAGAAAATAAACGTCTTTCCACTCTGACCACAGAACTGTATGTATTCCTAAGAAATAGGAAATAAAATTTTACAGTCTAGAGGGTTATCATTCTTCTGCAGTCATTTTCATTATTCATTGGCAAATACGTTCACGCGCTTTGAAACCGAAGTTAGGGCACAGCCTTAGAGCCAGTGCAGCAGAGAGACAGAAAGGACCTAGAGGAGATCACCTCATTCCTTCATGTGCACTGAGGCTTCATATTTGTCCTCTTCACGTTTGCCCATGATTAACTGGTCTTCCAACAGTAATATACAGAGTACAGTAATCAATTGCAAATTTTACTAGTGATACTATGATGAAGAAGCCTATCACCAGTAAACAAGAAAATTTGTCTCCCAGCAGTCTAGTAGGCTACAGAAAAGACTGGAAGATCTACACCTAGGATCTAAATCTAGGATCTACAGAGAAACAAAACTCTTTTTTATAAGTACTGGCAAGGTTTCTGAAAGTTTGTGAAAAGGTTCTGAAAAGCCACACTGAAGTGGATTTCTAAAGTAAGTAAACAATTTTTTTTTTTTTCAGTATATGGTACATCAAAAAGTAGAAGGTACTTTATATCTTCTATAATTGCTGCAAATTTCAGTATGATAATCAAATTACATTTATGTTCAAGCAGAGAAAAATTACAAAAAAGCTAAATGTAATTAATTTTTAAACACAAAGCTGCCAAGCAGAAGACGAAATGCTCAATTTATTTTCCTCTTATTGATCAATTAAGGGGAGATTGATCATGGGATTAAATATTGAATTCTCCATATTTGCAGTGCTTTCTGCCTGACAGAATTTGTAATTATTTCTTCTTTCATGTTCTTAAAAACTCTGAAGTTTCATTTACATGCAATCTAGGTTTCCTACACTTGCTTTGCTATGCCCTAAGAGATAGGCTAAATCACAATTACAGACGGGAAAAATTGATTTTAAGTTTTTGGCATTTTCCAGTTTAACTCACATTGATTTTTGAGGGATTATTAAGAGAGATGAACATGTAGAACTTGTGGAAAATAAACAGACAAGTCAATGGGGCATGGAACAATCATCTACTTGGGTGATATACATACCAATGAGGAAAAGCAATTATTCAGTGACGTAAGAAACTATAAATAAGGTAAGATAGGTAGAAATAGCAAACCAGAGAAAATAATTTTAACTCAATATCTTAAAGTGATAGTTAGTTCAGAATTTAAGACCTCCATTATCTCCAGAAAATAAAGTTCAAAAAGAACGGAATGCTTCAAAACAGTAATAAAGGGTTATGTAGCCACACAGCTCAGTGAATACAGAGAACTACTGTTGGCAGCTCCACAGAACTTAATCTTAGGTATGCCCAAGTCTTTTTGAGGGGTAGGGAGCATGTACATCTTGAGAGACCCGCTAGAATTAACAAAGAATGTAGTCCTATTTAAAGAGATTAGAGCACAAAACATTTTAAACAAGTGGATCCTAAATGTTAAAATTATTATTCCATTGTTCAAACTCTTCCAACCTTAACAGGAAATGTTTAATACAGCAATGGGTAAAGGATATAAAATTTAACAAACCTAGCTGAAATAACTTTCATATATCCAGTCAAGCACGTATATGTAAAGAACAAAACATACACATTACAAGAGAAAATCCCTCACACTTACAAAATCTCTAACAAAATTCAAAACCAAAACCAACCAAGCAGCACCATTGGTCTTTACATTTTACACATATTTTAAAATCAGCAGTTTAAATAAGCATTTTAAACATATCAGAATCTGTCGAAATACAGAACAAAGCAAAACCTAGTGGTAATTTGCAGCCGTGCTTCTGAAATACAAGGGCAAGTCAGAATCTAATCAGTACACGCTAACTATACAATTATCCTATCCTTTAATTAAAAACTTATAAAAGACTTCCAGGTGGTATAGGCTGAGTACAGCTTGGCCTCTAATTTTCTGTTCTTTAGAGAGTTAATGGAATTTAAATTTATGACTAGTTTCACTTTAAAGGAACATTTGCATCTTTCATGTCTTACTATTTATCATACATAGGGATTTAAAAAAATTAATAGAAAATAAATTAAAAGCATTTTTAAAGATGAAATATTATATAGTTGAAATTCAGTCACTTTGTTTTAGATCATTCAGTGAACATTTCCAAAAAGCCTTTGTCAATAGCTGGTTAAAATGAATCCATCAAAGGAGGACTTAGCCACAAGTATAATGCCAAAAAATAATAAAAAAGGAATCACGCTCTTCCCCAAAATAGAAGATGACAGACAGTGCTAAAGATAGTAAAAGAGTCACAGGTATTCATATCATAATACATCTGAAAACCTATATTTAAATGAAAAAAAAAAATGAAATTGAGGCTGGAAGACAACTGAATCTGAAATGCCTCTAAGTGAAATAACCTGGAAAGGATAGTGCGATATGCCACAGGGAAATTCTCACATACCATTTTAACGGCTTTATGCTGAATAAAAGGCTGAGGCAGCCTCTAAAAGCCCTGTCCAGCTCAAGAAGCTTTCCTCTACTACAAGCTATTACACACAGAGCTGAGACAAATCTCTGGCACAGTACGATGGAGGTTGAGCTGATGGGATGCATCAGGGCCACAATACAGCACTCTGTGAAGATTTCAGTGCAGCACTGTGACATCTAGTAAACCCTGGAAAAGACTGACTTTAAACAGTCAGACTTCAAAGATGGTACAGATCACCAGGGACCATTCCCACTCATAAATTCCTCAGGATCGTGTTAAAATAAAATTAAACCCTTGAGAAAAACTCAGAAAGCTCAAAACCAAGAAAATAACATTAAAAGTCATAACTCACTGCAAACTAATTTTAAGTTTGCTGACTTTTCTAATGGTAGCTGCACTTGTTCTTTCAAATTTTGAATACCATCCTTTGCCTATGCAGTGATCACTAGTCCATTCTAACGGGCTAAAATTTGGCTAAACTTGTGTATCCCAACTGAAAATCTGCAGCCTGTGCCTTGTCCCACTTCTATGCTTGGAACACACTTACTCTGATGTCATTTGTAACCTGCAAGTCACTATGACCTATAATTTATTAAAAATTGTTAGTCCTTCCTTCGTACTAGGGGGGATCTTATAAACAATGAAAAACTAGCAAACAGAGTTCTAAGATGTTGAATTCAGTTGAATAATTCAAACTTCAGCAACATTCCAAAAGGCTTACAAACAAGGAAATTCTCACCAGTTGAATAAGCAGGCTAATTAGGTCCGTCAGGGGTTTATTGACAAGCAGAAGGTCTTCAGCAGCCTGCGTGTCCCCTCCTGTGCCAGATTTCTGTGCCTTAATAAGATGAGAAAAAATAAAAAGCAGCTTTGGTGACTGTTCTGTTATGAGAAACAAATTAGGTCCATTAGGTGGTCAAAGTTTGAACGGAAGTTTGGAGGAGACTTGTGCACTCTTTTCTCGTTAAATATTCCTGGGCTCCCAAAGAGCAGTTACAGTCCCTGTGTCCATAACAATAAGCACAAAGCAAAAGGGACTCATGCTGTCATGCCCATTCTGCACAGGCTGAATATACTGACCTACGTGACATTTCTACAGCAAAATGCTATAAACTGTATACACAAAAGATATCTCTAAAGCAAGAAAAGTTTTATGTATTTGTACTCTCTTTCAATATGACATGCCTATTTTAACATTAAAGTTCAACTGGGTTTTTTTGTTTCCTTTATCAGGAACAATTTTAAGTGCAACTCAAAACAAGAAAATTACAGTGACTGAAAGGTTAGGGTTCTCAGCAATAACGTTCAACTTTGCCCTTCTAACTCACTTTGTATCCTGAAGTATTCATAATATATTATAATAATTTATTATTTAAATAGGAATAATAAAATTCATAAATGACCAAAGTCTGTGATATGATCTGTTACTACCTGTAATTCTGATCATAGAATCATAGAATTGTCTAGGTTGGAAAGGATCTTTAAGATCACATAGTCCAACCATCAACCTAACGCTGCCAACACCACCACTAAACCATGTCCCTAAGCACCACGTCTACCCATCTTTTAAATACCTCCAGGGAGGAGCAATTCCACAGCTTCCCTGGGCAGCCTGTTCCAGTGTTTGATAACTCTTTCAGTGAAGAAATCTTTCCTAATATCCAATCTAAATCTCCCCTGGAGTAACTTGAGGCCATTTCCTCTTTTTGTAAGAGATCGTTATCATCCCCTCCTCATAAAAACACACTACAGGGGTGGCTTCTGTGAGAAGATGCTAGAAGCTTCCCCTATGTCTGAGAGAGCCAATGCTATTTATGACCCATCCCTGCCCCAGGACACCAGAAAGGTCTGCTTGCAAGATTTTTCATTTAACTTCATTATCTTGCAGCAGCTTTGGACCATGACCTCATGCAGTCTAGCTGCTAGAGGAAAATGTAAACATTTTAAGAACTCATTTAAAAATCATTTTGTATTGTGTTTCATTTAAAGCACAATCCTAAAACCATCATCCAAGTGTAATACTCGAGGATCTTCATTTGGTTAAGTGAACACAGGAGCGAGTCCTATAAGACACTACTGCTGAAGCTCCACTGTTGATATTGATGAGTTGAAAGGATAATGCCTTTCTTCTGGAAAGAATTTTGAAACAAAAGAGATCTGAAAAGCTGTTTCTCCAGGTATTAAGACACATTGGTATGTCCCTGACTGAGACCACAACAACCTGTAATGCTGAAGACCAAGAAGGGCAAAACGACACAGTGCAGAGAAAAAAAAAAGTGTTTACATTAATCGAGAAAGGGAAGTAAGCCACATTCACTTCAGCAAAATTTACAACAGCTTCGTCTGGTTAGTGCTTAGATGAGAAGACAAACGTTTTCTATCAGGGATGTTTGACTACTTTCTTTAACTTTTATCTATTTAGTGTTTTTGGAAAGAGAATGAATGCTATCATTTAAGGAATTATAGGGTTTTTTTTATATATAAAGGTGTATTGGATTTGCGTGGCAAGATTTTGGTAGCAGGGGGGCTACGGGGTGGCCTCTGTGAGAAGATGCTAGAAGCTTCCCCCATGTCCGAGAGAGCCAAAGCCACCTGACTCCGAGATGGAGCTGCCACTGCCCAAGGCCAAGCCCATCAGCAACAGTGGTAGTGCCTCTGGGCTACATATTTAGTAAGGGGAAAAAACCTGCTGCGTGACAGCAGCTGGAGGGGAGGAGTGAGAATACGTGAGAGAAACAACTCTGCAGACAGCAAGGTCAGTGCAGAAGGAGGGGGAGGAGGTGATCCAGGCACCGGAGCAGAGATTCCCATCCAGCCTGTGGTGAAGACCATGGTGAGGCAGGTTGTCCCACTGCAACCCACAGAGGTTAATGGCGGAGCAGATATCCACCTGCAGCCCATGGAGGACCCCATGCCGAAGCAGGTGGATGCACCCGAAGGAGGCCACCCTTGCAGCCAAGAAGGCCAATAGTATCCAGCTCTAAAAAGAGCACGGCCAGCAGGTTGACAGACATCATTCTCCCCCTCTACTCTGCCCTGGTGAGGCCACATCTGGAGTACTGTGTCCAGTTCTGGGCTCCCCAGTTCAAGAAGGACAGGGAACTACTGGAGAGAGTTCAGCAGAGGGCTACGAAGATGATCAAGGGACTGGAGCACTTCTCTTATGAGGAAAGGCTGAGACACCTGGGGCTGTCTAGCCTGGAGAAGAGAAGAAAGAGGGGATCTCATGAATGCTTATAAATATCTAAATGGAAGGTGTTGAGAGGATGGGGCCAGACTCTTTTTAGCGGTGCCCAGTGACAGGACAAGGGACAATGGGCACAGGAAATTCTGTCCCAACATGAGGAAAAAGTTCTTTACTTTGAGGGTGACAGAGCACTGGAAAAGGCTGCCCAGACAGGCTGTGGAGTCTCCTTCTCTGGAGATATTTAAAACCCGCCTGGATGTGTTCCTGTCCAACCTGCTCTAGGTGAACCTGCTCCGGAGGTTCCTTCCAACCCCTACCATTCTGTGAGGCTGTGACCTCGGGGAGAACCTGTGCTGGAGCAGGCTCCTGGCAGGAACTGTGGCCCTGTGGAGAGAGGAGCCCACGCTGGAGCAGGTTTGGTGGCAGGACTTGTGACCCCATGGGAAACCCATGCTGGAGCAGTCTGGTCCGGAAGGACTGCACCCCGTGGAAAGGGCCCACACTTGAGCAGCTCATGAAGAACTACAGCCCATGGGAAGGACTCATGTTGGAAAACTTCATGAAGGACTGTCTCCTGTTGGAGGGACCCAATGCTGGAGCAGGGGAAGAGTACAAGGAGTCCTCTTCATGAAGAGGAAGGAGCAGCAGAGACAATGTGTGATGAACTGACCACAACCCCTATTCCTCATTCTGCTGTGCCACTCAGGGGGAGGAGGTAGAGAGTTCAGGAGTGAAGTTGAGCCCGGGAAGAAGGGAGGGGTGGGAAGAAGGTGTTTTAAGATTCAGTTTTATTTGTCATTATCCTACTGTGATTTGATTGGCAAAATATAAAATTAATTTCCTTGTGTTGAGTGGTTTTTGCCCATGACTGTAATTGCTGAGTGATCTCTCCCAGTCATTATCTCAGTCAATATCTTTTCTCTCCCCTGTCCAGCTGAGGAGGGGGAGCGACACAGCAGCTTTGGTGGGTGCATGGCAGCCAGCCAGGGTCAATCCATCACAAAAAGATATACCCACAATGGCCCTGTGACAAGTATTGTCAATCCTACTATGCCAAGGCAAGTAACATCACCATAGAATTAGTTTTATAGGGGTAGAGGGCAGAGCTATGCTTCAAAACTCAGTTTTCCAGCTGCCTCTTTTTACCCATTAGCCTTCCAGAGCAAAGCAGATTACTTTGACTGGAGATGGACAAAACTGGAGCTGGAGTTTCAGTGCATCAATCAACTGATGTTTTAATGTAAAGCCAGAACAGAATTTGGCTTTGAATGTATAGATTTAATTTTGTATCTGAATAAAAATAATTTGTTTCACTAATATTAGCAATCCACGTGCAAGACCCCCTCTGCTTATATGTGTCCTCCAGTATATTTGGCCTCACCACTGTTGCATGGAGCGTAAGTACAGAATTCAGCTCTCTGTGATTACATGAAGTGCTGCCAACAATATGACAATCAGCTATTAGCCTACAAAATTTGAAATGCATTACAGAAAGTGCTATTAGAGGACTTGAAAAAGACAAGGTATTGTACCATTGGTTCTAAATTAAGTTTCTTCCAAAATTGAAAAAAAAAAAACAAACCAACACCTTTTAGTGAAATATCTGGTCGATAACACAACTGATTATGTAAATCTGTGTAGGGGAAAAAAAAAAAAAAAGGAGGACCTTCTCAGAATAAAGAAGCCATGTGCTGAAATTCAATACAACCTGGCCACAAACTTTTGAATCTCTGTCCTCCAGATATACTGGACCTAATAGGCTTCTCTGTTTTTCAGTGGATAATCCTAAGAACATAAAAAACCTGACACAAAGAGTAAGTGGTGGTGTTTGCAGCCTAAATACAGAAGTTACTTCCAGTTGACTTAGAAATTTGGCAGATCATTTAAAACCAAAGCAAATATTGCTAGCTTAATATCATATCTAAAAAAAGACAGATGCTTTTTCTTATTTAGTTTTTAAGAGCATTATGTGCAATTCCTTTGCATAGTATCTTTTTGTTCTCCATTTTTAAGGAGAAGGAAGTCTTCACTGGAGGAGGAAGTCCTACCAATGTCATGATTTGCAGTGGTTCAGCAGAAATGTGGAAGACAAACTGATTAGCGTAAGAGACGAAATGCTTTTGTCAGCGCATATACAGAGTTTACATATGCTTTTCAAGCACAATAATCATGTGTGATTGATAATAAAAAAGATACTGTTTATTATGGAGCAATATTTTTCTTTTAAAATGAATGGAAGAAAAATACTTTGGACGGTCATTGAGCAAATACTGAATTAAGCTATTTATGGAGCACAGAAACAGTCAGCTAGAATCTGTGTTTCCAGCACATAGCAAGGCTAATATGGATAGTCTAGCCACGTAAGTACATGAAACAGTGATATACAGTTGAAAATACATGCTCTTCACTTTCTGCCAAACTAAAAATTCAATAAAACCAGAATAGTGGGAATTTCATTATTAGGATAACAGGAAGCTATCTAAAAAAAATTTGACCCCAGGAAATAAATTCCATACCTGTAAAGTCTGGCGCACAATGTTTGCTGTATACATCAGCATGCAGTGCAAAATGTCAAGCAAGGACAGAAGCAGTGCATTTGCCGTCTTTGTGCTGCTTTTATCATCTGCCTCCAAGTACAGAGCCGCAGTTTCTATTAGGAGATTACAGATGTGATGAGACAGTCCTACATAGAAAGTGAGACAAAAAAACAGGAAAATAACAATGTGGAAGGTAGCCCAGTTAAAACCAATAGATTAGCATAAAAACAAATTTCACATACATTATGAATATTTATTAAATTTCCTCTTTTTCTCCATTATTACAATTACCTCCTCTTCTTTTTGGAGCAGCTCATAAAGACAGCTAAACCGATACAATCAAATTTGCTACCTGCATGAAAAATTATGTAACATCCATTAAAGAAAGACATACTTTGAATCCTGAACTTTTCTGTAGCATGCTGGTACACAAGTCTCCTTCACAACACACCTGGTCACAAGAATTAAGCAGTTTCTCCAGGCTGTTACGAAATGACACACCGAGGTCGGAGCCTAAAGTTTTCTCTCTTGAACTGCTCTGCCAACTACAACCTTCCTCATATGCTTTAATTGTAGAATTGAACACTGTTATGCTTAAAATAAAATAAATTCAGAAGAGCATTATAAATTAAATACTGAATACTATATCATAAACACTAATAAGATTTGTTTGGCTGGTGATAGTAAAAAGTTTCCCGAAAATACCTTCTTGTCTTGAAGCTTTTTTTCAGCTTCTTTGGAATTTAATAACATCAGCTCCTGTAGCTTGCTTAACCCACAAATCAATTCACATATCAGAAAAAATATGATCCATTTCAAGGCAACACCGATTAAATTCAAAATCTTTCTTACTTTCAAATACACAGTGACTGAGTTCATTATATGTGATCTTAATCTTTGTCTTTCAGAGTTTCATAAAGAATGAAAGATACTTTGTTCCTCACCAAGAACATAATTATGTTTGTAAACTATCTTTTTTTAAACTGGCAATTAGCCATACTTTGACTTGGGTGTATGTATGTAGTAACATTGTAGTATATGAGTATATTAGCTTCTAGTCCCCATGACTGTCAAAAATGACTGATGACTGTCAAAAATCACTGATTTTACTGAAGTAAACAGACTCCTTTTATAAATTCTCCTTTAAATAGTAATTGTATATATTTAATCTTGTACTGATGTTTGTAAAAAGTGAGACATTGTAGAATACAATATGTAATTACACCATTCACCTTTTGAGAGCAGTCAAATCTGTGGGGTGTTGAACTATTTTTGCTTTGAAAGCCACCCCATCAATTAACTAAACTTCCATCAAATATTTTCCTCCCCTATTCATCATCCTTAATACTTTCCTCAGGAAATTAAATAAAAAAGCCATTCATTTAGAATACAGTTATGGGTCAGGATTATTAAGACTTGCACTCTTATTATATTTCCCATCTTTTTGTGCTGTCTATGATTACTAGAATTATTCTTCCACAACAGTTTGATTGATGGACTACAGCTCAGGCTAAACTTTGGATTTCCTGGGTTTTTGTCTGCATAAACCAAACTCTCAAAATTGTATCAGTCTAATCTTGCACATTTAATTTCCTCCTTCTTTTTTAAAGTACAGTTTCTGCTGCAGTTCTGAACATTTCATACAACAATGAGATAGCATGCAGAGACATATTTAAGTGATGTCACCAATACCCACCAAGAAGAAAAAAAATGGACATAATTGTATGTCTACCCGATACAAACCTTGTGGTTATTCTATGCCTTTTTTCACCAGGCTAAATTAGAATAAACCTAAGAAAACAGTCCAGTAAGAGTTGGTCCCTATCAAAGCGAGGTCTGCAAAATTGCCTGCAGGGATATGTCCAAGTACACTCTGTTTTTCCCTCTATACGACCACAAAACCCACAGCCACATGAAAATGAATGAGTCACTCCTATTATTTCTAGACGGTTTACATATAACCCTTAAGACAGTGACTTGGAGATTAACGCTGAGAAGGCCACTTTCAAATGAATGTATTGTATGGATCATCATCAAGCATTTTTTAGGCAGTAGTCCCCTCTGCATTTATAGCCCTAAGTAGGGAATGACTGGTAGTGAAAGAAACAAGACGATCCACGACTTTGATCTGCAATCCTTTCCCTTTCAACTTTGAAGAGGACCACTTGTTTATTCCCTTGACTGAACCAGCCCGAGTCTCACAACTGCAGCGCTCCTGCTGTTTGGTTGAACGGGGAGGTGAACCGAACGCTCAACCTTTCCGCCACCCATCAAGACATGAATAATATAATCACCTAGATTTTATTCTCTTGAAGTATTTACACGCTAAGGCTATGCATATTAGCAACCCTGCCTCCGAACACCTAAAATACACCAGAATATTTACATTTACTTAGTTAACGAAAACATCAGAATTAGTAGATTTTATATAGGTAGATTCATGCTCACACAGAGTTATATGTACAAAGATACGAATGTTAAACTTGGAAATGGGGGGGAGGGGAGGAACTACAACTTTCCCTGGACTTAAAATACCTTTGGAAAATTTAACACATCAACACTTTATAATAAAGACATCTAAAATAAAACACTGGTGCAAAATGTTCCCTAACACACTGCATGATTCATACAGAAACCTGATAAACACTTGGTTCCACAGATAAAAAACAGACTGACCTCTTGCCAAATAAATAAAGTTCCAGACACACTCTTTAAAATACTTTATTGTGTCACAAGAAAATGAAAATTGGAGGCCACAATTGTAGGCATGTAAATGTACTCCTTGCTTACACCGCAAGACAAAATACACATTCTTTGCCCTCAGAAGAGAAAGTTGGGAAGCTGGTGTAATTTACAGTCACCATGACAAAATTCAGTAGAAATTTAACAGCCTTGGCCATTGGTACTGTAACCAATTTACTCAAAAGGTAGCTATAAAGTTCAAGGCCAATATGTCTCAGCATTCCAAAAATTGAATACCACAAGAGATAGTCTGAAAAAAGAGGATGCAATTCTGAAAGAAGGAAACTGTATTCATAATTCAGTAAATAATAATATAAAAACTGCATACGGATGTCTAAGTTTCAAGAAATACATTGAAGATTTCCTGCCAGATTTTGCAAGTAATTCAAGAACCACATGCTTCTTAATTTCCAATAATGCCTAAAACTACATTTATCTTTAAAAACATCAGACAATATGATCAGACAATGAGACATATTTAACAGACATAAGTTTCTTATCCAGTAATTCTCAACTGTTCATTAGAAAGTAAAATAGGCTCTGATTCAAAAAGTACACCCCATGCACTCCTGAACTTTGGAAGTAGTGGATCTGAATCTGAATTCTGTATCATAGTGGAGACCTAAACCCAATTAAACTGAGGAAGACTGTTCTACTGACAACAGTTACATCTTTTTAAGTATTCTGGTACTTCCAAGTATGTTAGTAATAGTCCACTTAGTCAAGAGAAAAGCATTAGTAACAGTTTACGTGGGTTAATGTAATCATAATTTCTTTCAGCTGGGTATTTCTTATTAAAAGGGTTAAATAAAAACTTATTAACTCATAGATTTTTTGTTACTCTATTAATTTGCAAATTTCAGTGAACAACTAAAATATGACATCATATAATTTATAGCTATAGGTGCAGTTTAGATTTACTACGATAGTTGATAGTTGATGCCCTATATTTATTTGCAAAAGTAGGATCTTCAAAACATCAAGCCTCAGTGCAGCTCTCTGCTATTCAAATTTTGCAGAAAAATAAGGCAAAACTAGGATTTTGTGTTAGACTTATCATGTTTATAAGTTAATATAACTGGGATTAAACAAAGAACCTGTTCTAACTGCAGTCCAAGATTCATATTATGTATTAAAAGGATTGCACCCAAAAGTCCTAGCCACAGCTTCATATCATTTGACAAACTTAGTGTTCACAGCAGAGTCTTTCTCCTGCCCAGAGACCCCTGCAATGAACTGAACACGTCGCTGATAGTGCTTTATGAATGTGGACTGTGATGACTATGCTTGTGTTTTACAAATCTTTTCAAAAGATAAAAGGAGTCTTTTGGCCCGTGATACAGCTAATCGGACAGAATGTGTCGTGATACCTTCTGGAATGAAAGCCGAGAGGAGATATTTTATTCTCACCTATTAGCAAAATGGATAAAGAAAAAGAAATCTTCACTTCCAAATCATACGAAACATCAAAGGACAGCCTAGGAAGCAATCTTCTAGGCAATCCTTTCATGCCTACAAGCAATTAGAGCGTTCAACAAACCTGTCTGCTTCCAGCTGAAGAAAATGTTAGAGCAGGTGCACTTCCTCCGAACAATGCCACCACGTAGCCAAGCAGCCAGAAGCAAAACCCTCAGCCCGGCAAAAAGGTTTCTCTTTGTTCCTTTCTACACATCGCTCTCTGGAGAGCTGTTTTTCCCATTTGTATCACACCTACACAACTGACTCCCCAGGGATATTACTGCATATATATTCACTAGACATTTCTGCCTTCTTTTACTTACAGAGTGGACCTGCTTGGGTTTTTTGATTATTTTTTTTTAAAAGACTCAAAATAGTACCCTATGGTGAACTAGAAATGATATCGCAAGACTAACCTGAAAACATATTGCATAATCTTTTTAACGTTAATAATAAAACTCAAAAATGCTGCTAAGAAGAAACATAGAACTGTAGGCTGAGATTCTTTTCCACAGGAATTAGATACTCAGTACCCGAGCACTTAAGATAAATCCATCATCTCATAAAGAGTCTTCATAAAACCTTATTTACCTACATAAACCTAGGATTTAATTTGCATTCTTTGCATCACAGCCCTACCGCTCATGGTTTACTCTTCTGAACAACTGAAAATGTGCAACATAAAGCAAATGGTTTCTTTATGGTAACAGCATTTTTAAAAGACACTTGTTGCTTTTATTGTTATTTTTGTTTATTATTTGTTAATGTTTACATTTTAAGAACTATTTGTGTTCGTACTATAACATTATCAAGGGAAGAATAAAGTAGGATAGAAAATTAGGTCACCACTGATTTCAAGATTTGGTGAGTTATGAATGTCAAATCAAGTGGAAAGAAAACAATAGGACTGTTGAACATATGAATTGCATAACTGATGCCCTGAAAATATATTTTATCATGATTTTAAAAATTCACAGCATCTAAAGAAGAAAATTTTGCACATATTGGATAGTTTATTCCTAGTACCGGGACAGTGACTGCACATCTTGTGAGTGAATACAGAATCACTAAGTTTGAGGAACAAAAATCTCATTTGAATTTGGAACACTGGTCAAAGGTCTCCAGAGCTTCCATTTGTGGGAAAAGTCTGAGGCTCAGCTTTTCCCACACATGTGGCAGATGGTGGGGCACTCACCAGTGGAGCCCGAGCAGACAGTCCTACCCTCACCCGCATTAAAATGGATGTGGTAAGGATTATGACAATCGGGGAAGAAAAGCCTGTTATCACCTTTACTACAACCAGGTTGAAAGCAGACTGGGAAGTACTGTGTTTCCCTGAGTGTGGATGCCTGCAAGGAATACAGACCCGACATTCTCAGTGGTAAGATTTTTCTGCTTTGACTCAGTCAAAGAATGACATAGCTCTTTCACTTTTTCAGGACTGGCAACACTTAGCAGTTATTGTTAGAAGGCAGTTTATAGGTGGCATCTTTCACTTGTGAAGAAAGAGCGCGGAACTGATGACTCCCCAGGGAACCATGTCAAACTCTCCTCAGCCAAAGAGAATCCTGCCAACACCGAAATTTACTTTCTTCTAAAATTTAATCTAGGGAACAAACTTATAGGTGATTAAGACCAATGGGTGTTTAGAACAGCCAACTAAAAGACAGAAAATCAAGTGGATTCTCTTATTAAAAAAAAAGTCTCTGTGTGTAATAAAAGATAATAAAAAGTGCAACTTGGACAATTTAGGAATAATAAAATCACATACTGTTGAATATGCTTGACTGGTGAATACAGAAATAGTAAAATATAACAAATTATACCAACTAGGCAAGATTGTGGTTGTTCTGTAGGAGAAGATGTTGTTAGAATGACATACACAGAAGAGGACTATTTCTGAAAGTATAATCACTGGTCGCTTGGGAGCTCCTGATCTGCTGCTGCTTTTGAAAATAGGGGGAAAAAAAGAAAAAAAATAGAAAAAAGAAACATAAAGGGAGTTTCCCATCTTAGAATCTTCTCAAGGTCTCTGTGACAAAATTTCAACTGAATTCAAGTTTTTGTGTCAGATTGATTCAACCATACTATAATTAATTCAGTAAAGATATCCAAGCTGTTTGAAACTAAGTTCACGGGTACATAGCATCAAAGTTTTGAAGGCAGGGGACTTGGTCCTAGACAAAATTTTCTGATATGGTCCTCATTCCTAGAATTACAGCCCATTGAACATGAACACAAACTTGTTCAACAGGGATAGAATGAAGGACCAGAAGGTAACTTTCTTCCCAAAACAATTATATGAACATCCAAATGCTTTCTAGTTCTATCAGAAAAATATAATCCCAAATTTATAGGAGCAAATACTACATAAGTAGGGACTGTAATGATATTCAGGGGATCTATTCACAGTGTTGATAAGACATTAATAGCATCTCATTTCAGCAGTCAGGTTTGATTTGTTTGGATACCATGCTGTTGGCACCACAGTCTCTAGAAACGCTATCTGCTTCTTACATTCTGTAAGTAGCTGAGAATAATCAGACGTTTACTACAAAAAGATATGTGAAAAACATAAAAGGGTAGGATCCACTGAAGATGTACACACAAACTTTAAATGCTCATATCAGGCCGCTTGTGGGACTGGATGTAAAAATCATTTTTTAAATTATTTATTCAAATTAAACTTTTGCTCTTCAGAGATGAAACTTAGCACCCAGCAGAGTCATAAGATTTGCTGCCAGTTCTGCCACTGATGCATATGTTATGTACATCACAAATAGGCTACTTTTTTGTTAATCAGGGAGCATAAGGCGCTTGATGCATGTAAAATCAAGTGCTATCATCCCAAGAAGTAACTGACAATACAGCAGAGTACAATGCTGCCCGACAGACATTCATTTTGTAAACAGCTTTGTTGATGGCAAACACTAGTTCTTCCTAGCTGTGTGCTAGTGATCAGTTGTTGGTGGTTATTGCCCCTACAATTGTGTGTGAGTGGGCGTGCGTGAAACAGAGAGAGGATGCGACTGCTCCCTAGTCTCCCCTGACAAGCCGCGCTAGGCTGCTTTAAACTGTTCAGATGGGCAGCCTGCGTTAACCCATCTGATTTTGCTTGAAGCAGATTCACACACTCAAATGACCCTTCTAGCTGGAAGACCTGGGGAGGGATGGAGGTGGAGGTAATACAGTGACTTCATGGAATACACATTTCCAATATTTCTGTCCCCAGTTGTGCATATATTAAACACCTAACTTGCATTCTTTTCATATGGATTTAAGCATTTTTATCGATATGGTCTTTCAATATGTCAGTTGTGCAGTACTTGCAAGCACAACCTTCCATCACCAAAAAAAAAAAAATAAAATTAAATAAACCAAGACTGCAATAAGATAAAATCATGTTGTCTGGATTGACTATTATTGCTGTTAAGTAAACTTTATAGTAGCTTTTCAGCTAGGTATTTTTCCCCATATGTCAGAGATACATTAGAGATGGTAGTCCATTTTATAAAGAATAGTAATTCTACAGCGTGCTATACTTCAAGTAAGATGCTGATACACCCTATTTCATTCCTTACAAGGTGTCAGCTAAAATAAAATTTCTTGGTTTTGTCAAACAGGAGTTGGATGATGCTTATGAGATTTTCCAAACAGCAGGTTTTAATGACCTGCATGAGGAACAAGAATATCTAACAGGAGACCATACTCTCTGAGAGGCAACAGTCTTTAAAAGCTCCTCTAAAACTAGCCTGAGATATTAGTGGTTGTTGTTTCCCAGCTACATGGAAAAACTACTTGCACGCTGTGATTTAACATGTAGCATATGCGTTTTAGAAAAGCAAAGGCTGCATGAGGTCCTCAAATTAATGGTAAAAACTAGATTAAAAGTTCTTCACTAGATTAAAATCTGTTATTTTTGTCAGATTAGGAATTCTTCGCATTCAGCAGGATTCGGGGTCAGTAAAGACTCAATAAAGACTTTTGACTTACTGCTCAGAAAGAACAAGCCTGCAACAATTACCATGTGATAAAATACAGAGGGAATTTATATCCTAGGCTTCGTTTAGAACTAGAAATTCTTCTAAAGAGATTGCCATTTTAATAATAGACTTCCTGTCACACAAGATTAAACCCTCTGTATCTACTTCAAATATCTTAACGTGCTTCTGCTTCGGCGTCAGCTTTCCCTTCTACCAAAATCCTTGAGAGACCCCATTCAAACTTTGATAGCTGCCTTTTTGACAAAACCTGTACAGACTAGATATGAACAGCCTCAGAATGCAGATACAGCCCTAAACTGTTGTCACAAATTGACAGCATTCAACAGCTTTGAACGACGTTACCAGCACTAATTGCTCTAGCTAGGCCTTCAAAAGTCCCTGGACTGAGAGTGATAAGGACCAATGAACCTTGGCTTCTGAAAATTCTCTGAAGTTTTCAAACAGTTGTAAACTACAGAAATAAACCACAGTTGACTACCGTTCCCACATATATTCAGCAAAGAATAAGGGTAAAAACTCTATACATTTCCCTCCTGAAAAGTCATGCTCTGTAAGAAAAGGTATTAAATATTTACTCCTACTCCTCTTGGTCTATTTACATCAATTTTCCCCAGGATGAAAACTTACAAATACTTGGATTTTCAAGGGACAGATTTTTACAATTGTTACAACTAGACCAAAGCACAAAAGCAAAGGCTAGAGTATCCACTAAGAGGAACTTGCTGCTGTTTATTACAACAAAACTGAATCTATGCCACAGTTTCCTGTAACAGCCTGCATTATTCATCAATTAAGTTTACAACAGAAATGAAAGATGACAACAAGTAATTGCAACTGTCCAAGGTGGCCTTGGTGTATTTACACTTACAGGATCAAACGGCTTTCAACAGAGGTCAAGGTGTTACATGACAGTGAATGTGGTTTTGCAGCTATGACCAGATTAAATTATGTAGTCTTAAAGCTACTCTGCTAGGCCAACTGTTTTCTGAATAAGTGTTAGGATAACTTTGACCAGCAGACACTCTTTCTAATTTGCTATCATCTGGCCATACCAATAATGTCGCATCTGATTAAATCTCTAAAGTGTAACGACAGACTTTTCACCTCAGGTGTTATTACCCTTCTTATTAGAGTGGCTTAGACATATGTCGTTTTGTTTGCACAGATGCTTGTTCTACTTTCACCTATCCATGATTTTCAACCTTATCACTGGGACCTTTGAGCTGGAACCCATCACACTGTGATCATGCTGTCACCTCAGGCTGTACCAAAAATGCCTTAACCTAATACTCATCATTAGTACAACCTAGACCAACAGAGCCTTCATTTTCTGTCAGCACAGCTACTTGACCCCAACTATCTTGGCTTCAAATGACTGCACTGAGCTAAGGCAGCTAGTGCTACAGCTCAGCTTATTTAAATCAAGAGGCAATCCTGGCTCTAAAAGACCTGTAAAAGCCTTTGTGCGTTTGGATACTGTGTTCCATACTCTGTCTCCTCTATCCTAACAGGACCCATACAATAGGAGCATGGGTCTACTGACGCCGGGTTGACAACAGCCTGTACATTTTCTGTGCCCGTACCTATTGCTGGGAGTAGTGGAGCCTGTTTAGACGGTAACAGACTGGCTCAGACTCCTGGAGAAACTTCTAAGTAAGCATTACAAGGAGATCACATGGGATAATTTGGTCCACTAGGCTATCTTGGCTCAAGCCACTCAGTTTTGAACCAAAACCAGTGAACTATACCACCCTCCTCAACAACAAGTTTAACTGGATCCTGCTGCGAATCTGATGCTTAAACTGAGAGTCTGGATTCTGTTTTGCTCAAGGGCAACTAATTTCTTCAGAAGAAGAAATTAAGAACATTGATACAACTACAGTGAGAGACAGCCACTACAGAATACAAAACAAGGATTTAAAGAGTCAGGATTTTTTTAAGTGGGTGGCCTGTGAAGCAGTGCACCAGAACAACAAAAGAAAGTTGGTATGCAAGCCCTGTTTTAGTACCTGTATTAATTTTGACTAGGATAGAGTTAAATTTCTTCATAGTAGCTTGTATGGGCTATGTTTCGGATTTGTGCTGAAAAGAGTGTTGATAGCACACTAATGTTTTAATTACTGCTGAGCAGTGCTTACACAACGTCAAGGCCTTTCCTACTCCTCACACCGCAAGTAGGTTGGAGGTACACAAAAATCTGGGAGTGAACACAGCTGGGACAGCTGACCTCAACTGGCCAAAGGGTTATTCCGTACCATATGACATCATGCCCAGCAATAAACCTGGAGGGGAGGTTAGCGGGGGGTGGGGGGGCGCTGCTCCCAGACTGGCTGGGCATTGGTCAGTTGGTGATCAGGAATCATTTTAATTTGCATCACTTGTCTTTCTTGGGTTTTATTTTCGTCTCTCTCTGTTTGTTTTTTCCTCTTTTACTTACTTTTTTTTTAATTATTATCTCTTTTTAATTATTAAACCGGTTTTATCTCAAACCATGAGTTTCTTTCTTACTTATACCCTTCCGATTCACCCCCCACCCCACCGAGGCAGGGGTGATTAAGCGAGCAACTGTGTTGTACTTAGTTGCCAGCTGGGCTTAAACCACAACAGTGTTTTTTCCTTTTTCCCAACCATGTCTGCTCTGCTGGGCATAGGTGTTTATTAGGCATTAATGTACTATGCGGTCCCAGTAACTTTACCAACTTGCTCCAACACAAGGAACCTCCACCATCCTGTCCTAGGGTGTGCTTTGTGTATCTCACTTCTAACGTGCCTTGGGCACTACCACTATGCACCTACATTTCTCCTCCAGCTTGCTTACACCACTGATTCTATTCAGGCAATTCAGGCAAAGACATTAAGTTCAATCTTTTTGTTTGATAATATATAGAACAGGGGTGGGGGGAAATGGGGAGCTTGCAATGAAAGGCTCATGTTCCTTTTTTCCTCCTCCATGTCATCTCAAATGAAGAGACAAACGTCAAGAATGATAAAATTTAACAATAGCTTGAAACAATGAAGTAATATCACCAGCATTTTCTAAAATAACCTGCCCTGCAATAGATTCAACACAGGTCACTGCTTCCATCTAGGATCCAGGATTGCAATAGATATGCTACATAATGGTGGCATCAGGGCATATTTGATAGGGCTTCCCTCTGTTTATGTGAAGAAACACTTTTTCTGGTTCAGCGAGAAAGTTAGTATGTCAAACAGCTTTACGGATGCCCAATAAGTTTCAGTACAGGAGCGCACACTTTTCCAGATGGAACCAAGATGCAGTTGCTACCTGTAAATAGCTGAGATCTGCTCAAAATTTTGGCTCTGCTCTGTTTGAACCAGGCTTTTCCTTTGCCTTTGTTCATCAACATTTTTAGAAAGAGAGGACTAGACTTAATGAAGATTGTGCTTTAAGGGAGAGGGACTTCAGAAGTAGGCTACAAAAAGTGAAGTCTGGATCTAGTGAGTCTAGATCTATGCCAAGTAAAAGCAGCTCTGATGGGAAGGCCAGAGGAATTAAGGTCTGCAAAACTGGACTGTCAACAAATAACACAAGAACCGGAGAGAAGCTGCATGAAGTAGACACCATAAATGAGAGATGTTTACAATTAAGTTTTCAAGACAAGCAATTTCATGGCAAGTAGAGGTTAAGCATTCTGTACAACTTGGCCTACCAGAATACTGCACTGAACTGGGATAGCGGGCTACAACTCAGCTTGGCAGACTGGGCATCACAGGCAGCATGAACACTGGCCGGCTTGATGGAACTGAATTAGGAAGTTATTGCCAAGAGTGGCCATTTACCGCCTTCTGGATGTGTTACTGTCGCTGGTTACAAGCATGACCGTATGCAGACCTTCCGCGAACACAAATTTTCTTGCAGGGGGCTAGGCTGAGCCCCTAGTCAGTTCTTGCACTCAGCCCAGACTGAGTATCTCTGTATTCAGGCTGATCCCGTAACACACAGGCTCAGTCTGAGTGACTGCCTGACCCATAGCCTGGGCAGGCAAAATCTTGTAAGCAATGCTGTTCTTTCCATATCTTCTGTCAAAACCCCTAAACCTGTCTTGATAATCTGTTCCTCTAGGTATTGTATCTGCCTTTTCCTTACCTCGCTTATGACTTTTTCTCACAGTACCGACAAAATACTGCTGCTAAATTAATCTTCTTGTGTTGCTGTTTGAATCACATGCTCTCTGAATTCAACAACATTCAGTGTAATTTC
This sequence comes from Vanellus vanellus, assembly GCF_965231255.1. Lineage (NCBI taxonomy): Eukaryota > Metazoa > Chordata > Aves > Charadriiformes > Charadriidae > Vanellus > Vanellus vanellus. The sequence goes on along the minus strand of NC_138906.1, from coordinate 64,218,248 downwards.
TGAAGAAATGCAAAGTAAGTAACAGTTCAAGCATGTTTTTTTTGTAAGATAAATAATGACATAAACCCACATTTCACATAATTCTGGGTTGGGTGGTGGGATCAAAATATACAATATCTGTTTGTGTTTGAAAAGGACACAGTTCAGCAAAAGTGTGTATTGGAAAGACCGTTGAGCCATCATGGATAATTTTACTGTTTTTTTCAATCTTTATATAATCCATATAGTAGCATTAGTTTTGTTGTCATCCAGGGAAATAAGTCATATTTCATGGCTGTATCATTGGCTAAAAAGTTGTATGTCACAATCTGGGTGTGTTAGCTAGGAAATACGATCTTTTAAAAGCACGAATAAATCCATTGACAACATTTTACCGGATTTTTGCCAAGTCTCACAGGAATGGGGGTGAGACGTTTTTGAGTAAGCAACCTGCAAGATAATAAGCAAAGAAAGAATGGCTCTCAGGAAAGATAAGACAAGTTGAAACTAAATGGATGCAGGTGAACAAGAAGTTTCCACTCTTTTTTTCCCCCTTATCTTTTCCAAAGGTGGGTGATAATGGGGGGGGAAGGGGAATCTTCCCAGTTTTTACAATCTCCTAAAAGGCAGAAAAAAGCTTTAGACTTTATAAAGATAGCCTCTTTCTTTCCCAATTTATCTTAGAAATTCAAAGGGAAGCACATATCTTTTCCCTCAACCAAAAAGAAGGAACAGCTAGCTGATTCAATAACCTAACATTGTGGAGACATCTATGGAAACCTTTAAATCCTACTTATGAAACAAAAAAACCCAATGTTTATCGAGTTAGGGCCTCTTCACATAGAAAGTTACTCTGATTTGTTTAAAACTCAGATCTGAAATCCACCACATGTGCTTGAGCACAGGTCTTTGCTGACGCATTTGTCTTCATAAACCCTTCTTACGTAAATATAATCTTGGTCCAATTAGAAAAAAGCTTAAGCTAAAATGAGACAAAATAACTTTTTTTGTTTTTTTTTTTTTTAAAAGGGGGGAGGATAGACAAGTTTATACAAAATGTATGAAATGTATTTTTTTTTTTAAGAATCAAATGGTATCATCAGGTGAGCATCTACATTTTTGTCAAAGCAGCTTAAATAACCACTGCCCCTCAGCTGGAGGTTTCAACTGCACATCAGTCAGGTGACTTGCAAAACTGACTATGTGCAGATACATTGCTATAAATGTAAATGCCCATGGATACAAATATACACATAATTACTTACCATATCAAATCTACAAGGCATTGACCAAATGCTGTAGGGAAAACCTACTAGTTAAGGAGTGATAACTTGCCTAAATAACTTTAACAAGAACACACTCACCTGAACATGTACTGCCTTAAGATGGTGGAAAGTCCATGTGTAGACATGGATCTATCCTTTAGACTTCAAAAGAAATTTACCTATAGAAATGCACTCTTAAATACAAAATGCACATAAAAATATAACTTACAGTGTTTGGAAAAACTAAGCTAAACAATATTGTAAAATTTGATCCTGAATAGCAAAAGAAAACATCAAACTATACAGACTATATATAAATTGTTGTATTTTAGGTAAAATTAAAAAAAAATATTTAGGTGGAAAAACACAAACATCACAGGAAAAGTTTCAAGTAATATAGCATACTACTTCGTATTTGTGTACAAATTCGGACTTTCAAAAGACTTTAAAAGTGTAAATAACTTCAGTTTCTCCACCAAAAGGATAGAGGGTACCATCAGCAAGTTCGCTGATGACACAAAACTGGGAGGAGTGGCTGACACGCCGGAAGGCTGTGCCGCCATACAGCATGACCCGGACAGGCTGGAGAGTTGGGCGGAGGGGAACCTAATGAAATTCAACATGGGCAAGTGTAGGGTACTGCATCTGGGGAGGAATAACCCCATGCATCAGTACAGGTTGGGGGCTGACCTCCTGGAGAGCAGCTCTGTGGAAAGGGACCTGGGAGTCCTGGTGGAAAACAGGATGACCATGAGCCAGCGATGTGCCCTTGTGACTAAGAAAGCCAATGGCATCCTGGGATGCATCAAGAAGAGTGTGGCCAGCAGGTTGAGGGAGGTCATCCTCCCTCTCTACTCTGCCCTGCTGAGACCGCATCTGGAGTATTGTGTCCAGTTCTGGCCTCCCTGGTTCAAGAAGGACAGGGAATTGCTGGAGAGGGTCTAGCAAAGGGCTACTAAGATGATTAGGGGAGTGGAGCATCTTTCTTATGAGGAAAGGCTGAGGGACTTGGGTATTTTTAGTCTAGAGAAAAGACGACTGAGGGGGGATCTTATCAATACTTCTGAGGGTGCCAGGTAGATGGGAACAGTCTTTTTTCAATGGTGCCCAGTGATAAGACAAGAGGGAACAGGCACAAACTTGAACATAGGAAGTTCCATCTGAACATGAAGAGGAACTTTTTTACTTTGAGGGTGGCAGAGCACTGGAAGGGCTGCCCAGAGAGGCTGTGGAGTCTCCCACACTGGAGACTTTCAAAACCCGCTTGGATGCCGTCCTGTGCAACCTGCTGTAGGTGACCCTGATGGGTCAGGGGAGTTGGACTAGATGATCTCCAGAGGTCCCTTCCAACCCTGACCATTCTGCAATTCTATGATTCATTATGATATAATATCCTTTCTGCTTTAAAGAGAAAACTATTTTAAAGTTTAATTGTCCACAAATAGTTTAAACAGATTGTTTTGCGAGATGAACACATTTGTTCAGTCCGCAATTTTCCTGAAAATAACTTAGAAGAGAAAAATATCTGTCTGCCTGGGAGCTACGACAACTATTGAAAATATCTAAAAGAAAACAAAACCCAAACCACTCCTTAAACCAGTAAAAAGCCTTAGATTTCATTTATCTGTCCACTACATAGATCTGGTCCTGCCAAAACTGGTGCTTGTTTTTAGCAATTGACAAAATGAACTCCTTTCAGTAGGATCAAATTAGTGCATCTGAAGACAACCATTACCCCTATGACAGGATAATGATTGATGTCGTTTAATTTTGTGTATAGAACTTTGTACCTTTGCAACTTTACACTTACCTCAAATTGGCAGTGATATATTGCTTTCATACTGAAACTGTTCTAACAGCTACAACTGAGAATATATGAAAGCTCTACAGTCTGTGGCATAGTAACTGTATTCAGACTGGGTCTCTTTTCAAATATATAGTTAGATTTTTAATTTCATCCCTTAATATCATCTTTTAGCTTACTAATTACATCTGACAAGCTACACAGGGGCATAATCATAATTAGATTTTAATTTATTATCTGCAACAACTTAAATAGTTTGTGTCATCAATAGTTAACTTGTAGCTAATATGATAGCTACACTTTCACTAGTTACTAATTTTCTCCCAATCTGAACAAATCCACTAGTCCTACAATATGATTTGGGTTGCACTTCAGGGGAGTACTAGCATAATGTCTAACGATAAAGCTTAAATTAGACTGCAGGAAAAGCAGCACCTAGCATGAATGCAAAGACGACAATCTAGAGGGGAGGAAAAACTATCATTTTTATGGATAAGTAGGTGAAAAGGAGCATGAGGCTTTGCAGCTTTCTTCCTTTTTCCCAGTCCTGAGTTTGTCATCAGGAAACCGTCAGATATCCAAATCCTCAGATACAAAATCAATGCCTTAAATTTTAACATAAAAATTTCATTTTTCAAAGGAGTTTTCTGCTTCCAAACATCATTAGTCAGTGTAATCGCCCAGCCAAAACCTTAAGTCTTAGTTTTGTTTAGGAACTGGACAGGCATAAAAAATGTCTATTATGGTTGGCACGGTTGGGTTTGAAATTGCTGTATTTGTTGAAGTAACTTCCCATCCTTAAACCAAGCTGATCAGTTATATCCTCAGATTTCTGCATAGGACCTTTCAGACTAGAATATCATGGAATTAAAAGATTTTGAACATTTCTTGTTATTACTCTTTTCTGTTCCATCAATTAAGTGTTAAATAAGATATCTTAAGGTAGTTTAATCAGGCGGCTATGCTGCAAGACGATCTGCTTGACTGGCCACAGGGATAGCATCAGGAAGCCTCCTCCAGCCACAGAAAAGGCCAGTCCTCTTTTACAGTACAGCACGAGCGAGACAAGATGTAACAACCTGTTGAGCCTTTATTAACTTATTTTATCCTTTGAAGTCTTAGCAAGTGCGCTGTGACATTTTGCGCCTTGTGGGTACAGCTCTCAACAACAACAGGCTCGGTTCTACTTGAATGGCATAACTGTTTCTCACAGCAATTACCGTTTCTATTTTCATCCTTTTCAGAGGGCTGTATTGTTGAATATCACAGGATGACACAGGTTATTTTTTCCTCAAAGACTTCACTACTACCATGCTATTTTGACATGATTACCACTTATCTTTTATGATACCAGACTTCTAAGTTTACCCATGTGATGTTATACACTTCCACCTGAGTGACTGGCATTTTGGGTCAGAAAAACATGTCTTAATACTGCTAAAAAACATTCTGAACTTCATAACATCATAGAAGAGACTTCTTCAGGCTCCACCACCACTGACTTCTCATATAAGTTGTAACTCAAATGAACAGTGACACACGACTACTGTCTTTAGATGTTCACAGAGACATCTCAAGAGCTGAACTAACTACTGCACTACTGGCAGGGAGCTGTGAAAGGCTTACGTCCCGCACAGCAGAGGCTGTAAGGTGTACACCTCCTAACCAAGGGACTTCCCCTGTCACATCCAAATGATACAGAAGTAACATCTGCAACTACTCAGACTGGATGCTAAGAATCTGTCTGCATTTATTTTCTGTATTTTAAAATATTTTCTTACTTTACATTTATTTAACAGAGAGCATATGCTTTGCTTTTTTTTTTTTTTATGTTCTTACTTGCACTGATTTCCCTAACTTATTCTCCCTGACAATCTTTCCATCCAGAATCACAATATGTAGCATATGAACTAGGCTTTATGTTTGCTTAAGGTGATGTACAATAAACAGGTATAAAGTACTGCCATGAAACAACACATTTTCTATCTTCTATCACTGAACAAATATTCCTATATTGTATCCTGTAAAAAGTTTTGCAGAAAACTCCTGCCTCCTAGGAATAAATAGGGGCTACTAAGGAATGAGCAAATGGCTTCAAAACCAGACTGAATCTGTGTCTAATTTCTTCACAGACTAAGCCTGTGCTTTTTGTTGGTTTTGTTGTTTTTTTGTTAAGGGCATACTAGTTTAAGTAATGTATTTTATAGGATTTTATAACTACTGCCTTTCCCCTTGCAAGTAGACAACTTCTGCACGACTAACCCATGGTTCTCTTCTTGATAGCTGTCGTCATTTGTTTCTTCTATCTTGAAAGCAAATCCTGCAACTTTGAAGCCAGTTACTCCAACAACTCACTTGTATTCCTAAAATCAAAGTCCCATGCAATGTTACACCAACACCTTCTCAGTGCTGTACAGTAGTTCAGACTGCTGCATAGGTGCGTGTGGCAGGGAGGAAGAACTGGGTTGCCAAGTTAGTGCGCTCTATTGCCTAATTTCATTAACACTGACAATTTAGCAGGTGAGAGCGAACTGGCTAGGAAGCTAGATGATGTTCTTAAAAAGTGTGCTATGGGCAGCATAATCAAATGTCTTTTGGAAACTGAAGCTGAAATACAATTATCTGTGAGGAAATGACAGGTAGAAGAATATCCTCCAAAGACTTAGGTAAGTTAGAAGCCTTTGGGGTCTATGTAGATAGCTCAGAATTCATTGTCATTTACCTAAAGACCTGTGTATATAAAAGACTGATATGCTTTCTTTTTCTTTTTTTTTTTTTTTTAAAAAAAAGGTTAAAGTTAGATGTTGGTCTCATGAGTGCCACTTCTTGGATATGCAATATTTAACAGACTTTTAACAACACAACACACGAAGGCATTTAAAATCTGATTAATCTCTTGACATTTGACTAAAAGTCAAAGCAGTGGACCACAAGATGAATAAGGATATCTCACCCATGAAGGTTGATCTTTCTTTCATGAGGTGCAAATGAGTTATGATGATCTGACTACAAAGTTTATTGCAGATCCCTTCCTTTTTAATAACTGTCCCTGCTTTCTTAATATGATAGTGGATATAACTCCTGGAGCTGACATTCTACAGTTCCACTAAAGGTTTCTCCTTAGGAGCTTCGGTTTTTACACAAACTGTTTGAAGTACGATGTACTACTAATAGCTGTTGCATTTTTAAAGAACTTCTTGAAGACTAGTTTTATTGTTCTAAGTATTAAACCCCATAATTTCACTTTAATTCCAGAGATTCGACAGCATTAATTCATAAGGAATAAAGTTTAGGATTTGCTGTACCATATAACGGACACTGTTTTTAAACATCCACACAAACATCTCTGCTACACTGCTAGTGGTGGTTGCTTCAGGATAGTAGCCAAACACAAGATCACAGCAGTAGAGTCTGAAGAAGGTCATTCAATTCAACATAACTGGATTGAGCATTATATATACATATCATCTCCTTGTAAGACCATAAAGAAAAAAAAAAAAACACATTTATGGAGTATAATGAGATTTCAAAAAAGGTAAAAATGTAAACTCACTAGTAAGTAATAGTGGGCTGCAAACAATCGACTAGATCATCTTTGAATTACAGTGGAAACCTTTCCTAAAGACAGCATTACTTGGAATTCCTTTTTATGCATTCTGAAAATAGTGCTTATATATATGTAATAAATTTGAGGCATTATCAGGAATAAATAACTGCGGACAGATTACCAGAAATTATCCACTGCAGCCTAAAAGATTTATTTTCTAACAGCCTGCTTTGTTAAGTTCTTCAGAATGAGGATCCCGATGAAGCAGCTAAAGACTTTGAAACACATTTCTCTACACTATAATATGCTATGTCCAAACTCTTCCTGTAAACACAGTGCACATGATGCGACAGTTAGAATGAAGAATTTCCTTGCCTTTAAATATGACCTGGGGACAAACGGGACTCAGTTTGAAAGCACTACTAAATACAGACAATTAAGATAGATTAATATTTTCTATTTTTAATTTGTGCAAACTATCTGTAAAACAAAGTAACCCAGAAACAGAACCAGAAAAGAAACAAAGATGACAAAAAGACTGAATTGAAGGCAAAATAAAGATTTTATGTATCTGTGAAATGTACCAGAGTACTGTTTTACTACATTAAGTACTGTTATACACTTGGCTGTTTATTAGTCATCACCTTACACATAATTAAGCATTCTTGCACACTAACACCACTCACTTATCAAGCAGCCAAACCTCACTTTGTGCTTCATTTTATGCCTACATTTGTCATTACATAATGCTTGTCACACACATCTAACATAGTCAATATGTCTTTTCAGTAGACTGCCCTAATGACTGCAGGAACAGATGATCATCTAGTGTACTCCTATCCTACAACATCTGCTTCAGAGCTGATGATTCTAGCACCTAGAACTGGGTGTTCATTTTATAGTCAACAAATGTTAAACCTTTCAATGTGGCAAGTGTAAAGTAATATATAGCTGGTTGTTTCATGACGAGTAGAACTAATGATACTCAATTTCCTACAGTTTCCTTCCCATATCCCTGCCTACCTCTATGGTAATAAGTCACCATCCTCATCACTGGTGACACTGGTTCCCTATTTCTGAAACCTTGGCACTGCTTCATCCTACGTCACCCAACTATAAGCATGCCCTATAGTGGGAGTTGCTCCCATGCACTGACTGATCCCCTGGGATCATTACATAGGTACCCTCCTCAGGCACTGACCAACGTCACTGTTGAACTTGGTCATTACAAACCTAAAACAAAAGACTGCAGATATTCTAAAAAGCAAACGGGAAGGGAATATAGAAAAGACCAGGAGGATATACTAATTAATAGATCTTTATAGACCTATTAGTAGACCTCAGGATACTATATGAGTATAAATTTTACACTTTATAATTTAATTTAAAAAATGCTAATGGAAATAGAATGTGCAGATGAGAAAGTTTCACCTCTATCGGTAAGAACTATTATAATCCAGGATATAAACTCAGATCAGTTAGCTCCACTTTGATCATGGAATAACTTTATGATAAAAGAAGGAAAACTGTTCAAGAATGATGCTCCTCTCACATTTACATTCTTTAGTTCCTACCCGAAGGTGAAATGACATCTTTTGGGGTTTTGTAACCTAATTTCCATAGGGATGGTCCAACATAATAGGTTGCAAACTTAGTGTTTTTTTAAATTTTGTAATTTGGAAATTTTAGGTATTAAAATTCCTTTCTTTCTGTAAATGTGTAAGTATATATATTTTGTGTATGTCATGTATCACACTACTCCGTTTGCTGTACGTTAGCCAGGAACATTTAGTTGATAAGCCCGTACTACTGCCTTTCCCTAAGCTATGGCACTCACTTGGGTCTTTCTCCTTTCCTCGGATATTGATTATTATAGAATTAATACATACTTTATATATTTGGACCTCTATGCTCTCTCGGGTTAACTTAAAATTTTCCAATGATTTCAAAAGATGGGGAAAGGGAGGAAAGAAAGAAACTGACAGACAGAAGCCAAGACAGAGGGAAAGAAAGTCTCAGATTCACAGAAGACCATGCTAAAAGTGACCACTATTGTCTTGGCTTTTTAGCATCTCACCTTAACTATTCATAAGAGATCCTATATTAATCCCAGTCTCCTTACTGAATTCCAGTCCCAATAATTAAACTGAATCATATTATTCACTTCTGATTATTAAGTGGAAATTGTCATTAATGTTAGCAGAACAAATGTTTAATAGCTGATAACACAAGTACAGGCCATTTTAAATTCCCTCTGCGATTTCAGTCACATATGTTATTCTCCATTTCACCTTTAAACATTACAAGTGGTTATCATTACATGTCTGATGTATTGTCACACAAAAGGACACAGTTCAGGGGAGAGAGAAATTAATGCTAGGCAATCCACCCTGAAACGCAAGTTGCTGAAATGCACAACCGTAACATTATTATTAATATGAAATCACAGAAGTAGTAATGAAGCAAGGGCCATCATGCAAGATTTCCTTGAGAAAGGTGAAAGTTCAACATGTAAACTGCAACCCATTAAAAAAAAAAAAAACACACTATCGCCTAATACAACTCCTTTGAGCAGAGGAGAGTTCTGAAGGCTGAGGCACAAAAGGAAAGAGTGACGAGGGCCTCTGAATGATCTGTCTGCAAAAATACTGCTTCTTGGCAGCTGAAGAAAGGCACACAGAGACTCGGAAAGAAATACGCATTGCAAACGCTGGACTCTTGGAAACAAAAAAACTTGACAGGGCTGACCCCCTAACCTGAATTCCTTATAATGCTTAGCAAGTATTTAGGGTTTTTAATTTCTAAAGCTCCATATATACATGAATTAATTATCACACTGTAATGGGAAAATTAGGGAAATTGATGACCCATAATACTCTGTCTTCAGACTTTTTCATTTAAGACAGCATAATAGCTCATGGATGTTGAATGCCTTCATTAACAGCATGGACATAGAGCGTTAATAGGATGGAATAACATGCACCTTCAGCAAATTTTCAGATGACATTGAAATGAGGCAAATGGTTGACGTGATGAAGGCCTGAGATAACATTCAGAAAGAGTTCAAGAAGCTGAAGAGCTCAAAAAATGGTCTGCCAGAAACCTCTTAAAGTTTAACAAAGACAAATATAAAGTTCTGCCCTTGGGAAGGAGTAACTTTGCGCAAAGTACAGGCAGAGGCTGGAAATACACACACTATGTGGTCCACCCTCCTAAACATCTTGGTTGCCCTCCTCTAGAATTGCTCCCGTCTGTCAATGTCTGTCTTATAGTCTGGAGCTCAAAATTGGACACTGTATTCTAGATGAAATTTCATGAGCGCTGAATAGATGAGAATAGTCTCTTTCCTCAACCTTCCAGTTATTCTCTCTTACCGCAGCCCTCTTTTGCCTTTAGTGCTGCTAAGGCACACTGATGTCTCATGTTCAACTTTTCTATTTGGACTCCAGGATCCTCTTCTGCAAGAGAGAGCTTAGTTTCGATTTTACTAGATCATGTTCTTCTCCATCACACAAAAATTATTCAAAAAAGAAAAGTTGAATATCAAAGGTAATGTAAGAAGAAGTTTAAGGTTATTTTCCTGTAGTGAACACTATATACAGTTCACAATGAAAAGGATAAAAAGCTCTCCAGTTTGAATGGAATAACTTCTCACAGAATCATAGAATTGTTTAGGTTGGAAAAGACCTTTAAGATAATCAAGTCCAACCATTAAACTAACACTGCCAAAACCACCACTAAACCATGTCCCTAAGCACCACATCTATAGGTCTTTGAAATACCTCCAGGGATGGTGACTCAACCACTGCTCTGGGCAGCCTGTTCCAATGCTTCACAACCCTTTCAGTCAAGAAAATTTTCCTAAAAGCCAATCTAAACCTCCCCCAGCTAAACCAGAGGCTATTTCCTCGTCCTGTCACTTGTTACTGGGGAGAAGAGACTGACCCCCGCCTTGCTACAACCTCCTTTCAGGTAGTAGTAGGGAGCCATAAGGTCTCCCCTCATGCCTCCTTTTCCCCAGGCTAAACCATCCCACTTCCCTCAGCCACTCAACATAAGACTTGTGCTCTAGACCCCTCACCAGCTTCATCGACCTTCTCTGGACACGCTCCAGCACCTCAATGTCTTTCTTGTAGTGAGGTGTCCAAAACTGAACACAGTATTTGAGGTGGGGCTTTACCAGTGCCAACAAAGTACAGTGGGACAATCACCTCCCTAATCCTGCTCACCACACTATTCCTGATACAGGCCAGGATGCTATTGGCCATCTTGGCCACCTGGGCACACTGCCGGCTCATATTCAGCTAGCTGTTGACCAACACCCCCCGGTCCTTTTCCACCAGGCAGCTTTCCAGCCACTCTTCCCCAAGCCTGTAGCGCTGCATGGGGTTGTTAGGACCCAAGTGCAGGACCTGGCACTTGGCCTTGTTGAACCTCATACCATTGGCCTCAGCCCATCGATTCAACCTGTCCAGATCCCCCTGTGGGGCCATCCTACCCTCAAGCAGGACGACACTCCCGCCCAACTTGGTGCCATCTGCAAACTTACTGAGGGTGCACTCGATCCCCTTGTCCAGATCATTGATAACGGTATTAAAGAGAACAGGCCCCAATACTAAGCCCTGAGGAACACAACTTGTAACAGGCCACCAACTGGATTTAACTTCATTCACCACCACTTTTTGGGCACAGCCATCCAGCCAGATTTTTACCCAGCAAAGAGTATGCCTGTCCAAGCCATAAGCAGCCAGTTTCTCCAGGAGAATGCTGTGGGAAACAGTTTCAAAGGCTTTACTAAAGTCTAGTTAGACAGCATCCACAGCCTTTCCCTCAACCACTAAGCAGGTCACCTTGTCATAGAAGGAGATCAGGTTAGTCAAGCAGGACCTGACTTTCATGAACCCATGCTGAGTGGGCCTAATCACTTGGTTGTCCTGCATGTGCCACGTGATGGCACTCAAGAAGATCTGCTCCATAGCCTTCCCCAGCACCAAGGTGAGACTGACAGTCCTGTAGTTCCATGGATCCTCCTTTTCTCCCTTTTTCACATAAAGAAAATTTTACAGTCTACAATTACAAGATCAATACCTTCAGAACATTCTTGCACACCAAATTTGAGAAGTTCTTTATTCAACAATTAGTGCCTTAATCAATAAAGCACTGGCCAAAATCCAGGTTTTCAGTACTCTGAAGTTTAGCCAATGGGGAAAAGGAATGAGAAAAGATGAGGACATTTTACTTGAGATAAATTATTTTTGGCTGCTGTGCTGTTTTTCCTAGTCAGGATGCTGAAGTTCAGTGAGCCCAAGTTAGTGTTACCCAATCACTAATAGTCTGAAAATATTACTGGAGTCATTTATGACATAGCACAAGGAAAAGACAAGAGACTTTAAAAATGTTTCTATCCTACTTCCTTAATTTGGAAACTAGCATGATGGAACAGATGTATTTTATTTTTCAAGCAGATGATAGGTGAAAGAGCACTGATATACTACCCAGCAGCATACATAGTACATGGCAGTTTGCTTTGTGAGACAGTAAAGAGGAGATATTTAAGGAATGGATGCAGTTTTGCCATGTTGTTCAATAGTTTTGCACTTAATTTGCCATGCAGAAAGGCAGAACATATTACTTCAAGTAAGGCAGTTTGCTGAGAAATAAACAAAGAATCAGAATCCTATGAATCATCTCCCTCTCCAATTCAGTCATATTTTCCTCTTATTTCTTTTCTTCTGGCCCTATTCTTACACCACTAACTTCAGAGTGGATCTGCTTGAAACAGAGAGGAGCATGTTATTGTCTACAACATCAAGTTCCAGTTCTTCTCCTGAACAATGGCATTGTCCATTCAATCCCTTCAGAATAAAAAGGAACGTGAATTCAGCTCTCCCACTTTCTGGGTGAGTGCTTTAACTGCTAAGGTAATTATGAAAATGAGGGCATGATCACTACTACCAATCTTGATGGAGTTTTAGGCTGGTATGTGTTCTGGTTATTTTTTATTTTTTTTAATTGCATACTTAAGGCAGATCCAATTCTTGAAATTTGCTCATCTCCATCAGTGTTTATGCTTCAACTGTTAATCATACTATGTCTTATCTGGTTCCTCCTCTGATGTAGTGACTATAGAAAAGCTACACTCTGATAAAGTTTCCCCCTCACACCCCACCCAATCTTTTCCTAGAGACTTTGAAAAGGTTTTCTCTCAACTCTTGGCTTCACAAGAGACTTAGCTGTCTCTCCACTGTCTCTCTATGCAAATGTCTTCCTTTTCCTTCTGGAGTATGCCATATCCTGCTATGCCAGTAGTCCATGTCTTTGATTTATTCTATACAAATAGTACAAATAATAGTGTAGATATGTATTGCTGGATGTCACTCAAAAAAACAAAAGTAATGCTATCAATATGCATATTTCTTAAAAAGTTTTCAAATTTATACAGACCTCCAACAGCAGAAACTTTCTCCTCATTTTGTAAATCAGAACCAATTTCTGAATAAAAGGACCTTCGCTAATAAAACATAGTGAAATGAAGAAGACATGAAATGGTTTGTAGACTAACAGTCCATAGTCAGTTTGGGCTCCACCCCGTTAGTCTACATCACCAGACTGGAACAGAAGCTTTTTTTTTTTTTTAAGTGCAGAAATATCGTACAACTTATCCTTTCACCAGTTTGAGCAGAGAGACAAGGAAGACCTTGCAGAGGTGCTCTCTGCCTGCACTCTGCACTATTATGGTCAGAGCTCTAGCCCACTCCTGTCCAAAGCCATTCTTCACAGGCATAATATAAATTTCAGTCAGTAATTCTTTTGTAACCCCATTTTCTTGGAGGAACAGCTTTCTAAAAGTTAAATTTATAATCAAATCGGTAAGGGAGGTAGATGAAGTAGAATATAAATACATACACACAAGTCTACAGTTTCACACAACGCCAGATATTACAACAGACTGGGAAACATCTATAGTAAGGAGAATAACTAAAGATAAATATGACATACCTTCTTCAAAGAGCAACATCATGTTCGTGCTTTTATTAGCAACCACATTATTCAGTAAGGCGATTACAGTTTGCATTGTATTCCCAAGTATACTGTCTTGGTGTTCCTGTAATAACAACAACAACAAAAAACAAAATAAAAATAATCTAGTTTTCCTTTGCAAGGTTAGAGGAAGACTATTTCCTTCCAAGAATGTAGTAATACAAAAGCAATACTCTCTCAATCCCTTGAAGTTCAACATTTAAAATGCTGGAAAAAACAGCCAAATATCTTAGTAGAGAATATAAATTCCAGGAAGCCAAATCTAAAATCTTGGATCAAAACTTCTCTTCAGTTCTTTTGAACTGAAAGAATTCCTAGTTTCGACTAAAATTTTAGCACTTTCAGAAATGGCATACAGCTTTTATCAACCTAATCTCTATATATACAGAATGAGGAACATTTCCCTTTGTATGGTATTTCTTTTATTAATGGTATTAATTTACTCTTTTCAGTTTCAGCTTGATAACTCACAGTGAGTCATAAAATCTATTTGTTGTTTTTGTTTGTATACTTTCATAAGTATAAAATTAATTTCACATGTACATTAAAGAAATATTTCAAAATGTGTCACTTTTATGATGTCTTTCTTATGCTTGATGATTGTTTCAGTGATTTTTCACAATTTTGTGAGACTATACTGATAAGAGGAAGACATCAGGGTTTATAAACAAATTTATTTTCCTCTGTTGTAGTTAACACACTTGCACACTCAACTGAAAAGGGTGGATAAGGCAGTGAAATAAAAATATTTATTTATTCACACTAGTGACAGTAACAATTTGGGTAACTTCCAAGAAGCCAAAATAGGAGAAGCTTTTTCAAATCTGAGTCTAGACAGAAGGCTGAATACATGTCAAATCTCCGTAGAAGGTTCAGGAAATATTTTGTCCAATTTTTCAGGCTCAAAACGAAATAGAGACATACATCCAAAGTGAAAATAACAATATCAATAAAAAACTGTCATATTTCATGTATTGTAGACTTTCCCCACGCACCTAGGTGATTCCCATGCTTCTCCTTCCCAGCAAATCTCTCAGTATACTGATATCACTCAACTACTTCACTGCCAGAGAATATGCCATCTATTCTGATCCATCTCCTGTCTGACAGTAGGCCTTTGAAAAAAGTTAAATTTTAAGTTGAACAAGACAAAAATTATTGGTCTGAAGTTGGGTTAAGTATTTCAGATGACAAAAATCACTTCAGCCCGTGAACACAGTCAAAGGAACACTCTCCCTGAAAATTCCTTTAGGAGACAAGCACCGGTGGCCAAGAGCAGTTTATTTTCTGTATCTCTTTGCTCAGGTATTTATGACTTTCTGTCTCAGATGTATGCTTGAAAGCAACCGAAGCAATCTACCCTTTGAGATCATCTTATTGACCATCTAAACACCACAGCTGGTACAGAATTAGGCTGCTTGACTGTTAGCCAGCAGCAATCACAAAGAACATACTGTACTATTCTTGTAAGAATTCACTTCCAGTCAACCTATGAACTGCATTCAGAATGATACCTCTAGTTTATAAGCCACTTTTTGGGTTGGGCCAGGACTAAGCCATAAGCACCGCATTTAGGATAAACCACATTATTTGAATCCCTGCCTGGAAACATCATATAAGTGGTTGCTAGAAATTCTCAAGTAAGACACTGATTTTTATTTCTTGACTAGTTTGATAAAATTCAGGATACTGTGAAATGTATCTTCAATGCCACTTTCCAAAGTCCTCTGTTACAGTGGTATAAAGGGTCACGCTATGGGAAGAATAAACGTTTTCCTTTAAATATTTAGCTACTAAAGGAAGGCAGGGAGCTCAGATGGTTGCTTTGAGAACATTAATTTCTGTTTCTGCACTCAAAAACTAAAATTAAATGCTATTATTTCCTGTAAATACCATGAAATACACATGATGAGGCATAACAAGATAAAGGAATATATAAACATACACAGCCTCCTATTCAACTTCAGGCTGTATGAATTTTCTATTCGTACTAGAGCACTTTAAACTGGATCATAAGGAGAAGGGACAAGGAAGAGTGGCTCACAGCCTTTGAAGTACTGTATTTTCCTACCAAACCCTAAAAAAATATATATCTAAGAGCCCCAAAGTTCTATTTACTTTACATAGCACTTTGGGATGCCATTTATGATTTCCATAAAGACCACAATCAATATCTGTTCCTCTGAAGGTTTAAAATACAGCCTGATAAATTTAAAAGCAACGTTGGAAAGTGTAAACACTACATTCTTCAAAAGATAAGGTAACCAATACAGAAAAGAGATACCATGAAGCCATGGTACTAAAAATAAATTTGAAGTTATTTCCTACAGATAGCTGATGGGTAAGAAAAACATTTTTTCAAAAGATCAACAACATGTTTATCTGGTAGTCTATCATCACAATATCTTATTAATTCTCCTAAAGAACATTTAGAAAACAATACATTAAACAGTAAGAATGCCTATTTGTGTTATTGAAGATAATGATACATACACTGAGAATATAAAATTAATCAAAGCAAAAAAATTCCACAAGTGCCAAAATGAGAGCTGATTCAAATAGTTTTTTTTGCAAGCACAATATTTCTATTACTGCCCCATATATTTGAAGTAAAATTCTTCTAGTAAAATTCCCTTTTGAGATATGCAATTCCAGGAGAAGCTGGTGGTTGCTTGCAATCGCAATCTTTTGCATTCACCAGGTTAGTAACGTTAAAATGAAGCCATCTTTGCTTTTAACGGAGATCAGTTACACTATACAACCCTCTACTAAAGACTAGCACTGATGCTTTTACTTCTATCAAAGCGTACGTAACAAAACCTACCTTACGCTAAATATATATAAACTAGAATTCAAGATGCAATGTAGATATCTTGAGGAAAGAAAGTAGTCTCTTAATGAATAAAATAATCCTACAAATGGTATACTCAGCAGTACTACTAGAGCTTTAACGTATGTATCATAGATGGTTTTTGACAAGATACTAGGTTTCAAGAAGCTACAGGTATGCTTTACTTATCTAAGTCCACTGATTGCTGTTAGACTCGATTTTAGAGGTTTATATAAAAATATTTAACTTCATAATCTATCAAGGAGCAAAGCTGATCTAATTTGTGTGCACAGCACCACAGACTGTGGACATTTAATGAACAGTGCACTTGACAGCTTTAATAAAACATAGCATTTGCCAACGGAGATAATTAGAATTGAAGCAGCAAAATTCTAGTGTTTGGCAACACAGATGAAACAACTTCATTAAAATGTACAGCTTCGGCGAATGAAAGGCAGGAAAGCACTGGACCCTGAAGAATCAGCCTTCTCAAAACTAATTGCTTCAGTGCTTAAAAAGGACAGCTATGAAATACCAAGGGCATAACAAGGAAATACTAGTATAAAAAAAAGGAACCACAGAAGATAAATCAGGCTTTTCAAATAGGACTGCACTGTATTTAGGCCATTAAACTTTTCATTCTAATTTTGAAGGGTCGTACGTTAACAAAAGAAATCAGCTGAAGTATTTTTTTAAAGCCAGTTAGGTAAGAGGGTGTGAATTAACAAAGTGGGAGTATGAATCTTGGCAAGATACTATGGCTAAAGCTGCCATTTCTCTTCCTTTAAGTAGATTAGAACTTGGAACAGTATAGGCAAACTACAGGATTTTAATTGCATTTTAGATAACAAAAGAGATAGCAATTGTGATAAGAAGAAAATGCACTAAATGCAATGTTTATAGATATGCTGTAGTTAAATCTAAGGACCACTACATACCACAGCATATACTATCATTCAATATAATCAGAGTGATTAAACTTTAACTATAAAGGGGCTCTCCTTCTCAAGCTTACATACGACCTATGAATGCAAGTTAGGTAAATAAGGAGCCATAACAAGATGGAGGCTTGAATTTTCATACACTAAATCCATTGAAAGAAGAAAATTATAGAAATGAACCATATCCAAATTATATTTACTCAAGGATGCCATTTTTATGTGGTGATTCTTTGGCACAGTACAGTTGAGATAAAATAAACCAAAGCATTGATGCTAAGAAGGACTTCTAACAAAAGCACAGTTTAATATTGCATTCAACATTGCTATATTGTAGTAGTCTGTGTGTATGAAATAGAGGATCGGAAACTTTTCTGGACATAACAGTAGAACCCTTCTGTATGAAACAGTATTATTAGCATGCAGCCTGCAAGGGACATTCACAGCAACATATGCACTGTTCTTCAATCATAAGAGGAAGCCCACTGAGAAACAACTTTAATCCAGCTACGTACATAGTTGGCTAATCTGGTCTTTAACATTTTGTGGCTTTTGTGGCATAAGACCAGTTGTGCACAAACTGAAAGCTTATAAATATGCATCTCTAACACTAAGGTAATACTATTCTCCTTATTGATCATTTAAGTCAGAAGTAAGCACAGCCATGTCTCTTGTTACTCTGCTTTTTAAAAATCAGTCTTTTTTCAAAAGCGCAGTTGTAACAGAGCTAATATGTACAAATGTTTTTCTCTGGATATGGTCATACAATAAGGAGGAACTACTAATCTGGCAACCAATTTCTGGAGTAATCATTCTGCTCAGAGGTATCACAACAGTGGTATACTCGGTCCACACATGAAGATCAGAAGTCTTGCAATTTTCACAGAAATTCCTGTTGGAATATTGAGAAAAAAAAAAAAAAAAAAAAAAAAAGACAGACTCTGTATTCTTAGTCACTACGTGCTTAGGCAAAGTCAATCGAGGACAGGGAAACAGCAGCAATTTTGAAGGACTGATGAAGGAGAAATGATACCATTAATAAAAACCTAGGATTTCAAGTACCAACCAACAGAAAGCAGTAGCATTAATCAAAGATTTTGTTCTCCTACCCACTGCAGCAGGTGACGCATAACTTCACAAGATACTTTTTGAGAAGTACATCAGGTTTTGAGAAGTACATCAGGTTTTGAGAAGTGTATCAACTTACAAGTGCATCCTCTTGCCGTACCTAAGTTCAGACTTTCAGAGACATAATAATCTTTCTTTGTATTCTGGAACTCATTTGTTACATCCTTTTCATTTCCCCAAATTCCTTGTTATCTCGGAGACAAGTGTGCAATTTTATCTGTGTTTATGGTCAGAATCTCACAAAGCATAAGGAGGAAAGGTGACATTTACAACCAACAGATCTCTATTGAACTTTGTCTCTGTGGAATGAAAACATGAAATTTGCTACTTTTAGAAAACCAGCTTCTGTCAAGATTATACAAGTACTTCTTCTGTACAACAAACATTAAGAACTGAAAATATAAATAAGGCCAGTGTCCTTTCTCGTCTCATTTTATTACCAAATCCTCTGAGAATACAACTGCAAAGAATGGACATGTGAACAATATTTTTAACACCACCTATTAATAGCTTAACTACTTTTCCTCCTTTAAGAGGACCTCCTTATGTTTCAAACTTGTGGAAACTGAATAAAACTAATCCAAGAAGGAAAATTTAAGTAGCAAGTTAAGGATTACAAAACTGTCCTATATCAGCAAACATGAGATTTATAAACTACATAAAGAGAATGATACTGAAATCTGCTCAGGATTAGAAGTAGGCAGTAATCAAGGTTATTAAGAGGGAAACTGTATGAAGGTTTGTCACCAATACTACTTTAGACATCATGAAAAAAGAAAGATGCCAGGACATCGATACACTTAAAACGAACATGTAATTTCTATACTGCAAACTACCAAAGTCCCAAATCTTGAGTAAGAATTCCTTTTTGTCCTTGCTTTTACTTTGTATTTATCTGACCAAAAAACCTACAGCTATCGGCATGAAAATTTCTGTTAATCAATTTTCACTGAATCAAACAATCATATTGCAGAAAAAAAAAAAAACACAAACAAAAACACAACAAAACCAACAACAAGCCAACAACAGGAAACTAATGGTTCAATTCACTGAAATTCATGTAGCATTTTTTGTCTAATTTTTGGACAAAGACAGGATAGATTTTGTTGCAGCACAACACAGAGAACAATAATCAGCCATGCAATCTTACATTCACTGTAACAGACAAAGTGCAAAGCAACTCAGCAGCAAAACTCTAAACGCAATAGCATTTCTTCTTCCTACAGAATTGCACCTAAATTTCTGGCATCAATAAAACCTCTCAAGGCATCTCCTTCTGCTCCTGAAAACCTTAGGGAAAGAACTCATTCTCAAGGGAAAATTTCTTTACTGTCAACAGAGGGAGCCTGAAAAGACTCCTCTCTCAAGTAGAGTCAGGCTCCTTCACAGGGAGTACACGCTGAAGTGATTTCCTATAAAAACATAATTTTCCCCATTACCTAGAAAGAAGTATCCAAGCAATTAGCTTCCTAAATATTAAAGCTATTCATTGTGAATAATGCTCAGAAACTCCCTTAAAAGAAAAATTTGCTCAAGACTGAAAAGACTGTGGAAAAGAAGCTATATAAGTATCTTACTCTGAAGAATTAAACTTCCTCATATCAAGGAAGATCCCGGCACCCTGGAAGTATTCATGCTGGTATATTCTGAAGCAATGAAGCTCTAGAAATAATTGATACCACCACAGCACTAACTTCATATTTAGTATCATGTATCTGTAGATGCCATGGAGAGTCTCAAGTATTAGTGAGGCATTTGAACCACAAAGTCACTTGGGAGCTGCAATCAACCAAGTAATTTCCATACCAAAATATTCACTTATCAGACTTAGGTTTTCAGCATTAATTAAAAGCTAGTTCTTGAACAACTTCAGAATGACAGATACCAATCAGGTGACATCTTTTTTTCCACATGGATTTTGCTTTGATGTAAAAGGCACTTTGCCACTACAAGGAAAGAAGTCTTGATGAGCTTGGGGAATTTGCTGGTGACATTTTTAATTTAGAGAACATAGATTCATTAGACTTATCCAAAGGATCATATTAAAATTTTTGACAGGAAAAGGTTTGAAGGGTTCAGAGTGGAATTTCTGCTTAAAATCATAAAAAGAGAATAGGGTACTAAGTTAGGGCATTCACCTAGGATACTGAAAATTTAGTTGCAAGTCTCTGCTGGAATTGGGCTGTGCAGGGATTTCAACATTTGTCCCATTAACTCTGCATTCCCAAATCCATCACCAACTGTTAAGGAATGGGACTCTGTCTCTTCTCTCTTTTCTATAGCTAACTAGTTGCTAAATTAGTAGTTAAAAGCAGAAACTGCAACTGACTCAGTGATTATACTACCTACTGAGGTGTGCAAGATCAAGATTGAAATACCTTTCCTGACAATTTTCCTAAAAACTTAAAAAAAAACCCAAAAAACAAACAAACCAAAACTGAGGAAAGACTAGACTTTTTTGAGTAACTAGAAAGAAATGGGAAAAATATCTATTGACCCTCTTAATCTCAAATTGAATGTTTTATTCTTTAGACTCACAGACTTAAACTCAGTGGTCCTGGAGAAAAAGGTGTTGGCTGACAAAGCAGCACAGAAAAATGGAACCTGTTTGAATGAGGAAAGAATGCTTTTTCCCTAGCACAATTTATTTGGGCTGAGGGGAGATAAAGTCATTGTATTGAGTTTGCATGGCAAGGTTTTTGTAGCAGGGAGGCTACAGGGGTGGCTTCTGTGAGAAGATGCTAGAAGCTTCCTCCGTGTTCAAGACAGTCAATGTCACCCGGCTCCAGTATGGACCTGCCACTGGCCACAGCTGAGCCCATCAGTAATGGTGGTAGTGCCACTGGGAATAACATATTTAAGAAAGGGGGAAAAAAATGAGCAATTGAAGCTGGAGAGAGGAGTGAGAATATGTGAGAGAAACAATTCTGCAGAGATCAAAGCCAGTGCAGAAGGAGGGGGAGGAGGTACTCCTGGCACCAGAGCAGATTCCCATCAAGCCTGTGGTGAAGACCATGGTGAGGCAAGTTGTCCCACTGCAGCTCATGGAGGTGGAGCAGATATTCATCCACCTGCAGCCCATGGACGACCCCATGCCAGTGCAGGTGGATGTGCCTGAAGGAAGCTGTTACCCTGTGCGAAGCCTGCAATGGAGCAGGCTCCTGGCAGGAACTGTGGCCCCATGGGGAACCCACGCTGGAGCAGGTTTGGTGGCAGGACTTGTGACCCCATGGGGAACCCATGCTGGAGCAGTCTGGTCCTGAAGGACTGCATCCCACAAAAAGGTCCCACACTGGAGCAGCTCATGAAGAACTACAGCCAGTGGGAAGGACTCATGTTGGAGAAGTTCATGGAGGACTGTCTCCAGTATGCTGGAGCAGGGGAAGAGTGTGAGGAGTCCTCCCCCTGAGGAGAAAGGAGCAGCAGGAACAACATGTGATGAAGCCCCATTCCCGAAATCAGGAGTGAAGTTGAGCCCAAGAAGAAGGGAGGGGTGGGGGGAAGGTGTTTTAAGACTTAGTTTTATTTCTCATTATCCTACTCTGATTTGATTTGTAATACATTAAAATAATTTCCCCAAATCGAGTCTGTTTTGACCATGACGGCAATTGGTGAATCGTCTCTCCCTGTCTTTATCTCACCCCATGAGCCTTTCGTCATATTTTCTCTCGCCCTGTCCAGCTGAGGATGGGGAGTGATAGAGTGGCTTTGGTGGGTGCCTGGCATTCAGCCAGGGTCAACCCACCACAGTCATGCTGTCAGAATTGGCAGGAAAAATGAATTTACATATCTAATTTTTGGTTTTCACCCTTTGCTTAATGCCTTCTACACCCAAAATTCTATTTAGTTCAAAATACATTGTTTTTTCACACACTCAGCTTTACTCTATCTGTAAATGCAACAGAGAATTGTTGATAATTAGTTTATTTAAATTAAATTAAACTTGAAAACAATGAAGGGCTGTTACATCAAAAGGAAGCATCTGCTGAATCTCCTGTTACTAGATTCATGGTATAGTCTCATTACATTTGACATCTTCTAAATAATTTTATTATTTCTTAATTTCTATTATTAATTTTTTAGGGATTATCTAAGTAGTTAATTACTAGTCTGAAAAACATTAGGAAATTCTCACTTTTGTTTTTAATATCTTTTTTTTAAGGCAGTCTGTTAATCTCAATCTTGCATACCTGTTCATAGAGGATTTGCATTTTCCCAGAGACATGCATTTAGAAAACAAACATACTCGGCAATCAGACTGCATCATCTATCAACACTTTACTCAGCTCCAAGTACACGTTCTACTGTGTGTGGATGTCCTAGTAAATTCATCTCCTAGCCTTTCCCCTCCCAAGTTATTCCTACAGCAGCAAGCTACATCTTCTGTTAGTTTATACCAAGGCACCAAGCCACAAGGCAGGACACAGGGGAGTGCTAACAATATTCCTCAACGAACAGCCTGGCAGAAGTGCTGAAGAGTAACACAGCCAGAATTTTCATCCCATGAGACAGAGTGCATCTCTTTGATGTTCCTGTCCTGGGCTTAGACAGACAAGCAGTTATGGTCTAAGCAAACTGTATTCCTACTATGATACTAGGCAAACAACGGAAGAGAAATTACGAACTGATTGCCATAAGTGAAAACTCTATCTAGCAAAACACTGTTTTTATTAAGTGTAAATAAAAAATTGTTAAATAACTCTACTCATCATCACAGTGCTCTTTTGTGGTGTTACACCCAATAAACGTTAACTCTCAACACTAAAGTCATTTGCTTAAGAGTGAAATTCATATATAATCTAAAGAAATATCATAGAGGGAGATTTCATTTTGCATGATTTTTTTTTGCTTAATATTAATTGTCAAGACAAGGCAATCCATGATTGGCCAAACACTTAAATTAAAACAACTCCCTTTCAAATCACCAGCCTCCTCCCTTCCTTCTGACATTGCAGAAGGTTACAGAATTGGCTCTCCTTCATTATAGCAGTATTGTTTCCAGACAACTGAACATCGAAAAAAAAAAAAAAGTATAATGGATGGTAGACTCAAATACGTGTTTGGTTAGCTGGGTTTGGTTTTTTTTAATCACTTAATTAAGGACCATGAACATTAGCAAACCTTTACTGTAATCACATTATTAAATACTTACAAATCCAAGAAATGCAAAATATTTTAGGTACATTACAGTATCTCTGTGAAATACAGGAATAGGCTTTATGGGTAAACTATCAGTGTAAAGTTTCTTCTTCTATAAATTACTGGTAAATAACCTCTACTTTCAACTCTATCTCAAGTTAATATTCCCTGATAAATAGCATGTATATTACACAAACACGCTTTCATACCCCATGTATCACTGTTATCTTGGCACCCATTCAAGAACTCAAGGATGAATGCGTTTTCTTCTTATGCCAAGCTCTGTATATCAAGCCCAAGAATAAAAAGAGCTGGGGTGAAAGTGAAAATCAATGGTCTGAACAGAATTTAACTCTGATACTTGGGCAAAGATTCAGAAATTGAAGGCAAGATTACAATTCGTACTACTCCTAACTGTGTGTGCTGCAGCAACTAAAACTTCCCTGAGTATAAGTGGATTTGATACACATATTTAAGCTAAATAAGACCTGAAGTATTTGCTTCCTCTCTTAATGTCAGTTTACAAAAACAACTATTTGTGAAATCCAGGCCTAAAAAAATACAGTGTTCATAACCACCAAAAATCTCACAGATGTCAGAGAAACAAGTCTGGTACTAAGAGCCACATTTCGGAATATTTGGAAGGAGCAGTTTGGATTCATAGCCAGATGACTTCTGAATTGGAACAAATTAAAAAAAATAAAAGGAAGTACAGTTTCTTATTCTATGTAAATACTAGAATCACGCTTTCTCTTGTAGACACAACAGGAAGGAAGCTTACTGGTATCCAAAAATCTCCCACAAAGATCCACTCCTCAGCCTAACTTGATGTCTAACAAACAAGCCACCAACCCTGTTCTTTAATCAAATACTGTGCAAGGTTAACATGATTTTGCTTTATTACTGTTTATCAGAAGGAATGGCATGTAGTTACAATGAAAAATTAAAAAGAATAAATAAATCCAGAGACTAAAAAGGTAGAACTTCAAGGTTAAATGGCAGTACCTTCTCCTTGCTTAAATAGTCCTAGGTTGTTGCTCCAGTTTCCAGACTCCACAGAGTTTGCTTTCAAAGTAGTTCTGCCTGTGGCAGCAGAACCAAAGACGGCCTACATATCTTGGTTATGTTGGTCTGAGACAGAAATACCTTTTTTTTTCCTTTCGTCATAATCTTTATTTATACCTTTATTTGTTTTCTTCCTGTTTTGCATTTAATACTTTGTCTCTACCTGTGACCCTAGGAAAAGTGAACATAATGAAGTTCACTTTAGTAGGTCATATTTCTTGCATTTCAACATAATATTTCAGCAAAATACTTCTGAAGTGATGGCCCTCTTTTAGCTCTATAAAATACTGACAGCATGAATGCAACATCAGTCACAGGAATTAAAACCTCCAGCCACTGGAATTCACTGATATTGGAATACAACTGTTTCCTTAGCCAGCAGTGGTCTGCCAGTGATGCTAGAACACGAAGCAGAACCTGAACTGATGAGAAGAAAGTAAAATGAAGAAAGAAATGACAGCTAACAAGAATAGCAATAATAATAATAACTATTATTATTAACGTTCAAAACATCCTTGCAATATGAAATTTATAATAATATAAATTTGTACGTGCTAATAAACTATTCTTTTGAATTTAAGTTGGTACTTAAACTAAAAGAGGGTAGATTTATATTACATATAAGGAAGAAATTATTCACTATGAGGGTGGTGAGACACTGGCACAGGTTGCCCAGAGAAGTTGTGGATGCCCCATCCCTGGAAGTGTTCAAGGCCAGGCTGGATGGGGCTTTGAGCAACTTGATCTTGTGAAAGATGTCCCTGCTCAAGGTAGGGGGCTTGGAACTAGATGATCTTTAAAGGTCACTTCCAACCCAAACCATTCTATGATTTAGTTACTTGAGTGACAACATCCATGTTTTCACATAGCAGCTGCTGTTAAATAAAAGGCACAGACATAAAGCACGACCTGTTATCATCGCGCAGAATATTAAACTAGGAAGAAAAGAGAGAAAGCAGAAATTACTTCACTGAGTATATAAAAAAAGTATAGCACAATGAATTTTGGAATGGCCTGAGTCTTGCTTCCATGGTGGAAACCTCAATAATGCCAGGCAGTAGACAGCTTGAAAAAGTCATGGTACAGATATACTCAGCACTACAGGGTCAGCTGATACCCTAATGGTACTCACTGAGACACTCTTTGTGTGCTTGTCTGGCACAAGCCAAGCATCACTTCTGAAAATTCTCACTCTTGGTTGATCTGAAGTCTACTTCTACATTTCAAAGAGGAGCAAGGGCACAGCTTTGCGTTTAAAAGCTGGTCTTAACTTAGATCTACAAGAATACAAGGAAAGGACATCAATCCTGCTTCTCACAAGCATTTGCAAAGCAGTATCAGATGCCATGACTTAAAAATATACCTCTTGCTGCTACATATGATCTCACCCATAACTTAACCCATTTTTATAGGAGATTAACATACGGCTCAAAGACAGAATCAAGAATGACTAACGGCAGCAAAACAGGAAGGTCTTCTAAACAAGTCTTACTTGTTTCTCAGAGGAAGTTATTCTGCATTTTATTATTACTATTATTATCAATGTTGAACACTATTTTTTAATGTATACATCTTTCCAGGGTAATCTCCAAATGATTTATTTATTATAGTTTTCTGAGATATATTCCAGTCATCAATTTGTGTTTTCTTCCAAACGCAGGTTCAATTTAAACCTTCCTGCTTTTTGAGTCTGTTAAGGAAGTTATCTCCTGGAAACACAGGAGATACACTATGAAGGCATTGGAAACAGTGCTTTCAACCCCCAAAAGAGTGACTTCCCCCCGCCCCTGTAGCTCATTTCAGTAGTAAACAGATACTAAATGATTATATGAGAATTTATGTCTATTGCTTTAAAAGGGGGACAGGATACCTTAAGTATACGTACACACACATAAATATACATATATAGATACACTTTCTTAAAAATTATTTTAACTAAGACATACAAAATTCCAATGAAACTATTCTAACACTGAAAAATTAATGACTTGAGACTATGTTGTTTCAAAACAGAGCTAGATTTTCTATTCCCTCAAATGCTCAAGACTTCAAAAAAACATTCTCAGTCCACACTGACACACTCCCTGGGTTCTCACACTACCTGCACCCCAGTGGTTCACTTTCTCACATGAAGTGTAGAGGACTGAAGTCCTTCTATTTCTCCTCATTTTAAGTGAAAGTCCAGATCATCAGAAGCCTCTACTACAATGCAAATTTAATAAATATAAACCGGAGCAACTTCAGCAGGAGATGGTGAGGGATGCTAGCGAAACATCTTGCCTAGTAGTCAAAATACTTATTTTGAGCTTCAGAAATCCAGTGTCAGCCATTCCCTCTTGGTGATTCTGAACTTGAGATCTGCATTTGGCCCCTTACCCTAAGGCATTCCTGATTAATAGGCTACTGGCTACCCTGAGGTCTGCCTTTCTCCTCTGCCTCCCGTGCCACTTTGTGCAGAAACTTCACCCTGAACACAAGAAGCCTTTCTCAGCGAAACCTACATTCAAATTGGAATAATTTCATGAAACACTGAAATAACCCAAATAACTCCCCCCTCAAACAACACACCTGAAAACCACAGGGCCATGACCAGTAGCTATCAGCAAGATACTTATGCTCTGTCCAAGTTGTCTACCAGCAAAGAGTAGTTTTATCTCATATGAACTCATAGCCTGAAAAGGAGCTGGACACTTTTAGGTCACAGAAGCATCCTGATGCTGAGAGGGGCATAAAATATCACCAAGAACTACATTTATTATCACTAGAGGCCAGACAGAAATTTTAGCCAATATACAATGCCACACAATGTGTCATTGCACTATAAAAGGAAAGAATAAAGAAAAAAAACGACCACCAAAACCCCCCATATAATTGGGCTACTGGATTAAGACAGCATAGAAACATGTTTTATATGAACTGATTAAAACATTAATTTTGTTAGAACACAGGGTCCTAGTAATAACTAAAGGAGTTAATTTTTTAATTACTCATAATCAGCTATTTTACAGTTATTAAGGTAACTATATTAGTATTTTACTTAGTCTCATTCAACGTATCCTCCCTGAATAGTTATTCATACTGAAAAATCCATACAATAGATGTGAGAGGGAATAAAAGGATGAAAGAGGAAAACAGCTAAAAAATATCTGAAAAGCTGGTAACAGAAATTTTACAAAAGCCAGGGAGAGGAGAGTAGGGTATCATTAGCCATTTTCATATCCTAATGGAACATGCAAGTTTCAGTCTGTTACCAAGAGTGGGTCTGTGGCAAAGAGCCCAAATGAGGTCTGAGAAAGGATAATGTACCTTTAATGATTGAAATAGCAAGAAAATTAAATCTAATCATGTTTCATTAAGCATACTCTAGCTCTCATTTTTACTAAATTATTTTATTATGATTTCCCAACTGTCTGTTGAAATAACCTTTTACAGCAATTTAATTCACCATCATAAACAAGTCTCATTTCTCACAATGAAGTCCCCTGGGACTAGTGAGAGGAGATGGATAATCTAAACCTTGCCAATCCTGCAGCCACTAAGGTAACCACTCAGGGAGACAAAGATTTTTGTTTTCCTATTTGTGGCTGAGATCATTAAGATATAATTAGAAACGTATTCATGAGTAATAGAGCGTCTGTTATGAAGATACCATTTGCCCAACAAGCATCTTCTATACCAGTCTTTAATAAGAAGGACAGCAAGCATAATCCCCACTTCACTCTCTGGAGAGTTCTGCATTAAATGGACTGCATTAGATATCCCTCTCGCTCCCCCTTTTTTAATGGAATCTTATTCAGGCATCCAGTGTTTTCTCAGACTCCATTGTTACCATCAAAACTGCTAGTCTGTTTGCTTTCAGCAATATGCTCCTGCAGTGCCATCCAGATGTGAGCCCTAAAGATAGCTACGTGCAGTGAATTTAAATCCTGCTCCAGAACTTGTTACAGGGAAAGCAAATGTGGAACTTCACAATATACAGTAACAAACAAATTGGACTGTTTACAGAATAATCCTTGGCTCTCTGCAGTAGTGAAAGGAGCTATCGACCCCTGTACGCATCCTTTCTGCTTGGTGCATACTTTACTCATTTCAGTAAACCAACTCAAAGAAACCTGTTTTGTCCTTGTATGGAATCTAATTTATTGGCAAACTTCGTATCAAATCAGATGACAGAGCAATGGGAAATTAAAACTAATGTCACCCACCAAACAGTGCTTATGTAGCTGCCATAGGGAACAATTTATGGCTACCACTTAAACTGCAGAGTGAAAACTGTCAGCGACCATATGTAGTATCATGATGTTTGAACAGGTTATTACTGTATTTGGTACGCAGGAGTTTGAAAGGCACCAAGTAAAGGAAAAAGAAAGAAAACAGTTCTAGGGCAGAATTTTGCTTCCTGTACCCACATGAATAGTAAAGAACTGCTTGCTCAAAACAGACAAGGGCCAGAAACTGAAAACTGTAACACAGACAGGGGACTTTAAAGACAAACCTTAGAGAAAGAGACTACCAAAATATCAGCTGACTCTTTGACATATTGCTACTGTTATGATTATAATTAGAAAGTTACAGTGGGTTAACTAAGACTGAATCATCGTAGGCTTAATCTTTTTGTATATATTTGACTATAAATCGATTTTAGCAAAGCAACGATTTTTAAGTTTGCCTATAAAAGTATTTTATAAAACAAAATATATTTGGAAAATAGCATATAAGACAATGGGTAAATGACTACAGTTAAAACCAGAAAGAATAAAGCAAAATATTAAGATTTAAATTGTTTTGCTTTGTGGAAGACTGACATTCTAAAATCTAATTATCATCCCACAATATGAACTCTTCAGGAAGACATTAACATATGGAATGTATTATACACGACTGAAGCCAAACCAGACAAATTTCTAGATAAATGATCAGAGTTCAGAAGCATAATGTGGAACCTCTGCCAGACAGAAACTGTTCACGGACATTCAATATTCTTTTACAAGCTCTTTTGTGAAGCACACAATAGCTTATTACCTTAGTCATCAGAATGCAGCTGGTCAATAAACATACAGTCAGCAACTGCCACACTCCTCCACCAATATTTATTTAGATGAGATGAGGAGATATACCTCAGTTGTTTGACGGAACAGAGATAATGTCACAGTAAAATTCTGGTCACAAGATCAATAACTTGTTCTGAAAAGCATGCATCTCAGCTTTACTTCAGTATGTGCTTTTTTCCTTAAATGCTTCCTCTGTCTTGATATTTGCATTTGCAGGAACAGTAAATTGGCAGACTGGTCTTAATCAGCCTGACAAACACAAACTTTGCTAGGAATATGATTTTGCTTTAATATTGCTTCTAGAGCAAAAATAAATAAATATTTGAATGTAGAAATTAATCATTTTGGGTGAACATTTTCATTGACGGTGATTTGTTTCTATATGACCCATTTAAAATTTCTCATAAAATTCACACGAATTATGGTATGGTCAGGATTTCTCCCCATAACTTCTAACTTATAACAGACATAATCTGCTACCAGACTTGTGAAGTCTCACATTAGGAAGAATTGTCACTCACACTGTTTCTGCAGCACCTGCGTTTCACTTATTTGCAGGATTTGCTCCTCTTCACAAGGTCTCCATGTACCTTTTGGCTTGATCTGTGATGCAGTGACCAGTCAAGCTCAGGTAGGAGTGAGGGAAGGCTGCAGGGTTGCGCTCCAGCCAGCCCTGGGGAACGGAGTAGTTACAAGCAAGAGCAGCCCTGTCAGCCTGCCAAAGCTGTTGTTCTCCCTCTTCCCCTGCTCATGGTCAACTGACATGTAACTCCTGGGAACAAGCACATTTCTTTTTTATGTCACATGATCCAGTATGAAAAATGCTTATCAGGTCACAAAGACATGGACATTTCTAACATAAATAATGTTACATATATGCACGTATGTATATTTTTTTTATATATACTTATATAATTATATATACGTGTGTGTATATATATATGAATACTACAAAATTACAAACTGATTATAGAAGAACTAAATAAAATGAAAGGTGTCCAAGGCATGGGCACTGCAAGACTCTGAGAATGAGAAAAAAAGCCTAAAGAATAGAAAGTGAGATTTACCAGTTACTGATAAAAGTGGGGGAGGATGGAGGATGTAAGATAAAGAATTTAATTTGCTTAATTTTATTCACAGCAGAACCAGCTACCAATCCAGAAGATTAACTACTTTTGCTGCATTATTTAAATTAAAATGTAGGCGAAAGGCAGCAAATGCTAAGGAACGTTTGGAGGAAAGGGTGTGACAGAAGTAATGTGGTTTCTGAAGATGATGATACCAGTTAAACCTCTAATTAAACGGGAGTGCAATTATCCTTTTACCCATCCCCAACCATCTCCCAAATATTTTTTCTCTAATAAGTGTAAAAATTGTCCAATTATAATGACTGAGCGAAAAGAGCTTTAATGTAATACAAATCCTGTGGAAATGTTCTATGTTAAAGATTGAGAGATCTGAAACTTGTTCACAGATAGGGAATCTGTGTAAATGGAGGGAGAGAGATTGTATCTGAAGTTTCATCTGAAATCTAATGTACATAAAGTAATGCACATGGTGGGGAAAAAGTCCTAACTTCATATATGAACTAATAATCTCAGGTTAGGAAAGAGTTTCACATGAATGACAGCTCAATGACAGCAGTCAACAAAGTGAAATGAAATATTATATATGAAAATAGAAAATACTCTGAGAAAGCAGCAAGAATGATCAAAAGTGTGGAAGAGCTTCCATTTAAAAATGCCTAAGTAATGATGGCTTTGCAGCCCATAAAACTGTTTTAGCAAACTGAGGGGGAATATTGAAATTATAAAATCAAGTGTGTCATGAATGGATGAAGAGCTGTTGTTTGCTGATTTCTGGAACACAAAAACAAGAAATAACTAATCTGACAGGAGCCATGTTCAAAACAGACAAAAGGAGCTGTTTCTTCACTCTATGCAAAGCTGTGCCTTGCCACGGGGTTGGGAACTTGAGCAGTTTATATGGGACTACAAGCGGGGTTGGACCAGGCCATGGAAAAGATGTCCATTGCGAATACTAAACATACAGTTACTACAGCCAGCTCAGAAAGGTCTTGAGTTGAAAGTGGTTGGATGTAGAGAAAGTACTTGGTGGATACGTCAGATAAGCTTACTCTTTCCGATAATCTTTTTCTAGATATCCCCCTGTGGCCACTGTGAGATATAAAACCAGCAGGCTAGTCAAGACTCTGGATCTGACCTGGTCCAGCCTTTTTTATGTTCTTTCTAGTTGCCTGTACAAAAAGTAACATGATCACCACCATACTTCAAAAAAAAGACTTAAAGAAAATAAGGTATAACAAAAATCAAATTTCATACGGCATCCAAGTAACCCACAATAGCCAAATAAAGCATGAAAAACCCTCAAAGAAGTCTATTCAAACAGAAGAGTTTCCGATGTTTTTCAAGCAAACAAGAGCCCTTAGACGAATCAACCTCCCATTACAATAAACAAACATGAATTAACATGGTAAATAGATCAGGTACCACCTGATTTTTAGACATAACTGCAATGACGTAAGTACGTGGCAAGACAGATACATATTTGTAAACACAAATACTCAATCTGCAATTGTAATTTAGATAAATATTTGACTTTTTATAAATTACATATCTAAGTAGAAAATATTATTTTACTTATTTGTGAATTACATATTATTTGAAACTTACCAGCCTTCAGAATCATTTTAGCATAATTAATTAATTAATATTATACCAGCACCATTAACCCCATAGTTTTATCATAGAAAATAATTATTCAATTAAAAATGTAAAGACTTAAAAGTCATATAACCTGTCAATAATTCTCCTTGAGCTAAAAATAAGAGAGAAAAAAAACAAACCCAGACATAATGTTTAGCATGAAAACTCCTAAGAGTACATACTCTATTCTGTGGCCACAGTTTCCAGCAAGTTTCTCTGTAGTAAAATACATACACGCATAAAACAAAAATGCACCCAAATTACAGAACCTAATCACTTTTGGTATTCTAAGAAAAGCATTTCTGAGTAAGTGAAAATTATGTTTTGCATAAGCTATCTGCTTAAGGACACCTATTTCCTAACATACAAACAAGATAATGTAAATACTAATTTGAAATACTAGGATAAAACTTATGTTAGGAAATGATAACAAAACTTTAGGATATGCCTACTGAATAACCCACATTGAGACAGAGCAGGATGCAACTTCAAAATAGGAATGGATTTCATTTTTTCATTATTATTATTACCTTCCTTAATCAAGAAGAAATTTCCAAAACATTTCTTGTCAGGTACAATTAGAGATACAGACACCTACACTCACACAAGTAAACTCTGCTGGAGTTAAAGGACGGAAGCAGAGCTTGATATTAAATACTATAAATTTTGTAATTCATACAAATAAGAGCTTAAATAAGAACTTTATGCTCAAATCTGTTTCTGAATTCTCAAAATTACTGTTTATGCTGAACTCGTGTACTCATTAATACCAACATATCTGCATCCAACCAAATAAATAGCACAGACTGAAAATTAACCTCATAACTGAAAACAAATACTGTGCATTTTTAACCTGTTAATTTCTTAAAGGAATAATTTGCTTCAGAAAACAAGTCAATCTGTTTAAGTGATAAAAAATAAGCTTGTTTTCTCATACAAAAGTAAGAGTGGTAAGACAAACTTCTACAGCTAATAACTACAAACTTAGAATACAGAAAGGTTCCAATGCATGCATTTTCAGTATATAAAGCAGAACCTGACTCAGTTCAAACTAAAAGTCTACCTACCCCAACAACCTATCTCAAACACTCAGCAACAGAAGCAGCCCTACAAGTACAAGTCAGGTATACAGAACACTTTCCCCAGCCTCTCAGAATTCACAGCCGAAGGATTTTGAGCCAGAAGCAGATCTTTTGAACATAATAGCTCTCAGTGTATTTTTCTTCCATTAACTTGTCCAGTTTCTTTTTTAATTCAAGTAAATCCAGGAGCCTATGGCACAGCTGAACTTAACCCTACAGGAAGCAGTATCACCTTTTGTCAGTTAAGACCCCAACTACAAGTTTTCTTTAGTTCTTATAATACAGTTCTTGTATTAGAAGATACAGTGAACAGCAATACTGTTCTCTATTCACCTTGTATGAGCCACTCATGACTGTATGCTATCATACTTCCCCCTCAATCATCGCCTTCCAGATTAAAGCATACAGAAGAGTAATCTCTTCTACAGCGGCCATTCCAGACCTTTGATCATCTGCGTCTCTTTTCTTTGCACTTTTTGCAGTTCTACTATAACCTTTTTGAGATGGGAAACCCAAAATCCACACATGGATTAATGCGGCACAATGTTTTTCTGCTTACCGTTATAATACTTCCTCTTACAACCTATAACACTCAGTTTGCCTATTCTGACCAGGACTAAGGATCAAGCAGATGTTTTTATTAGATTGTGTTTTTATCTAACAACGATATGTCATTCCTGAGTGATAACGGCAACACATCTTGCATCGCTGCGTATGTAGAGTCGGGACTGTTGACAGCAGACACATTGTGCAATACTTCAGAACTTTCAGGTTTCATGGTTGCTTTGAAAAGGAGTGCAAATTAAACTGAAAGTGAGTAGAATCAGGTGTCAAAAAAACTTGTGAGGATTTTAATTACACAGATACTCACAAGATCCTGAAGGTTATATATAAAACTTCTATCAAAAAAGGCTCAAATCAAGTGTGATGAAAGAATATGTGAATGTTAAACAGCTTTATGACTACCAAAAAAAACCAACCCACCCAACCTAAAACTGTTGGGGGGGGGAAACTTGATCCATAAACTCTGCACTGTGAACTTTATAAGATCTTCAAACACTTTGTATTTGCAGAAAAACTGAGAGGGGAGAGAACATGAGCACCAATTGTGTGCTCATGTTCTATGCAAGTCTTAGGGCAGCCTGTGGTGATGGTCCATCTTGCTCTCTCGCTCCTGCTGCTGGGGACATCCATCGTTAAGGAACATAAGCTCAATACCCTTCTGCCTTTAGTTCCCATGACTGATGGACTGATCTGATGACTGAAATGAAATTCCTGATACAAAGTTCAGTGACCGCAGAAAAAAGTCATAAACTCCTCTCATTCAGACTGAACTGGGGGAATAGTAATAGAATTATTCCTGATGGGCTAGACAGAAGAACGCACTATGAAATGAAGTAATGGAGACGATTATTTAAGGCTACATATCAAAATAAAATGACAAAAGAAATAAAATTTCCCATTCAGGGTGAAAATTCATGTCTTTCCATATTTTTTTAAGTCTCTTGAACTATGCACGGATTCAAGCCATCCTTTCTTAGTGTGAGAAAACAACAGTTTTTATAGGATTTCTGAATTGCAGAGAAAAACAATGAAAATACTTAACATCATAGTTTAAACTACAATAGAGAACTCATTAATCAGACCTTAATTTTGCTTTTTTAAAACATACAATTCTTCTCCTAAACACTATACAAATTTTCTTTCTCAATACTTATTTCAAATATTCTACACATCTTAACTGTTTCAAAGGTGACAGAGTTAAAAAGAAAGGTATTAGTTAACATCTAAGTACACTTATTTTCCATTTAGTTTTAGAGGAAACTCTTCCAGTTTTCTAGGAAAATCTAATAGCATCAACTTTAGCTGCCCTAAATTCTCCACAGCAATATTCAAATTACCCGATCACAAAAGTCTTATATACCATTTAATTAAAAAAATTGTTCAGAACGCTGTTCAAAAACTACAAAAGACTTTCATTCAAGGT
Organism: Vanellus vanellus; assembly: GCF_965231255.1. NCBI lineage: Eukaryota > Metazoa > Chordata > Aves > Charadriiformes > Charadriidae > Vanellus > Vanellus vanellus. The sequence goes on along the minus strand of NC_138906.1, from coordinate 64,182,666 downwards.
ACCTTGCATAATGTCCAAGAGTACTGCCAGACAAAACAAGTTGGCAGAAACATTCACTGACCTTATACATCCACCCATCCAACCCTGACCTACAGTCTGTCTTGGATTTGGTTCAGAAAAGAACACCCTCATGCAGCATAAAATGTAGCTGGCTCAGATAAGGGAGAAATGGGAGCGGAGCCAAGCCAGCTGAATACACATTGCCACTTCTGTCCATCCACGTTGCTTAGTTAAACATCAAAGCATACAAGGAATTAGGAAGCAGGAAGTAGATGAAGAGCTCAGAAACTCAAACTCACCTGGGAGACTACTGACTTGGATCCTAATCTAGAGGAGTTAACATATCTAACTACAGGTAGGACATGGTGAATGGTGGCTACCATGCTAGGAGATAACTTGTGGGGTAGTTTTGGTTGTTTGGTTGGTTTTTAGGAAGATGGACTGAATTAGGCCAATCAAATCACAGAGGTTGGTTGTATATGTACATCAACCATATCAACAAATACAGTTGAAGGTACCTTTGGAGCTCTCTAGTCTAATCCCCTGCAAAAAGCAGTCCCGACAGAGCAGGCTGACTCGGGGCTGCATCCAGCTGAGTTTTAAGAGTCTCCAAGGATGGAGATGCTACAACTTCTCTGGGCGCTTGTTCCTGTGTTTGACCACCCTCCCCACAACAAAAAGTTTCTTCCTATATCAAGCTGGAATTTCCCATCTTCCAATATACATTCAGCCTCTTGTCCTTCCATTGTGCACTGCTGAGACAATTCAGGCTTCAATTTCTCTGTACCGTCCCATGAGGTTGCTACAGACAGGAATAAGATCGCCCCAAGCCTTCTTTGCAAAGGTTCTATGAAACCTGCTCTCTCAGCCTTTCTGTATCTGCTGTGTGCTCCAGATGCCCTCATCATCAGGGTGTATATTCACTGGGCTTGCTCCAAGATGTCAAAGGTTCAGGGTATGCACTATTAGTCTTTTACAATATATTTAAAGTTCTTCTCCGAGCACAGTATTTGAACAAACTAAGTATTCATAACCAGTTTAGCCTTCCAAGAAAAACTAACTTTTAAAAGTTATTCAGAATAAGCACTACTACAGCCTTTGTAATTGGAGGGGATTAAGGGAAGTACCAACTACCAGAGTCCAGCAAGGTCCAAAGGACAACAGGCAATCCTCTAGATATAGTAGGAACCTTGTGGATTTTGAGCAACAGTGAAGGGCCAGCACACAGTAATAAGCAGATGCTCCACCCTTTGCAGGGGTGGGGACTTTTGGACAACTGTTGTGTTGGATCCCAAGTCAATCCCTGAAGGGATCGCAGAGTTCTGTATTCCATACTATAACACTGGACAAATATTAGGGTTATAGTTATTTGTTAATTGTTTTGAAGAGAGTTTAAACTGTGTCATCGCCACGCATCCCTGTAACACTGGGCTGTTTATCCAAACCAACAGAAGAAGCAAAAAGAACAGAAGCTTCAGATGGGCTGTAAGTCACTTTGAAGCAACACTGAAATATTCCTGGGACAATCGGAGCAATGAAGTGATAAAGATCTGCCCATGCAAGGCACAACAGTGATTGTTAGTTTGCAACAACTTTTTCTTTGAAATGCACTGTAAAAATATTTTCTTTCAAAAGATAACTTCTAAGACCTTATATACCATAACACACAGAACAACCACACACTTTTGACTAGTTTAGAAACATTTTATAAAAAAAAGAAAACCTCCAAAGAAACAGTATGTTTGCTTACTTGCTTATTGAAGACCAGTAAAATAAAACATGAACAGTGAGATCAAAGAGATGGAAAACAATCACAACATTATAAAACTTAGAAACGTGTTCTAGTATCAGCGGTAATCATGGCCCCTATTTCGGCAAAGCAGACCTAAACACATCACTACTTGTTTGTGATTTCCTTTTCCAGTATGTTATAGCTAGCTTTAAAACCTTATTAAAGTCTTTTAGACTCGTGTTTATTATCTATAATTTTTTTTACTTCTGGGACAGGATAAAAAAAAAAAAAAACTACCAAGAAACACATAAGAATATTGTTTATACATGAGTTTTCTTACATCCCTTAGCACTGAATATGAAATAAAAAAATAGTTATGTAGCACACAGTAAAATATTAGTGTCTAGCAATAGAAAGCAATGCCTTTAAGATGCAAATAGCGGAATTTCCTTCTTATAAAAGAACATAATGCTGTCACAAATGCTGTGGACTCAATTTTTCTCTCAGAAGTGGAGCTTCAGGTGATTTTGCAAATAACTTTATTCCCTCCCCTAACAGGAGCACTGGTTCAAAATAAATTTGCAGATAAGAAAAAAAGCGATAGAAGGATATGCGTTAGTAATATTTTTTCCTTTTTAAAAGCCATTTTATTATGCACAATATCAATTTATAATCTTAAAATGATTTAAAGGATGGCTCTGCTTCCCCTCACATATTTTTCTTTTTCCACCAGCAATCCTACTGGTTATAGATCTACACAGACATACAGTCATAAAATAGGCTGCTCACATTTATTTAGAATTTATAGAGTGCTTCTCATAACAAAGTCTGAATATCTTCTAAATCCTAATGAATTTATCATCCCTACATTCCTGTGATGTACATTTATAGTTCAGATATTACCTTACCGTAAGGAAAATTCATTAAAGAATTATGCTTGAATAAAGCCTGCTGGGACCTTAAATAGGACTAGTTTCAGAATGATGAGCACCAATATCTGATAGTTTTGTAAGAGGCAATGTGTTCATCAGACACATGAAGGATAGAAGCACACTAAGCACATCTGAAAAAGAAGGCTTATGCAATTTGCCCAGGGTCAAGAAGAAATATGGATCATCAGGAGGAACTGGAAGCAGCACGCTCAATTTTCTCACTACTCTGTCAACAAACCCATTCTTCATCCCACAATTCAGGTATTTCAGGTAAATGAAAAAAACTGAAACCCTGTTCTCAAATTCTCTCATTTGTAAAAAATACACATTCAACTTCTACCATTATGACCTCTCAATATTATAAGGTTGAATTAAAACCAGTCAAAACTATTTGAGTCAAGCAATTCCACAAGAACAACTGAAAATCATCTACTAATACCACTCAGAAAAACAACACAAACCCCTCAACAACAATAATTTTCTCAAGGTTATGGAGGGAAAGTAAATCATTCCAGCTCCATTTGAAGCTAGCAGCTGTTAAGAGGAACATTTTAGAGAGTTGGCAAACTTGTACATGCGAAAGTTTTAATTACACGCTATTTCCTTCATTATCCCAAGCGCCTGATATTCATAAGAACACAAAAGAAGTGGCACACTTCACCTCATAGGTATATGGCACCCCTCCAAATGAGCAGCATGCGGTTGCCACATGGTCCCTACATCCCAAGAATATGTTCCCATCACTTCCGACACTCCAGTTCCAGTCCTTTCTGTAAGACTTATTCAAACTACATTGGTCTTTTGCAAGTATGGGATGACATCCATACATTAATTGTGAACACAACCTCTACTTTGAACTTGCTAGGGGACCCAAGGAAGGATGGCTGCAGCAGCTAACTGCGCCAAGTATTTATTAATCTTCATAGCAGGCTTTGCACTTTCTAAGCCCTCTGTTGCTGCACGCACATGACTAACATTAGCTAAGCTACTAGGTCAAAGTTAGGTGGAGATGTCTTCATGAATTGGTGCCACACACTGACTGCAGCACAGACAAACCTTAAGCTTTGTGGTTATAGCAAACATGTTGAAAGTCTATCATAAGTTACAATGATATTGAAAAAGTCAAATCCTTCTCCTATTAATGTTTGCAGCAGAATTTGTTTGTTGACCTTTTCACTAGGGGACAAGAGGCTGGAGAGCAGCCCTGCGGACAGAGATCTGGGGGTTTGGATTGTTGGTAAATTAAATACGAGTCAGCAGTGTGTCCTGGCAGGCAAAAGGGCTGACTGTGTCCCAAGGCACACCAAGAACAGCATAGCTAGCCGGTCAAGGGAGGTGATTGTCCCACTCCACACCGCACTGATGCACCCTCACCTTGAGTACTGTGTGCGGTTTTGGGTGCCTCAACATAAGGATATCAAACTATTAGAGCGTGTCCAGAGGAGGGTGACCAAGATGGTGAAAGGTCTCAAGGGCAAGAATTATGAGGAGGAGGCGCAGCTGAGGTCACTTACTTTGTTCAGCTTGGAGAAGGCTGAGGGGTGACCTCATTGCAGTCTACAACTTTCTCAAGGGGGACAGCGGAAGGGGAGGTGCTGCTCTCCTCTCTCTGGTGACCAGCGACAGGACACAAGGAAATAGAATAAAGCTGCATCAGGGGAAGTTCAGATTGGATGCTAGGAAAAGGTTCCTCACTGAGAGGGTGGTCGGTCACTGGAACAGGCTCCTCAGGGAAGTGGTCATGGCACTGAGCCTGTCAGAGTTCAAGGGGCATCCGAACAATGCTTTTAGTCATGCGGTTTAGTTTTAGGTAGTCCTGCAAGGAGCGGGGAGTTGGACTTGATGATCCTTATGGAACCCTTCTAACTTGAGATTATGATTCTATGATTGTTTTATCCATATGGAAAACCACTGCACATCATCTAACAATACCCAGGGAAACAAATCATATCATGGGTCCTCATTATTAACCACAATCAGAAATAGCCTTTATACCATGCATTTGGCTTCTAATAGTTTCCTTGTCATCAGCAAAAAATATGATAATTACACCTCAATAGAGCAAAACTGGTAAGAGTTCATTCTGTGCACAGTGTTAATACTTACAAAGAAAAATTGACCAGAACAGATTAAGAAGCTGATTCAACGCTAATCATTTACAGATGTATAGATATATAAACACTTCCCCAGAAACTCCTAACTAAAAGAATACTGACAAAAAAAATAAAATCTATTTCTGAAAAAAAATCTTTTAGTAAGATTCTGCTTCCTGCTAAAAAATTCTCAAGAGAGCTACACTTACACATGTTTATTTCAAGAGTATGCATTCTAATATCCAGGCTTATCCCTTCTAAGCATACACTATTTTTAAGTCAGCAATTTAAAAGAGATAAGTAGTCTCAGGCATCTCATCCTTAAAGTGTTTAAGCAAGTTAACAGAGTAATGAAAAAAAAAAAACATTTCCATCAGAGGAGCCATATTTTATTCCTTGATAATTGGAAATTAACATACTGTACCCTAATGCTTTTTACAATATCTTCCTCAGTCTTTAGAAACACTCCTATTCATTTGATTTAGCATTAAAAAGATAATAAATATAATACCTTTCTGAATGTTGACACAACGCTTCAACACACTGGTAAGAAATTTGTCAGTTTGGAAAAGATTTAGACCATTCTCATTGTTGAAGTGTTCCTCTGCTCACATTAATTTTTACAATTGCATTACAGTCATCGTCTTTAAAATGTATCTCATAATTTTTATCATTCCAAACATATAAATTCCTAAATAGTCTAATGCTTTTTTACTAGTTTCTCCTTAATCTATTTTTGGATATTAAATCTCTTTCGAAACAAGCAATTATTTTGTTTTATAAACCACCCATTAAAATAGGATTTTGGCATTTTCACTTTCAGAAATCGTCATAGATTACATTCCTAATCTGTCACGGCAGTTTTACATATATTGCCACAGCATACATTTGGCTAGTAAATCTAATAGATTTTAGGAAATATGCATACTTCACAAATAGAAGGAGAAAAAAAAAAAGTTACTCATTATGGATAAATTTAAGGTTCCTAACTATAACTAATGCCCATCCTGTAGTAGCCACAGAAATCACTCTTAGAATCTAATTTCAGATACCTTATAAATGCAGATTTTCCCTAAAAGCAGTAATGAGCAGATGAAATACACCAAAATGAACCGTTGCATTTAACTTTTTTATAACAGCATTGAATACACAGCCAGGAGCAGGAATACCACACACAAAGCTATTAAAATAAACACTATTTCCTGTTCTTTAAAACATATGTTGCCTAACCATTCCCAGATATCTTTGTGTTGACTTTTTTAATAAAGGGCTGAGGCTAAATTAAGGATTGAGTATGCCAGCAGACTGGAGTGAAATGTCAATAGCTATCAGTTACTACCAGTATCAATCCTCTCATGCAAGCACAGAGATTAAAGAGGGACTTAAGATCAAGGCTCATTTGCAGCATAGAGGGCCAACTGCCTATTTGCACTAAGTGCTAGAGTTTATCTCATTTGCCATATTCGCTACCCTAATTTTTTTTCCAGCAGATGAGTTCGGCAGCATAAACTTGGAATCTCTACAGAATATAAAAATAAGAGTCTCCTACTCTGCTGTTTTAAGTCTCCATCCTGGATGATCTACAAGTACTTGCAAGAGTTAGAAACATGCTCGCCATTCTTCTAGACAACCTACAAAGCGTGCACCACGCTGGACTAAAAGGTGCTTAGTTTAGCAGACAGAAGTAAACTAATGCTTCAGCTGTTGCAATAACCTCTGACACATGTTCCTGTATACCTATCATCCACGTGGGTGCTAAACAGAAAAGCACCTCTACCTCTTCCCTCAAATGATGTTTGACTGCAGCCTCTCAGTAGAAAACAGAATCCAAGTAAAATAGAAATGATGAAGCTCCTAATTTTCCTCTCCAATGTTTTTTTCCTTTTTTTATAGTATTTTCACAGGAAAGGCTCCTCAGAAAACAAGTATTATTTTTAAACTGTTCTAAGTGGGTGGCTTCATTGCTTTAACTGAATCACAAGAAGTGGAATCTCTGACCATAACCATTTCCTGTAGCTTGATTTTTTTCCTCCACTTAAAATTCAGAATGAAATATAAAATCCAACCACTGATTCCATTCGGCTGCTATGCGACTTCTTTCTCACAACTTTTTTTTCTTATTGAAGGGCTTTGGTTACAATTATTTTTATTGAAGGGCTTTGTTTAAAATTATTTTTAATTTTTTAAAAATCAAAGCAATCTCATTATACACAGCTACATATCGCCTATTTAGACAAAATTTCCACAAAATTATTAGCTTTCTTGAAAAGAAGGTGTTACCCAAATAAAACTGGAGTGGTTTGTTTCCTTTTTTAAAGTATGAATATGTCTAACTAATTTTGATGTAACAGTTACAATTCTTCTTATAATCATGCCTAGCGCATACTCTCTTCCTTAGTGCTCAATAGAATAATGATCTTAATTTTCAACTGCAATTACAACAAAGTGAGCAAAGCACAGCTTCCAAGAAGACCAGACACTGCCAGCATGACAATGATTTTGAAGCATTTTTTGAACATTCAAGCACAGGTTTACTGCAGTCTATCAAAAACATGAACAGTATCTACGATCCTTTAGTTTAAGATGTCCAATTCTGTAATTAAATTTTTGAACATGGACTCATATAGCAGTCCCAAAATACACAGGGATATTATAAAACCTCAAACCTAGACACAGCTAGGAAAAATAAACAAATATGTATAAATATAAGTACAAAAAGAAAAATATTTTGTATTTTCATAGTAACAGCTTTCCACTGTATTTAAAGGGAAATAAATTAAAATTTAAAATTAATTTTAATTATTTGAAAAAAGGTGAAGAAAAGATGTGGACTTGATTGATAGATTAACAGTATAAATAAAATAATTATATTTTTACCTTTAAATTAGATTGTACAGTTTAGACACTAAGACAACATCTACCATTGGTTGATGGTATTAATAATAAGATATCATTTATAAATACAATAACTTTCAACCTGAAGTCATTTTTATTAGAAGGTTATGCTTTTAAATCCATGTTGCCACATTTGTCATGTAATCACTGGCTGTTAAAATACAGAATGTTGCCAAAAAACATTTGACAGCAAAACCTGAAGTCTGTGAGATGCTGGTGTGATTAAAAGAGATTTTAATAGGATAAGCACACAATAGACTACTGAGCTTTAAAAAGAGGCTAGCACTGAGCTCCTAATCACAAGCATCATTAGTTTTAGTTTTAAAACTTATCGGTAGAAAAATAGAATTTCAACAACTACATAGAATTTCTTTTCTATGCAATAGCTTAGATTTACATAACCCCAAAGGAAGGCCAGGTAATATTTATGTGTGTGGAGGGTCCCCATCCTACCCCCTCTAAAAAGTAACATAGCACAGAAAATAACATATATGCCAACTTCATCACTAGCTACTCAGCAAAATCTTGGTAACAATCTAAAATACAAATAGCCATAATTTATACATATGGGAGTAAAACACTTCCTTTATCAACTTTACTCCAGCATTATAACATAATATTAAAAAAGAATATTTTGTATATAATACGGTGATATTTCAGATAGATCACAGGTTCCTCACAGTAAAATATATTACAAACAGAATACTAAGGATGCAGCAGAAAAAGGCAGCAAGAAAATAAAACATGAAACATCCCACAGTAACTTTTCCTACTACAACCCCTTCTACTTCACAAACAGCAGTACTTCACATTTATACCTTACATCAACCCAACTTTTGGATCATTTATGGCACCATGGAATTTGGCTCATTATTTTTAATCTCGTTACCAAGGGGAGGATGCACCTTTTAGATTTTGCACATTATGATGCCAGCTTTCCTTCTGTTTTTCAATCACTTACTGTCCTTACATCTCCCTTTTCCCACAGATTCACATCACTACATCTTTGCCGACCTCATTAGACACTGTAGCAAGATAAATGCCTACTCATACTGCAGTCATACCTTCATACTGCTTTGTAGAACTGTTCATAATCGATGTAACCACTAGCACTAGGATCTGGCATCAGGGTACTGATGAGATTAATTTGCATTCAGGTGTAACATGGAATCCCCCTCTGAAGTTTTGCGACAAAGAACTGTATCCAGGTCTTTCACATATTCACAAAGTACACTATTAATTTCCATTTCCTAAATGTAACTAAGTGTTGAGTGATAAATGAGTGTTGAGGGTTTCCAGGGGAACGGCAACTGTATTTACAGCCTTTTGCTAATAGATCAGTAACTAAAATCTAGCTCAGGTGAACAGAACTAATAGCTATTTTCTTAGAACAACTAAGGTAGGCAGTAACAGCCTTTTTTCACTGATCCAACTCCTTTTGTTTGGCAACTATAACATTTAAAGAATCACAGTCGTAAATTATATGAAAGGATACATTTGGTATGATTCAGCTGAGTTCAGAGATCTAACTGATCCAGATACATGTTAGAGGGTAAGAAATTGCCAAATCCCAGTGTTATTGCTTAGACCACAACATATAGGGTAGTATGCAGTATATGAAGTAGCACAACTCTACATCAACGAGCAGTGAGAAGCAGCCACATTAAAAACTATTTCTTGTGAATTGACCAGTATCTGCAAGCCATCATGCCCTCACTGCCGTGATAACTAGATCAAAGCTAGTACATTCAATCCCACTTTGATTGTAGCACAGTCTAGAAATGAAGACTTGTCCTAGAGATGCTTTTCAGTTCTGAGCCCACATTATTTCCCTTCAGAGCCTAACAGAGTCAATCTCCTGTCAGTGGCATCACTGGAAATAACACGAACTACATTTACTTATACATAGAAAATGCATTGGGCATTTGGTCTCGGCACAGGAAATTATGAAGTACTAGTGATATTCCTTGAACTTGATAGTAATAGCTCTATATTAACTTGATGACAGTACAAAACTCTGAAGCATAATTCAAATTCAATAGTTAAGGGTCTGGTAAAATTCTAGGCACACCACACAGCTCAATGTTACTAATCTGTGATGTTTCTTGAAACCAATAAAAGTATAAACCTAGCCAAAGACTAGTTTTTGGACAGTAATGGGACACAAGATATGCAGCTCCCTTCACTCATAGGACCATGAAAATTATTTCAGAAACCTGTAATGAAGGAGTTCGATAATTTCTTCTAGTCATGAGGAAAAACTGCCTCATGATTAATCCTTCCAGTCTGATTAATCCTGGCTCCTGAGCCTTCCCAATTGCTTAACATTCCTTTTCTGAATTAACTTTTCTGTAGGGCAAACAGGAGAACAGTAAGAAGCATGACAACCTATTTAGGGTCTCACATCCCTTGAGCCAAACAAGACCACAGCTGACAGCCAGTGTACTGTTCAACCTTGACTGATATATATGGCAACCGAAGCCCCTACAAGTGTCCTTCTTACACAAAGCATGTCGGAAGAGGATTATTTTTTTCTCCCCCAAAACTGTAAGATTTTTCCCTCAAAACTCTAACCATAAGCTCAAAGATAGCTATACAGGTTTAAGAGAGCTGTGATAACCTCACAAACCACCAGTCATGCAGACAATTTTGAACTTAACTGCTTTTTACTCTCTAAAAAAACCTATTTCCAAAACTCATAAGGTCAAACTGTGTGTAGGGAGGTATGGAGGGAGCATTTATGACTGACTGCAACTCATCGTACTTACATGGCATGACATACACACATTTTAAGTTCCATGACTATAGATACATTATAAAAAGTTTTTCAAGATCTGGGACTATTTCTTCCTATTAAGCAAAATAATTCTATTTCGTTTTTTCTATTAATTCTATATTTCAGGATATTAACTCGAAACATTTGACTTCCATATTTTGCTGTGTTCCTCTTTCATTACTACCTAAAAGCAGTACTCATCCCAGGTCAAAACTATTTATGAACTACTGTCAAATGTTGGTTTTATTGTTAATACTTATCACAAGAAGAGATTTGTACATATATGTACACGAAATATCATAAAGCCTGTGTTCTGTATGCTACTGGAAAAATCTATCATTACTAAAGAGGTTACTTTATTAAAAAAGGACTTAACTGGGTGTGCAGTATTAAAGAGATTTAAAATGATAGGCAGTGAAATACATCACTGCAAGGGAAGAGCGAAGATTAAAACACTTAAACCTAACAAAGGAAAAATCAAAGTTGATTCAGAATCACATTTATGAACATCATAAGAGTAAGACTGAATTTAAAGAATGATACAAACCCGAGTATGCACTGCATAAATTATGCATATTTATTTATAGTGCCTATTTAGTATTCATCAGGAGCATGCTTACATGACAGGACACTTACCTGATACAACTTCATGAACAAAAAGATTGAAAAGATAAACAAGAGATTGTGTAATTTAGCAATGAGAGCGCTAGTGGATAGTACAATACCCAGATTCCAAACTAGCCTACAGATTTTTCTTCTTCATTAACATATTTGTTTTGCAACATTTCAGAGACACAAAACCATCAACAGTTTTCATGATCTTCATAAGTGGCAGATCCTACTTAGAGATGGAAATTCAGCATGTGACTAACCAAAATCATATCCTGGATACTTTATATTGAAAGAAATTCTAAAAGCAAATACTGGGAATTGGCATTATCATGCCAACAGGATCAAACTCAAGTTTGATACTGTTAAATAAAATTCAAGTTTCTCAGCATTTGTTGCTTGAGTTAGAACATATAGTTCTAATTAAGGCTCAAGCTCATTAATTCTATTTTTTCAGGCTTTTGTTCAAAGGAGAAGGAAGTATTTATCTTATAAAAGAAACTTTTTATATCTGTAGATTAGTTGGTGAGAACCGCATACACAGCTGCTTTCACGAGATTCTTTTGTATTGACAGACTGTTCAATTTTATTTTATCAACATCTTATTATTTTATCAACATTTCTAATGAAACTTACTAGTTTGACATGATTTGGGAGATACGATACCTATCTATTTTTAAATATATACACATACAAAAAAAAATATTCTTACCAAGATGACTTGGAAAACAACGGGAAAAAGATGGATTTCTTCCACAAGGCTGTAAAAACATATTTTAAGATTTATTTAAAAAAAGAAATGAATTCTTATTTAACATACTAGACTCACAAAAGGAGCAGAGTAGTAGAATAGCTGTTGCCAAAATCCATGACCCAGAACCTCAGCCTTTGACTAGCTCTCAACAAAAATGAGCTCCACTTCAGCTATTAAATAGAAACAGCAATGTTATACTGCTTTGGAAATTACTTCTAGGTCTGCTTCACTGATGCGATTCAAGTGAGCGGAACAGTAATTAAATTAATATTTTTAAATGGCAGAAATTAATCAAAATTCAGAAATATAATAGCATACATACTATGAAACAGTCAGCATGCACCATTAAAGAACTTGAATTAATAGACTCAGCACACATAGCGAAACTATAAATATGCTGTGTTTTTTAAAGCATGCTACATTAACTAACTTCTTCAGTTTAACATATTAATATATGATACATTTGTCAGCCACTTTTCTTGACAATACCAAGGAGTGGTTACCCAAAAGAATTTAGCTATATTCTCCTGAATTTCAAAATCAGTTACAAACCAGCATGTATATATTTATAAGAAAGAATATTCTCAAAAACCTGTAATACTTTACATTAATGCAGTCTTTTCTACTTAGAACCCCAAACACTTTATATTTGTTAGTAAAGCACGTATCTGTCTCACAGTCACTACGATGATATACGAACTATATGATTCCATACTCTTTCCTGTATTATACTAGTTTGAAGAACGATTCTCCATTTTCCTTACACACTGTACTAGATGCCTATTCACAAAACACCACAGAGAACACCAAATTTTGTGTTTTGAAGATTTTTCTCTTGTGTCTTTATAACAGTACTGAAGTGCTTCATAAAAAATAGGTAGGTTTAACCTTGTGACACAGCTATAAGATAAGATTGTATTAGGAAGTCCATGTAATAAAAGCAGAACTCAAACACAGAGAACACATCTGAAAGTGTTGAGGATGTCCACTATGCTCAACATGATGCAGATGCATTTGCATACTTATTCAGGGAACTCGGCATACAACATACTACAAAACTGTCTTGCAAGTAGTATGTCAGTTAAAAACACAAAGTTATATAGTTTTCTATGAATAAACAGGAGTTATATTTGACTAAAATAAACATTTTGCTTCATGTTTGAAGCTTTACTGTGTAATACTCTATATACTGGCCTCTGGTACAACAATGATCAGATTAATTCTGTTTGGTAAACTATTTGTTAAAAAGAACCCACACGTTCCTAAAATTATATGTTTCCATTTAAGAGTTTTTAGTCACGTCCAGTAAGAAAAGAGAAGGTACTGTTTTTATGGACAGTGTAAGCTAAAGCACTAGATTGTGAACTGAAGCAACTAAAAGGAATTGCATGTTCTCTTCTATGAATTTAATGAGAAAATTGAAAGTGGGCTAGAGTAAACATCCAAGGGTCTTAAAATCATAAAATGTTTCCTTTAGATTAACATCACCTATCAAAGCCCTGGTTGTTTATATTTGCTGAAATCATGTTACATAAAGGAAATATAATATGGTAATAAGGAATGAAAGACACACAAACAACCATATTTATGAAGAACTGAGAATTACTTAGAAGTCATATATGTGCATTGAAGTATAAATAATGATTACCTATTTCATATCATTTTCCTATTTCTCTGATCCTTGCATTCACCTAAATGTAATCATGATTACCATATAGAATCTATATGAAGTTGGGGTGGGAGTGGGGGCTTACTGTAAGATTTATTACATTGTACAGCACTGGCATGCAGACTTAGAGACAAGTAAAACTCATCTACTAAATTGGTCAAAGCATAACAAAATGATATAATTGTCTGCACCTATATGAATGAACATGTTTATTGTAGTTACGTAACAGCTTTGTTCAACCAGATGTATTCTATTTTTCTTGCATACAGAAATGTGTAAAAGCACAAGTTACACCCAACAGAAAACATAATACATTCTGAGAGAGAAATACAAGTATATAAGGAACAAAGCTCGTGATTTCTAAGTTGAGAAACCTGAATTTAAGGACAATTTCTGTTCTTATTAAGTTGATGGATCCATATGCGAGGGAAATCTCAATAAGTTCTCTACATAGGTCAGGAGAACCTAAAAGCTATTCTCCCCTGTGCCATCTAACAACCCTTAAATAGACAATTAGACACAGCCTGGTCATAAAAGAGTCCCAGGATTGCAGATACAAAGAGTTATTATATTTGAGGTTCATCTTCCAGGGCCAAATCTACTAGTTTAATTAAAAGTTTCAATTATGTTTGTAAAACAGAATTTTGCTGATGCGGGTATAACAATCCTGGATGTAAAAAAGGTCATTTAAACACAAACTCCCAAAAAGAGCAACTATTGTAACAGCAATCATATTGACAAAACGAAGCTTTGCCAGCACAAACCTTCTTAGGCTTAGGGCGTATTGGAATTACTTATCCCAGCAAAATCTGCTTACTTTGCTATGTAAGCAGCACTTAAACTGAGAACACATTAGCAGTAAAATACAATCAAATACCAAGAATAGGTAAGCTACCCTAATTTAGGCAAAACTTAGAAAAACTCCTTTGTGGCAAAGAGTAATTTATGAAACAACTGGTTTCAAAAACTTTAAGCAGTCCCAATTGTTACAGAGTTACAGAGTCAGATATACTTTCTGCTGAGATAAGTTAAGATGAAACTATAGCAAATATGACTATTCTTAAAGGTCACGTGCAAACCTTTATGATTCAAACAAGAAATAGCTGCAGCTTTTGAAGAAAATTACACACATCACTTCAGTAAAGCACAAAGTCACATTGAACAACATATTAAGACAAAGCTTAAATCTGATTTATTCCAACTTTGTGTATGTGCACGAGAGAGTGAGTGACATTATCACATTCTTCATTGCCACCTTACAAAGTTTTACAAAGGAAAAGTCTTAAAGCAGGTGGAAGAGAAGTTTAGCCATGGGATTTATTTCACAGAATGGCCATACTCTAAATCAAAAGTAGTTTGGTTCTTTGTAGCTTTTTAAAAATTTATATTAAATCAGGTCCTATCCTGTTTAGAAAAAATACAGAATCAGAGAACTACAGGCCTGTCAGTCTAACCTCAGTACTGGAGAAGGTTATAGAGCAGATCTTCTTGAGTGCCATCACGTGGCACATGCAGGACAACCAAGGGATTAGGCCCACTCAGCATGGGTTCATGAAAGCCAGGTCCTGCTTGACTAACCTGATCTCCTTCTATGACAAGGTGACCCGCTTAGTGGATGAGGGAAAGGCTGTGGATGTTGTCTAACCAGACTTCAGTAAAGCCTTTGAAACTGTTTCCCACAGCATTCTCCTGGAGAAACTGGCTGCTTATGGCTTGGACAGGCATACTCTTTGCTGGGTAAAAATCTGGCTGGATGGCTGTGCCCAAAAAGTGGTGGTGAATGAAGTTAAATCCAGTTGGTGGCCTGTTACAAGTTGTGTTCCTCAGGGCTTAGTATTGGGCCCTGTTCTCTTTAATACCATTATCAATGATCTGGACAAGGGGATCGAGTGCACCCTCAGTAAGTTTGCAGATGGCACCAAGTTGGGCGGGAGTGTCGTCCTGCTTGAGGGTAGGATGGCCCCACAGGGGGATCTGGACAGGTTGAATCGATGGGCTGAGGCCAATGGTATGAGGTTCAACAAGGCCAAGTGCCAGGTCCTGCACTTGGGTCCTAACAACCCCATGCAGTGCTACAGGCTTGGGGAAGAGTGGCTGGAAAGCTGCCCATCAGAAAAGGACCGGGGGGTGTTGGTCAACAGCTGGCTGAATATGAGCCAGCAGTGTGCCCAGATGGCAAGAAAGCCAACAGCATCTCAGCTCATATCAAGAATAGCATGGTGAGCAGGAGTAGGGTGGTGATTGTCCCGCTGTACTTGGTCAGCACTGGTAAAGCCCCACCTCGAATACTGTGTTCAGTTTTGGACACCCCACTACAAGAAAGACATTGAGGTGCTGGAGCATGTCCAGAAAAGGGCAACGAAGCCAGTGAGGGGTCTAGAGCGCAAGTCTCATGAGGAGTGGCTGAGGGAACTGAGGTTGTTTTATCTGGAAAAAAGGAGGCTGAGGGGAGATCTTATCACTCTCTACAACTACCAGAAAGGAGGATGTAGTGAGGTGGGGGTCAGTCTCTTCTCCCAAATAACAAGCGATAGGACAAGAGGAAATGGCCTCAGGTTGCACCAGGGGAGGTTTAGATTGGCTTTTAGGAAAAATTTCTTGACCGAAAGGGTTGTCAAGCATTGGAACAGGCTGCCCAGGGCAGTGGTTGAGTCACCATCCCTGGAAGTATTTAAAAGACAGGTAGATGTGGTGCTTAGGGAGATGGTTTAGTGTTGGACGCAGCAGTGCTAGGTTAATGATTCGACTCGATGATCTTAAAGGTCCCTTCCAACCTAGACCATTCTATGATCATACATATAAGCAAATTATAATTCTAAATATCAAGTACTCACATTTCCTTCTCATGTAAATCTACACCCATATAAACAATACTAGCTCAAAGTAACTGGTCATCTGATTTTATAAGACTTATCATCAGTACAGTCTGATTTTTTAACTCTAATAATTTTCAGAATGAGATTATGCCTCTGATTTTGCTTTCAAAAAATACACGTGATCTGTTTTTCTAAGACATCCTAAATTGCCTTCTTGCAAAATACAAACCTACTGCAGGACACTGAGCACAGAACAAAGGCTTTTTGTTACATGTGTGATCCCTTAACAATCCCAGGCACATACTTTGAAGTAAAATCCTTACCACTGGACTTCTAGATTAGAGCTTTCTGTCCCAGCACTTGCATGCAAAAGGAAGTACCAAATACCAGGATGTGAATTTACATTGCCTTGCAGTAACTTCTCACATGACTAATTCTGGGACATACTAATGAAGGCAATCTTGAGGAGAGCGCACAAGACTCTCCTTTCTTATTGGGCATCAAATATATTTGTACTGGCTCCCTCGGCAGAATTCTTTGTTTGATGAAAATGTGATGGGATATTTCAGTTCTAAGTGTTCAAGATGGGTATTATACCAAGTTAGAAAAAAAAAGATAGAATGAAATCAATAAAACTTCTGATCTTGTGCCACTTGCAAAGCAGTTTAATAATGTCACTATTTTATTCCTCTAATTTAAAGTCTAACAATTGAATATTCTTATTTAGTGCCTTCTTTAACTAAACTTTTAAAGTAAATTCTCTGCTTAAATACAAAACCATAAATTCTACATGTCTAGGCTGCTGGTTTCCTCCATTATAGGTAGGATTTACCTGTAGGTAGGCTATACCTACAGCAGCAACTGGTCCCTAGATAAAGGAAACAGGGCAAAATTCTTCTATAAAAATAAAGAGTAGTGAATTTTCAAAAACACCGAGAGTTGTGTTCTTAAGCCTCTACATTTTCAAAAATCAGTATATTATAGTATTGTCATAAGTTTTTTTAAACAAAAAAGTCACAGATTGCTACACCTGGAGTAAGCACTACTAATTAGTCTTTCACTTCTCATTATACAGAATAAATACATTTTCTAGAAGGATATCAAAGCAACAAATAAGACACACCTCATAATAAAAAACAGGAGTTAACATACAAACAGAATTTGATTTTGATTCCTGACAAATGACTTAAGAATCTGTGCTCTTTACATCATGATGCACTGCAGTCTGCTGTGGTTCATGTCTGTATTTTTGGTCTGGATTGTTCATAAAAAAACGCAAACCCACAAGTGTGGAAACGTTTGCATTATCAAACTGAAAAGCTGCAACAAAGGTTAGAGAATAAATACAAAATGGCCAACACACCCATGACCTCATGCCACTTTAGCAGCATAGAAGGACAGAAAGTTGGTGGACATGTTCAACTGGAAACGCCTTGATCTCAATCTTATACAGCAAGTAAACCCAGGGATGTAAGTTTCTAAGTTGGAAGAGCCTCTCAGGGCCATTGGTGCCTTGAATAAATTACAGAAGAGTTCATCTAAATTTACTCTTTTGGGTTGAATCCCAAATAATAAAGACCCACCACTGAACTGGAAAGTTTCAAAGTCATCTTACTGCCACACTTTCATACCATGCCCTTCAGTAGCTGTTCAAAGCCAAAGACAACGATCTTACCATTGATTTTAAGAAATATTATACCAAGGCACAATTTACAATGGTATCTACCGTAAAATACACCAGGGAGAAGATCTATCAACCTTATCTTTAGGGGTCCCAGTATTTTACAGTCAATTTTCCTGAAAAGAGTTACTCTCCAATTCCAGTTCCTAAGCCTTCTCAGCTACTGTATTTTACATCTCAAATTACCCAGGGGGCAAAGAGGAAGAGATGACTTTTGGCCTTTCTAAAGGCAGAAAATTATGTTGGAGATAGAATAATTAGATTTTTATTTAATGCTTTACTTTTTGTAGTAGACAGGAAAGGAAGACAAACACAACAATGAAGATCTGTATGTAACAGAGATATACATCACCATTATTTGATGATTTTAAAGATCTTTCACAAAAGTATAATTAATATTCAATATGGGAAACCTAAAAAGGAAAGGCTGACTGCTATTCATAAGCACAAAGCAACTAAATGTGAGAATTAAAATAAATGTACAACTCCACTGTAATAAAAATATCTGAAGTAGGATATTTCTTCTTTCAAATATCTTTAGTATTTGCTACAACTGTCAAAGTATGTGAAATTGAAGGAATGTATTTTTCAATAAGTATAATATGAAGATTTGTATTAATGTACTGATCCATAGCAGTTTTGTTTTTATATGTATCAGCAGCTGAATTGTTAATAACTTCCAGTAATTATGTGGTGAAATAAAAGGGGCTTATTTTCAGTCCCAGCATAAGCTCAAAAACTGTTGCACATGTTTATTGGAAGGGTGACAATGCAATGCCAGTCATTTTGCCAGTAGTCTCAGCAAGCTTATTGAAGGAGAACAGTTTGTTTTCAATTCCTGTTCAGTTTCAAGCTTCAAAATTCATATTTTTATAGGAATATGTGCCTTTTGATATGTCTAAACTATAACATAGTGTTTCACCAATTTCCCATTATTTCCTACAATTTTACAATATTCACAAGTAGTATAGGAATCCCAATGAAGAATCCTGATATAAAATGCCCCCCTTTTTTAATATAAATTCATAATACAAAATAACTCCCAGTCAGTGAAGCAGAAATTGGAATAGGGTAAGAAAATTACATTAAATTTTTTAAAAAATTCAGGAGTGAAGTATCTGTGTTATCAGCTTCAAATATGGGCCTACAACATGGTATAAAACAAGAAAACATTATGACCAAAAAGCTTGAGGGACACTAAGGCTTATAGTCATAAATAAAAATGTTTGAAGCTGTCTGACAAAGTTGCAGCCTCTGCAACCATGCTCTGCATGTTCAGTGGAAACATAAAACTTCTACCTTACTGGAATTATACCAATTTCTTGCTTTTCAGGGTATATAATCTTTGTTTCACTTATCAAAAGAAATTACGTGAAGTTTGACTCCTTAAAAACATCTGATTTTAAAAACTGTCTTTCTTTCCCTTGGCCACTAAGTCCTGAGGGATATTTTGCTTGAAAATTTTATATTAATATTAAATTTTCATTATGTTACCTTAATGATGTCTTCACACCTATGAGTCAATGCTTCTTCTTAGCTTTGAAAAAGAATTCATTTAGTCTAAAACATTAAAAATACACATTTAAGCCATTTTCAATAGTGTCCTATTTTCTCCTATTATAAAATATCTTCATTCACTCTGATATCAAGGATTTGAGATTTAAAGTCCATTCAGAGAAGTAATTTGTCCTATCTGCGAAGTGCTAGCATCTCTAACGTAAAGTAATATGCCAGGGTATTCCTAGTCAACCAGTACCATCAGAATAAAAGAAACCAATGTTCCTCCTGACATTAGATATTTACTTACTTATTATACAGAGCCTAGCTTTCCAATCATAGAATGGTTTAGGTTGGAAGGGATCTTAAGGATCATCTAGTTCCAACCCCCCTGCCATGGGCAGGGACACCTCCCACTAGACCAGCTTGCTCAAAGCCCCAAATTTAGTTGGTTCTATTGTGGGCCACAAAAATAGTCCAATATTGCCAGAGATAACACCTACACCCACAGTTTACTTCAGTTTGTTCAGTGACATATTTCAATATGGATATATGGTTGATATTATTTTCTATTCCACTTATCTCTAAGAAACCAAATCAGGAAAATTATGCATTGATTTACATATTACACTAACTTGCAGAAAATGACAGAAACTGATTTACAAAGCCATAAACAGACACTAACTCTAGTTTTGATTAATCCAGTTTTCCATGATAATTTTACAGATTGTTTTCCTCTTACTGTGCAGAACAATCAAAATTGTATTCTGAGCACTTCTTCACTGTTACTAGATATTAGAATTTACTAGAGAAAAAAAGCTCTATTTTGGGACAATTTTCAAAATGTAAGGTGCATCTAAACCACAATTTGCAAATACACTCAAAATTCATCTATTCAAACTGTCTTAACACATTTTAACTTTAGTTTTATTTCACTCTGAAAGAAAAGATTTTCAGGAAAACTGGACTGTACTAATGTGTCCAGGGGTAGCCCTGGCTGCAGTGACCGTGAGACAGTGGAGTTCAGGATCCTGCATGGAAGAAGTAGGGCAAAAAATAGAATTGCAACCCTGGACTTCAGGACAGCTGACTTTGCCCTCTTCAAAGACCTACTTGGAAGAATCCCATGGGTTAAGGCTCTAGAAGATAGGGGGGTCCAAGAAAGCTGGTCAATATTCAAGAACCACTTCCTCCAAGCTCAAGATCGGTGCACCCCTCTGAGTAAGAAATCAAGCAAAGGCGGCAGGAGACCTTCATGGATGAGCAAGGAGCTTCTCAAAAAAATCAAATGGAAGAAGGAAGTTTACAGAATGTAGAAAAAGGGACTGGCCACTTGGGAGGAATATAGGAACATTGTCAAAGTATGCAGGGAACAATGAGGAAGGCTAAGGCCTGCTTGGAATTAAATCTGGCAAGGGATGTCAAGGACAATAAGAAGGGCTTCTTCAAGAACATCAGTAGCAAAACGAGAACTAAGGAAAATACGGGCCTGCTGCTGAATGAGGTAGGTGACCTGGTGACAGAGGATGCAGAGAAGGAAGAGTTATGCCTTCCTTGATTCAGTCTTTACTGCTAAGGCTGACCCTCAGGAATCCCAGACCCTGGAGGTAAGAGACAGAGTCTGGAGAAAGGAACACTTTCTCTTGGTCAAGGAGGATCAGGTTAGAGATCATGTAGATGAAATCAACACCCACAAATCCATAGGCCCTGATGGGATGCACCCACAAGTGCTGAGGGAGCTGGCAGAGAAGAGAAGACTGAGAGGGGGCTCTCATAAATATCTAAAGGGTGGGTGTCAAGAGGATGGGGACAGAGTCTTTTCAGTGGCGCAGGACAGGGGGCAACAGGCACAAACTGGAACACAGGAAATTCCATCTCAACATGAGCAAAAACTTCTTTGAGGGTGACAGAGCACTGGAACAGGCTGCCCAGAGAGGCTGTGGAGTCTCCTTCTCTGGTGATATTCAAAACCCCCACCCCAGACACCATCCTGTACAACTTGCTCTAGGTGAACCTACTTTGGCAGGGGAGCTGGACAAGAAGATCTCCAGAGGTCCCTTCCAACCTCTACTATTCTGTGATATAACTGCAGGATTGTCCTCTCTGCTAAAGACTGACTTAGGAGACCCGTTTCCAAGTCCCTGATCAATTTGATTCAAAGTGATCTAGTAAGTACCCCAGTTACTACGCTCACCCGAACCAAACCATATCAATCATCCATTCCAAATCTTTGTATTTCACTGAAGTATATCTCTGTTTTAGTTTAGACAAAATAACCTATCTCAGTGAAATTTTGTTAAGAGTTTGTGTTATCAGAATGGAGAGCAATGAGGACTTAACAGTGATATAGTAATCAATAAGAGTTCTGTGGAAAAGAAATGCAAACCTTACTCTAAAAATACACATCTTACAATCAGGCTCTTGGCATGTCTATAAAAAGAATCATATTTCTTCATAAACTTTCGATATCAGATGAATTAAAAGACAATGAAATTCAAGTATGGTCAAGTAATCATGATAACTTCTGATAAACCTACTCATCTCCTGAAGTATCAGAAATGATACAACTGAACACCTTTCAATTACAATTATAATATCTTACTCTGAAAACTGATTTTAAGAAGTATTATGCCTCAAGAAATATTTCAGCTTAAGGATGAAGTTCACTAATTGTCACAAATGGAACTGATGAAAGGCTAGTAAATCTTACTTCCTTTAAGGATCCTAAACCATTGTTTTCAGCAGAGCTTTTTTGATGTTGCTGCTGTTAAAGCTTGAAGACTTATATTTTCTGAAGTTTGACCAGGTTGTGATTGCATATTTTAGACTGTTATTGTACACAACAGGAAAATAAGAAAAACAATTCCATTCTTACTCAAGCGTTAAAGACTTGTTTGAAGGCACGGAAGCACAACAGCGTTAGACCTTTCTCCAGTTCTGCTACTCTTTAGCATTATAAAAACTTTAATGCAATTTTTATTTAATATAAGTTAATTTTCAGATTATTATTTAACATAAAATACACATGCTGTTTCACAAAATTATAATAGTCTAGGATAAATCAATAGCTGGTTAGACAAGTTATTTCAACCATATCTCAGACACATTTCCAAAGCCTTTTGTTTTTTATGTATTTATAAACTTTAAAGTCAAGCATGACTGAGATTTCAGCCTTAAGGAAATGCAATTCCTTAAACATAAAATCATCATTTGCTAAATAATTTTAACTGATTTGATATATGAAAAAGCCTCAGACAATTCTCAAAAAACTTTTAGTCAGATGTTCTTAGTCATATGATCTAATTTTAGGTAGTCCTGCGAGGAGCAGGGAGTTAGACTCAATGATCCTTATGGGTCTTTTCCAACTTGAGATATTTTATGATATAAAAAACACAACAGTATGTCAAGGAACTTTTTCTTCCTTCTGGCCTTCTGTAGCAAAGCACTCTCGTGCCTGAGAGTGTTCACGCAGAGCTATTTATACAAATAAGGATTGCAATTAGTCTTTTATATCAACCAAGATCTTTGGTTATTATTCTTATCCCTAATAAATTATAAACATGATCTGTTAAAAGAAAGAATGAGTGTGACACAGTAGTTCATTCACCAACAAAATCAACACTCTACCAGTAACCTCAGAACATTTCCAAGACAGCAAAGCATTCATGTTAAACCTCAGACTTTCAACACTTTGTGAGTCAGATAATGTTAATGAAAGCTTCTGAACCCATATCAATTCTTGAAAGGTGATCTGTAAGGTGTAAACATAAATACACCCATCTGCTAAATTACTGACCTGTTTTCAACGCACTAAATAAGGAAGGTAAAGTAGGCCTTACACCTTCAACCTAACTCATTTGAAACTCCTCTCTTTTAAATTTCCTTCAGATCATGACACAGCAAGAAGCAAGGAAGCTGCATAAAGGACACTTAGTGGGTTTGGGGCCTGTTCTAAAATAGCATACAGTATTGTAAATCCTTCCACATATTCCCCCCCCCCCCAAAAAAAAAAATAATTCTTACTCAATTTAAAATAAACAAAAAAGCTTTGGATTGATAGAGCCATGGCTGACCGGGGACAAATGGAAGGCAGGGGGTGAGATAAAAGCAAAGGTCCCAGTTCAGACACCAAAGATTGCTTATTCAGGCAGTCAACTAACATTGATTTCAAGTGTTCCAAATTCATATGAAATTTCATTCTACTACCACAATCTCTGGCAGAAGTTTGAAAGACAGATACAATAGAAGTCTGACAACGCTTCCACAAAGCAAGACCTTTTCTTCACAGAAGCACTTGTAATCAAGCATCTCTTAGATATTTTAAAAATAATTAAGGACTATCTAAAGGAGAAAAGAGCCTTTAAAGTGAACTTAAGCCACCCATTCAACAATGGGATTAAAATCTGAATTGAAAATGAAAATCAATATTTCAGATTTTAATTTGTGTAGAGATTGCAATTCTTGCATGTGTGATTACCTGCAACTGTTCTTTCTATGCAGAGTCTCTAGGGAAGAGACTGGTAAATATTTTGGAACTTGCTAAAAATCCAAACCCATTTTCTGTCACTGAAAGAAAGAGGACACAAGGGCAAATCCATCCTGAGCTGAAAAAAAAATCTAGGTAAAAATGAAGCTTTATAAAAATTATTTTTAATAAGTATTAACTACATAGTTACAAAACAACCTTATCTATATTCATTCAATAAAACTGCAAGCAGGTAGAATACCACCACTCAGTGTTACAATAACAAGGTTAGCTTTCAGTCCTCTGAATATTTTCTCCATTTAAAAAAAAAATTAAAAACCACACAAAAAACTACCTAAAACATAGAATTTAGCTATTAAAAAAGAGCATGAGCAAGAAAATGTTGAGATAACATTTGGGAATAGTAGCATATCTGAGTTGGATCTGCATGAAGATTTAGGTGTCCTCATGGTCCTACAATTTCCAGTCATAAAAAATAAAAGCATCTATTTTTATGCATGTGGAGAACATTGGTGTAAAATCAGATTTACAATATTCAGAACACTGAGCAGGGATCTAGCCAATATGAAAGCTGAAAATGCCCTTATTTTCCAGGTTTAGTAATCAATACCCATTTAGGATACACAGTCTCATGCATTACTCGCTTTTCTTATTTTCTTTTTAAAAAGGGTAATTTGGGGCTTTGTTGTGTTTTGTTTTAATGATTACCAAATGTCTTCCTTAGAATTGTAAGAAAGACACAGCTACCAAACCTCTTCTTCAACCCCAGCCTTCTCCAGGGAAATTTAGCTAGTCTGTAGGCTATGGTCACTCTAGATAGGGTTACGCTTCAACCTCTCTTTCTGAAGCTGTCCTACTGAAGGGAAAAAGAATTAGAGGTTTATTAGACCACAGAAGGACAGAGTAACTGTCACCTATTTTTTTAGTTCACCATCTGGCAAAGTGAGATCAAAGTGTGTACCTTGTTTAAAACTCTCTGCTTTCATAGGAGAGATTTAAAAGACAGAAAATGTGATGTTTACAGATACTAACTTTTGAGAAAAGTCAGATGGGGGGGTTGAAAATCTGGGTATTACAGACATTCTAAGCTGAACAAATGAGTAGAAGCTATTCTGAAGAACAGAACTGGTGGGCATGCCCAGAGCAAGAACCATGACATTAATTTCAAAGGGATGAAACGTCAAACCTATGACAGATCTTTGAAGAAGTCAGTCAGCAAGTGGACAAAGGAAAGCTGGTTGATACAGTATTCTTGAGCTTTCAAAATGTATTTTATATGGACCACTACTAAAGGGTCTTAAAAAATAGGGAGGAGTGTTCAGATTGCAAAAGGTACAGCAAAAGGAGACAATATGCCAGAAACGCATTAAGTAGTACATGCTGTTTTTTCACTGTAAAAACTTGATACCATCAAATTAAGTGGCAAGTGCCAGAGTAAAGAAAGAAAACCAAAGTAACCCACTAAAGATGATAAATCTTCCTATGAATGTGATTATGTTATGGAATAATTATTAGCGCTGAAAGTTATTTGTCAAATATCTTTTTGAAATCACATAAATGAAGTGAAAATTACTCATCAATAGCTAGTATCTACAGAACACCGCATCTTCTTACATGTCTTCTGAATAAACAACTCGCAGGGGGCTGAGAAAGCCTGCAGAAAGTATTGCGACTTGCATACCTTCTTCCTGTAGTCTTCTCTGGACACCTACAGTTGAAAACAAGTCAATGGACTGGATAGTGGTTCAGAATTGCTTCATACTGAACAGAGGATTTGTGGCAGAACTGAATTTTCTCAAGTCTGCAACTCCAACTGCAGTACCCTAATCAGCTGACCCTTCCTCATTACCTGGTTATTTTTTGTTCACTATTTATATTCACAATGGCAAAAATTCACTATTGAAAGTGAAAACAGCCAAGAATTAATGGTATTTTCTCCTTCTGCTTAATGCTTTACATTAAAAGAGTAAATTTGTGAACTTTACAATATGACATTTTTCAATAATTGACTGAACAGTAACATCAAATAGCCGTGCGTTTTTAAAATTTGGACATTTGGCAATTGATCAGCAACACGAAAGAGGAAACAAAATTACAGGTATAAGGTTAATAGCTAATTTCTGTACTAAAGGGGAATTTTTATAAATGTAACACTAAGGAGTTGTGTTTTACATTAAAAACGGTGATTAGTATCACAGTCAGTACATGACTAGACTATGAGAACTCACTTGCAATAATGAACTCTGACCACTGCCTTTGATATGAATTACAATGATGTGCGACTTGACAACAGTGTTATTAGCTGACACGCAACTTAACATTTCAAGAGTCTGTTTCTGGGTAAGTCTTCCTGCCTGCTGTTATTCAGTAAAGCAGCATATATGCAAATATTATACCAAATAATAGCAATAGCAAAGATCATACGAATTCTTTGCTGTTTTATATTAGCATTATTTCTCTAACAAGAAAATGAGGGGTTTTACAACTCAATTTTCATAGACATGAAACTAGCGTAATCAGAATCAGGTTCAAAATCTACATAAATATTCCCCGAAGTTCTAATAAAGCTGTATCATCCTCTGACAATCTCTCCTAATCCATCTTCACTGTGATTTTCTCACTAATGTTGTACACCTCTAACATGTAATTACACTGTTAGTTCAGTTGGACTAGGCCTTATAGGCTTACCGGTTATCAAAACTACTTCATATTATTTTATTCATATTCATTACACAAAACACAAAAACACATAAAACAGAGAAGTAATTTAGAAGCAAACAGGTCTACTTTTTAAAGTAAGCACTTCAACCTTAAACTAGAAAATCAAAATGACTAATGAGAAGAACAAAATATTTTTAAAGCAATTAATATAAGCCCACATTTATCAATTCATGAGAAAATTAAAGCACTGAAGTGCCAGGCCTCTGGTATAACGGCAAAGAAACTACAGCAGATTCAAAGACGTTCTATGCATAACACTAACAAGCACTTGTGAACCGAATCACAATTCTACCAACACAAACCATTTAAAAGCACCACACTGAACTCCAAAGAGGTTGGGGGGAGGGCCGGGAGAGCAGGGTAGTGATGTTTACTGTTTGTTTTTTGAAATCAAGGGCATGGATATTAGACAGCCATTTCAGAATATACTGAAGTGTAAAAAAATGCTAATGTAGAACATCATGATGTATGATAAGAAGATCAATCCATTTCTAACACCAACTCCAAAATGTGCCTTAATGGTCATTAGCAGATAATGTATGGGTACGAACAGTAGCGTAAATGAAGTTTGAAAATTGGACCATTCTTGGATGATTCCGAAGACATTGTGATAGTTACTTTAATTAATCAAGACAATCTGCTGCGGTATACAAGGTCTATCCACCTATCATCTTCACAGGTACTAGATCTGTGGCATTTAGAAGTAGTAGATTTTTTGTTGTTCTTCAGCACCTTCCTGCTTTGTTTTCTGATGCCTTTTCCCCTCTCCTAGAGCAGTGCCTGATGTCTGGTCTGAGAAACTTAGAGTAAGGAGAGAAGGTGGGGAAGGTTCCTTAATTGGCTCCCCTGTCCTTCAATCCATCATAACTCTAAGAAAGGTCACACCATTAGTTTTCAGATGATTTAAGAAGAGCTAATTGATATATCATAATAATGGAAACTAAGACATTCACACCAACTCCTTATACTAGAAAAATTAGCAACCTGATCATTACAGACTACAATAAAACAGTGTATAAGACTCAAAGCAGGAACCAAAGAAACCCCAACCCTTAACAAATAGATTGTGTCTGACTTTCTATCTGTACATATACATATAAAGCCTATATATAAAGTTGATAAACACACAAAGGACAAGGTATCTTATGATACTGCTCTTTTTGAACAGATCTTGCATAGTTAAATCAGATCTTGCCCTACTCCAGAAATTTGCTCCCACTGTGAGAAGTTCAGTTCCTCCAACTCCTTATACAAGTACAATCTACCAAGAGTAATTAACAAATGGAAAAAAACCCTAATGCAAATTCTTAATAGTCCAGAGATTAATCATTAACTGAAGCTACATGTTTCCTTAATATCAGTGATTTCTTTTAAAAATCAGTCTCAAAAAAGCTAAAAATGAACTCAACTATTAATTCTCACACTGGTTTTAATGTCCACAATTTTTCTTATCATAAAACATTAAAAATTCTTGAAGAAAACAAGGCAATAGGTATTTAGGAGAGCCACAACAGGATACTATTAACAATCTTAAAGCCAGACAACTAGCTTTGAGCCAAGTATAAAATAAGCAACTGATGGACAAATTCTGTTCAAAGCTCATCCTCCCAGTATCTGATGTTTTCTTAGTAAATGAACTTTAAATGAGGTTGTATAAGACAGCAATTGCTGCATGATGTAAAAACAGGTGTATAAGGGAAACACCTGACTCATTCAGACTCTAACCCATTAAGGGGATAACAAACAAGAAAACACACATCCTTCTCTAAAACTGTACTTCTCTAAAGTGTGCTCATAGAAACATATTAAAGTGGTTTTTTACAGCTACCATCTTACACATGCTGGAACTTATGTTTATTAGAGATCTAATACTGCAGCATATTAATGGGATATCACAAGAATTCTCCACTGCTAAATTGAAAACCAGTAGAGTGGAAGAGCTCCCATAATACAGAAAGTTAAAAATGACTCCCAATAGTGGAGCAACAGCAAACATTACAAGGTATTTTTTTTGTACTCTTACAAAATGTTAATTATTAAAGGTGTTCAAAAAACGTATTGTACATTAGCATTATTTCATTATAAGCTTACTAGACATTAAAAATTACAACCTTTGAATGTCTGTACCTCTGTCATATAGAACAAACTACCTGTAATAGATAAAAAGAAGTGTCCAAAAAATGGTAAAAAGAAGATAGAATGTTTTCCCTCTGACATCACGTTAGCTGATTTACATTATCAGCTATGGAAAAAAAAAAAAAAAAAGAAACAAAAGATTGGAGTGCACCTGTCTCCTTTCAAGTGCTAAAATAAGAACAGCTCAAATGCTGATGCCTCTATTGGGAAACACACAAGAAAAGGATGAGGGGACTGGAAGAAGAAGAAAGATAAGCATGAGATACAAGAAAAATGGTGGGACTAAAGAAAAGTGAGAGCAAGAAGGAGAGAATGCGTTAGGTGAACATGTCTGAGAACAAGCTACCATATGGAACATACTAAATAAAACACAGTAGCCCTCATCCTCCTCCCAATTCACTCTTATTTCAAAATAAGGTTAATAACAATAACTATTTTTGAAAGTCATGGAAACAATAAGGTAAATACTGATTTAACACTGCCATTTTGCAATCTTTTTGCTACCACCATTTTTATTTGTTTAAAGTTGGTCACAGGAGAAAGCATCCATCCTTGAAAGCCAGGCACTGTGGACAAAATGTAAGCTTGGAGAAGCCACAGAGGCTCAATGAAAAAAGTGACATCATTGTCATCAGTACCAAAATATAGTAGAGTTTTTCCATAAATAACAAATTTAATCCCAAAGGATTTCTGTCCAATGTTACTTATTTACTTCCCATCAAAATAATTGCATCTGCCTAATGAAAGGGGTGAAAGAGAGAATATGCCTTGAGTAATTCCGAGCTCCATGCGTACTGATTAATTAGCCATAAAATCAAGACAGAATCAATTGTGATCTAGTGTTCACTATAGCATGTATCTGTTTCCCACTTTGTTCACTAGCAGTTTGTGCAAATATGATTATTATTCACCTCTGTCACATTTTTGATGCATTGGCTACTTCCAGCTAAAGTTACTGGGAAGTCAAAGAATCAGGAAGAAGACAGACCAAGAGAACTGCACAAATGCCGCTCCTTCACAAATCTAGCCAAAGAAATTATTTAGTGAAAGTAAGAGAAGAGTGCCAGTAGGACGTGAGAAAAAGAACAATCACAGATGTGTTAATATCTGGAATCTAGTAGCCCATCCTTAAATAACAGTACCGAATACACTGGTATTTAAAATTATTAATAGTTCTTTGGATATCCACAGCTGCTCTTCAATAATATTAAAAAAAGAATTGCTGTCTGCCATAAGATGACCATGAGGATGAGTGTGCATCCACAATCTACCTACATTGAGCATAAGGGCAAATACACACAATTCCTCAAATAAAGAGAATTCATTAGGCAGAGCAAAAGTGCTGCTATATTATCCAGCATTGTAGTTACAGAAATATTTTTCATAACTCTTAAAGTATGAGAACATCTATAGGTTAATTCTAAAAATAGAAAGCTGCACTATTTGTTTGTATAATACATAAAATCCTGCACTAGCATAAACAGCTTCTATACAATAAAAATAAAATTAAGTAGATTTACTGTATTCAAACCATTTAAAATCTCAAGCCATTCTATTTCTAGCTCATTTTTAGTTTACTTAGTGTATTAAAGTACTGTTCACAGTATTTTAAAAGATTTAAGTATAATAAAAGATTAAAAGAGGATGTTTTAATCTTTCGTAATAATAACAGTGGGAGAACCAATTAAATATCCTTCCTTCTGTTTTTTTGTTTTGTTTTGTTTTTTTACCTTGTGCTCTTTTCAATCAATCAAAGCAAGACGGTATGGTACACAGTGACTTCTAAACCGTAACAGTATCAGACACCACAAACAGACAATGGTGAGTGCAAGAACAACCCGATTTTCTGGCAGATCTGGGAAGGGGAATAGCTGCGTGTGTGTACACATATGTGAGAGAGATGCTTCCTTATTACTATCAACAAATGCATCTTAAATTCTAAGCCACTTTTTTTTGGGGGGTGCAACACAGCCTAAACTTTGGAACAAGAAGAGATATTAAGATACTTTTAAACATACTGAGTGTACCTACATTAACCATTAAAATTTGTATTTAGGGACTTTAAAGGGTAGCTATATTTGCAGAAAACTGAACAGCCTTAAAGTGAATTGGCTGGTCTCAACAAACACATCACCTTTGTCGTAGTACAAATATGCTTAGCTGGACAACAGTTTTGATAATGTTTGGGTATTTTTTTTTTTTAAGTTTTTAACAGTAATTTTAATGTTAAGATTCTTATTATTTTGTCTCTAGTGTTTCATTGGCTAAATACATATTAAACTAACCAGGATCATATAAAATTGGCACAAAAGATTGTGTTCCATAACAAACACTCTCCAAGGATTTTCTAAATCTCCTAAGTGCTAGTCAAAGTAGTACGATAGTGAAATCTAAGTTATTGTTAATTCCTTATGGAAAAAAAAATTAATTGAAATAGAAACAAAGCAGAACAACAGAGAACGTGTAGTTGTATCACCTCACAGAAGCAGGACTGTGTTCCGTCAGGGCCACCAACAGTTTCAGAGCATACATTGGTACTGGGTCTGGAGCCATCAGAAGGTTGTCATACCTGAAAGAGAAGGGAGAAAAGGGGTAGCAGCAAAAAAAAAAAAAGTCAAGAGATGTGAGTTAAAAAGTTCATATTAAAAATACATCGCTTCCCATTTCCAAAATTTATAATAACCACAATGGAAATACAATGCTGTTTGGAACTGTACAAAGCAATAAACAAGGCTTACCTAGAAACAGTATTTTAAAATCAGCATCAGATTAACTTTAAAAGCAGCATCAGTAAAAGACGACATTAATTTTTAGAGATACACAATTATAAAATATGTTATAATTTATATTTCTAAAATATAGCAAATATAGCTAGGGTTTAGATATATACATTATATCAATATATATTAAATATAAATTATATAACCATATATGTAATATAATACTGATATATTTATATGTCTATTTAATATAATAATCTATATTTCTAAAACATGCATTTTTGTCTGTATTCATATGATTTATTTATTGGTCTATATTATTGTTTCTATATATTAAAAAATTTCTAATCTTTAAGAGACAAGTAGAAACCAAGCCTCAAAATATTGGGCAGAAGATTTATTGGATGCTCCAGAAGACCATCAACCAACTTCTATATGACTAAGCTCTATATTTTGTTTACATAGTGACTTTTCTCAAATTGAAATATTTTACTTACAGAACACTTACGTTGAGCTTTATGTTTTATTTCAAATTTCAGAAAATATTGCTTTAACTACAGCATGCTTCCATTCTCCAAGTAATATGGAACAGATTAATACAAAAATACTTCCAAACAACGTTTATTGAGAGCTATGGAAGTGAAGATAAAACTACAAGGAAAACATCTATGAAACATTTCTAAATACCACCTCGTGGAAATCTTAGCAAGGAAAAACAGGCTGCCAAAAACCAAAATGGACCTTGCTGTTGCTGCTAACATTCGAGTAACACCCACCCAACAAACAGGGCTATTTTTATTTTGTTTAAATCAAAATGTATTTGGAGGGCAATAGGGACACAATGATGGAAGAGAGAAGGGTGTAAGCATAAAAAAAACCCCACAGACTCAGCCATGTCAAAACACTGTCTTTGATTACAAATAGTGCTACTCTAAACATGTGGAAGTAATAGAATTGGAAGCACAAATCTCTTCATTTGTAAAAGAAAAAACACGAAGAATTAATCAAGTACAAATGAAAGGATGATTTGTAGGAAAACATGGTAGGTTATCATGTTTTGTGCAACAAAACCCACCAAGAATTTTACTTTATCTCTTGAGATCCCTAGTGCTGCCTGAACTGAGGACTCTGGATCACTTCCCACCACCTCGGTGTTGGCATGTACCCTACTGTATGCTAGCTCTTCACTGGAATGAAGATCTCCTCTCTCTACGCACCACACCTCAGCACTCTGATTTACACAGAAAGGAAATCTAGAAGGACACGTGGTGCTTTCCCGACAAGTCTTCGATCTGGACAACTCTAAGACAAGAAGGGTGAAGTACACCAGCTGTGCATTCTTGATGTAGCCTGCGACAGCTCCTTCACAGGGGCTAACATTCCCACACAAGCACAGAGCCTATGGGCAATGCGTCACGGCTACTACATATTAGCTTAAATGTGCTGCTGTAGAGTTGCAAGCCACATCAGAGAATCTGCACAATTAACCAACTAGAAGTCAGTGTTGTTTTCATGTCTTCAGTGATTAAAATCTCTCGTTTACAAATAACAGATTCCAGTTCCTGAAAGAAAACTATTTCTCATTGGTGATTAAAAAGTCCCTCTCTTCATAAAAGAAGAAAATACTATAATGCATTAATAAACACTGATCCTGGAAGCCCTACATGTAAGCAATATGTATTCCTACCAAACATAACAGAATTATTTGCATTTTTTTTCAGAATCCATGGCTAAATCTTTTCAGGCAAGCAAAGATGCTACCAGGTGACTTATGCAGTGAGCAGCTGACTTCTGGCACATAAGACATGGATTTACATCTGCCAAATAGCCATTCCTAATAGTAATAATGAATGTATCAGCCATGCTAGATTAAAAATCTGACACTTGGCAACATACTTATTTTATTATAAACACATCAATACCTTCCCTAAATAGGATGCACTTTAAACAATATTAAGCTATGTATTTACGTTTGAGAGAGACTATTACTATTGTGTACACTTAGCATGCTAATTCCTTGAGGTTCAATAAAAAACAGTCTCACTTTATTTTCTTTTACTTGCAACTCTATTTCCCCCTCCCCCAAGATAACATAAGTAAAGGATATTTCTAAGGGAAGGCGCAGTGATCCATCAAACCAAATACCGTGTGAGAAAACACAGATTACTAAAGTAAATGTCTCAGCAATTAATATAAACACATTGCCGGAATAAAGGCCATTAGGAGATATGAATATATGAATCTTCTCTGAAGGGAATATATTCCGTGCTTGAGATGCTTTGTTAAACGAATGAGTTCATCCAATGATTTCCCTGCCACTTCAAAACACAAACCAATTTAGTAATAATAGTTTTAGAGAGCATTTATAATGGTTCTGTGAACTCTAGGTACTACACTGCACGGAGTTACTTTGTCAATCTTTTCTATAAGCAACAGTGACAAGAGGATATGGATTCTCTTCAGCTCTTAAAAAAGACTAAACATTTTATCTACAAGTTATCTCAAGTATTCTGGACAGTGTACTTGCAGAACTGCCTTGGCAGTCTACTAAGAACAAGCTACATAATCTTTCAAATTAAGTAAAACTTTATTTACACATTCCGCTCCTTTTACTTGTTCTGGCTCAAATTTCAAATTATATATAATTAGGAATATTAAGAATTAAATGCAAAAGAGCTGATGTTTCAATTTCTGATAAAAAAATCTGGATATGTAACAGAAAGCATTTGCCTTGTATTTATTTTCTATAGCTGAAAGTTTCATTTTGGTTATTAAACAATCAGGAAAATAACCTTTGAGTGAACTAAAATTTAATGACACTATTTAATTAAATTTGATCAAAATCCTATGAGGAAATTAATTTTCTGATCGACAAGCACACAATATTTAACGGAATTACCATTTTATCAATGATGTAAAAGATGAGAGAAAAAGTGGTAACTGCTGCATTCCTGCATTTATCTCAAAATGCAGACCATTTATGTTCCATGCATAGCAACCAAAATTATATTTCCCAAGTCAGTTTTGCATTTAAAGAAATTAACTTATGGAAGATATTTATAAGAATTAAATATATACACAAATTAGCATCATTATAACCCTCGTTAAAAAGAAGATCACATTTTAAATCCGGATGTCCCTCCCTTCCATACTCAACAACTCTCAGTTCTTAAGAAGTAGAATCACTCCTGCCTACTCCCCCAGGCAGACTGTCCATGAAGAAACAGCCATTGCATGCCTCCTCTCCTCTACTGACTAGCCACCAGCAGAGTCACACTCTGTCCCATCCTTTGTCCAGCAACAGGAGGACTAAATATCAAATACCTGTTCAGCCTCCAATTACAAGCTAGTTGTCTCTTCACTTTCTATCTCAGAGTTTTCACGTAACTCTTACTTCTTGGGATAGAGCTTGGTTGCACTGAATCTTAGACCCCCCTTCTCTCTGGATTTAGGCCAGACCCCTTTGCATTCAGAGAAAGCTTCTTTTGAGAACTGCGGAGAGCGCATGAGGATTTATTCCTACCTACCTCCCATCAATATTTTCTTATCCATGCCTAGAACATTGCTGAACAAAACTTACCTTTCGTGTCTTTTTTGACTTCCAAAGCAGCTGCTTTGGTCTTTTCTTAGTTTCTTTTTGAGTCTTCTCCAAATTAAGTTTTGAGGCTTTCAAGTCAAGACTGAGTTTGAGTTTTCTTTTCTGCAGAAAAGCCTCAAACTCTCCTCTGCTTTTTGTTCCCTCTGTGCCTTCTTGCATTGATTACCCGCTCCCCACAGGTGAACATATTTACTAGGGACTGGCTCAACCCACAGGTTCAAGTAATGTATTAAATATGCAGACACTAGTTAACTCTTTCTGAATCACTAGAAGATTTACATACTGGTTTACTATGCTGCTAAGCTAGAGAAAAAATTGTTTATATCAAGTTCCAATATACTCCAAATATCATAAAATTCAATATTTATTTTCTTGAAATAATCTCAAATGGTTTTCCAAACACAAGTATCACCATCTCCACCGGTGAAATAAAGGAACTGATTCAGAAAACGCTTAAAGCCTGGAACCAAGATTCTGAGATCCTGCAGGACCCTCTTTCATATATCTACAACTCAATGCACACAAAGATAGCCCAGGTGAAGTGCCCAAAGCAGGACCATGTTTAGTCTCAGACCAAAAAGCCCTGCCACGCAATTGAGCTAATTAGCTTGGAGACAGGACTATACTGGCTGTTTTCCTTCTAGTTTATAATTAACATGACCCCACCCACCCCACTCCAGTTCAATGAGAAACATTTTATGAGATGGGCATGTCTACAAAGGGCAAGTTTCTGAGCAAGGACAGAACTTGGTCTTGCTGGTCTCCGGGCCTCTTCCCCTATCTGAAGAAAATTATCTGACAGGTTTTAATAATGCATATGCTCTATTTTTAAAACAATATTTCCAGTTCCCATTTTAATTCCTATTGATAAATTCTGTATTTCCCAGACAAAAAATATAATGTGAAGAAAGGTGTGAAAATAAGCTTCTCTAGAGAACACTAAGATTTCCTCCCCATTCTCTCTCACAGAGAAAACATTACACATCTTGCATTGACAGAACTTTGGTCCTCAAATTCCAAGAACATTAGTCAACTAGCAAGAGACAGTCTCATTTTTGGGAAAGGCACTGTGTTTCTCATGATAATCCAGCATCCATTCCTCCACCCTTCCGTCATTTACTTAATGCAGGGATGGAGAAAAATTTTCTCACTTAGGGCAGCTAAGTATTTACAATTATTAACTTTTGAGGACCACACATTAAAATACACTGCAACATTATTAGAATAATGTGAAAGATAAATGATGACTCATCTTTACTGTACTCATCTTGTGTTCATGCTTTCCTTTCCTCTCCTCACAGATGTTACCAGCTCACAGTATGCATGTGCATAAGAGAGAGCTGTCTTTATGCTCACCTGCAAGTCATTTTGAAATGACAGGCCTCATTTGACCATAAACCATAGAAACAAAGTTGCAGGCCACATCTGGCCCACAGGCTGTAGTTTCATCTACTCTGCCATAGGGTTTTTCTGCTGCTTGGGGTGGAACATGGAGGACTAATCCATCCTGTAATACTCCTTTTTAAAAAGTTATATGCCATTCCATATGATTTCAGAACATCTTACGTGAGGGCACAATATCCAAAATAGACAAAAAGATGTTGCTGTTATAATGTTCTGACTTTATTAGTGGAACGAAGAGAAGCATGTAAATCACAGGCCAAAACCTAAGGGAAACTTGTTTTCACTCCAAGAGCAGCCAGAGGCACAGTATCAGAAACGAGTGTCATACAGAAGTTGTGTTTGTGTTATGTATGACAAAGCACTAAATAAACCTAGGAGAGAGATGTTGGGCAGAGAACTCTGGCAGCAGTTAATTGCTATTGCTGTCTTCGTTTTGCCATTTAAACATAAAAAGGGGAGTTTAAACAAATATGCTGTCAAAAAGGATTGAGTATCAAGTTATTCTCCATTACAGGAGCAATATTATACTTACTGAGGCAGCAATGAATCTCTAATGAGAGACAGAAGCTTGCTGTTTGAGTCGCGGCTCTCTCCTTTCTCCTCAGCCATGACCTCATGGTTTAAAAGCAGTGATGTGGTTTCCGAGAGCAACCGCAAGCTGAAGAGTCTCCATTCCACTTGAAAATAAAGGTGCCAAGAATGTGACCACACTGAAGTCTAATTAAAACAAAATGTGGAATTCATGGAAACTGTAGTTGATGTGGCCATATACTTACCATTCTGACTGTCGACCAAAGACACTAGTGGTGGGAGGATACAGTCTTCAACCTAAAACAGAAAATTAGAACGATCTGTCTTAGATTATTCACGGGGGGGGAAATAGAACAGAGATACACTATCATCTACGTTTATTCCACTGCTAGAGCCCTTAATCAAAGAGATGAATAATCACGGAAACTCATCTATACTAACACTTATAAAGCCACCAAGTTTACTTTTCCCTGGTAAGATGTCATAAAGTTAGACAGTAATGTACTTTCATATATTAAAAAAAAACAGTAACTTTGGTATAATTCATTGAGAATTAATTTTAATTTAAAATACAGAATTCAGTGCAGATGTAAGATATTAAGAAAAAAAGAGTATTAGAATATCTATTAATCCTGACGCTTTAATCCATAAACTAATCACCGAATAGAGTTCAGAAGAAACATCCTTCTAAAACAAATCTGCATAGAAATAAAATACATCAGGAAAGATGTACTACCTCTAATAAAATACCCTTAAGCTTAGTAGAGAGTCTTGATAAAATTTTAACTTCTTCCATTCTGGTAATACACAGTCTTCCATTAAAATTTAAATTTCAGATTTGAATTATGGAAAAAAAATAATCCAGTCATGTTTTATTGTCCATGAGTGTATTGTTACAGATTAATCATCTGTCACAGGACTAGTCAGCTTAGTTCCACCTGAAATCAACTTCTGGCAAATGAGGCTATAACTCAGTTTTATATATCTAATATTACAAAAACAGTGTATTATTAGTATGCTCTATAAGAGAATGAATTGATAAGTCCTGAGTCATTGGTAAAATATGATTTCTTTAGACAGGACATGCTTTGTTTTTGGGGAGAGGATGAATGGACAGCCCTGCATTTTTAAAGTATGCATCATGGATATACAGCTTGTCCTTGGATTTATTTATACAAATAAAATCACTGTGTAGGTTCTCTCTACACCATGAACAGGATTTGGTGTAACAAGACTGCATTGTAATCCCCCATGTGTTTTCTTTTAGTGATTAACAGTAGATAATAGAATTTCTCTAGATCTATGCAGCTACTATTAAGAAACATCTATAGAAGCTGAAAGTATACATGAAAAGTGGTCACTAAATGAAGTTAGCCTTTAGTCAGCAATAACTACAATTAGCAACTATTTCATTGTATGGTTGATGGTCTCTGTTAAATAAATCTCTGACATCTCGTTTAGTCTAGCATTTTTTCACTTCTGAAAAAACTACCAAAATATGCCTTTGTTACATACTTTCAATAAAAGAGTTCAAGGACTCCGCTTTAGGTATGGAAGTCAAATTACTCTTGCAAGTACAAATAGGATTTAAGCCTATATAGATAATGCTATATATCATAGATGTAGTGACTTTTGTAAGACTTCATAATTTTGAAATGTCATGGTATTTTCAGTTAATATGCAATAAGATAAATAATAAAACTACATTGCACTCCAACAACTCTGTTAGTGCAGGTTTCTCAACTGTTCTACAAATGGTAATTTATCCACTATAACATACTTGTGAAGCAGGATAAAAAAAGTGTACGTCCTTAAGGTCTTTCAGTCCAAAAAAACCAGTTCAAACTACTGCAATGCTTCTCAAATGAAGAGGCACATTAAAGGGGTAAATTAAAGGTGTGAGAGAGAAAAGAGGCAAGAAAGCAACTCCCAATTTTCTGAAGCAACGTAGGGACTTAGAATACTACGAATCTCTCAGCAGCAGCAGCATTAACTCAAACTGATACCACTTAAGATGGCAGTATGATGCAACTTCAATTTCTAAAACTTCAAATCTTCTCTCATCTAGTATTAACAGTAGTCTTTCCACAGTAGTGAATGTAATAAACCAGTCATAACTCCTTTCTAAGATAAATATATTTTAAACTGTTATTGTAAAGAAGATTCTTTAGGTCTTAAATAATTGTAGTAGCTTTTTCTGACCTTTTTCTAACATGAACCTCAACTTTGGCAAACAAACTGTTTAGAATGGGATTCCCCATAGCAGTTGTTTACCTCACATCAGTTCAGTGTGGTGGGGAGATCAACTGAAATCAAGCACTAATCCTATGGAAAATTATCTTTTGACGCAAGAGCATATCAGAATGCGCACGCTGAAGGAAGAAGCAAGTATTAAATTGTATATGAAACTTAAATCAGATACTTCCTAACTCTGCAACCCTCATCATCTCTCCATGCCATTTGGGTCACTGTTTTTTAATAATGTGTACACAAATTTGTGAACAAGATATGAACTAAGCAACTAATTATTGAGGTGAAATAAACTGAAGTGTAAGAACTCATAAAACATTTTTAATAAATTCACCAGTGAATTGCACAAGTTTCTATAAGTTATGTATACAGAAGCACGGTATTAGTATTTTGGCATTTTCTAAAGGGGTTGAAACAGAAGAATACTCAAACAAGGATTCATTTTTTCTTCTTTTAAATGACTGCTGACATCTACATGGAATCACATCTCCATATATGCATGAAGGAAGTCAGATATTTTTCTTGTTTCAGTCTTTGTCACTAAGATTGCTTACAAAAAAAAAAAAAGTGGGAAATATTCTTCTTGAAGCCTAAACAGATGAGATAGTTTGAATACGATCAAAGCTATATCTGGGTTTCTACCATCTTCTAAATAGCCTGATACCCCATTCATGATAAATCCTTAACTGCACACCACTGCCACCACTGTATAATTCTGTAATGATGGCATTCAAAGGCTATACTGCCACAACTGTGATGTTATCAGCACCCAAAAAAGCAATGAAATACTAGAAACTTCCATACACACTACATTCACATCTCTAAGCTATAATACATATGTACAGGACCAAACAAAAACGTAGCTCAAACCTGGTAATCCTGTTTCTGACAACTGGAAAGGAGTAGAAAAAGAGTAGGAGAAACACACCAAGCAGAAAGCACAACTCTAGTTTCTAGTAAAGTAATTCTTGAGTTAAGAAACTTACAAAGCTGATGCTGCATCTGTATTTTTGCATTTAATAATGCTTACTAGCCTTTTCTCCCATATATTTGTCCAATCCTATCTTAAATGTATTTATACTTTTAGTGTGTGCAATACCTACAGCACTGAATGCCACACTTCAATTATGCCTCATGAAAAGGCACTACCTTGTTCATTTTAAAGCAGCTAACTTATACTCACTTATTATTTTATGAAAACCGTGAATAATTATTTCAAATTCATCTTTCCCATGCCACTCATAATTTCACACTCTGAAGTTCTTTGTTTCCAAGCTGAAGTTCTTATCTACTCAGTCCCTCCTTGCATCATTGAGCTGTATGATTTCTTATTAAGATTCATTGTCTTTGAGAGTGAGTGACTACAACTGCATTCAGTATTCAAGGCTTGAGGGCACCACGGACCTACCATGGCATACTGATGTTTTCTGCTTTTTTGTCTGATCTTTTACCAGTCATTTCTAATAATCTATTTGTTTTTCTGATTACTGCTGAGTATAAAGCTACAATTTCATAGAAAAACAATGCTAAAAGATCTCCAGAACAGCAACAAATAGTTGTCGTAGTTTAGAGCCTGACACTGCATATGCACAGCTGGAATGACTTTCCCCATGTGCGTCGCTTGACATTTATCAGTATTGAATTGCATGTCATTTTATTGTCCTTTCACGCAATATCTTGAAACCTTCTGCAACTCTTCTGTCAGTTTAAATTTTCACTGCTGTGAATAATTTAGCATCATCAGTCAGTTCTGTCACCTCCGTATTCATTCCCTTTTCTGGATTGGTTATAAATAGCACATGTTGCAATGCAGACCTTTGTAAGGCACCATTCTTAATATACCTATTTTTTTTTCAAAACTGATCCCCATACTCTACTTAGTAAATTTTAACTAGTTAGAAGAAGTTGATCTGTCAGAGGGTAAGGGGGAAGTGCCACTGATGGATTTGAAGAGTCTTTGGTGCATGACTTTGTCAAAAACTTTTTGTAAATCCAAGTACACTGTCTAAAACCAGAACATCTGTCTCCATAACATTTCTGTAAGGAAATTTCTGTAAGGAAACCTCTACTAGTGATATATGAACAGCCAGCAAAAGCTGTACTCCCTTTTCTACAGTATTTTATGACTTAAAAATTCAGATCTTTTGAAAACAAGGCAAATTTTTTATAGAAATTCTTCTGCATTGTTTGTATGTTACTTTAACCCTCAAAAGAGAAAGAGAGACAAGCCACAGTTTCAGAGTAGTTAAGCATTCACCAGCTACTAGGAGGGGCTTGAAAGAGAAAACTAATTTTAGTCCTTCTCTGCTTGTCTCCACTGTTCAGATGTCTGTCTCTCTGTTAAGGGGCACTGAGATGCCCATCTGCCGGTCTGACAGGGAGTCACGACAAGTATGCTGCCTTCCAGGAGCTGAAGTCCGAGATGTTGCCAAGAGGGTACCAGAACTTGTCAAGAGCACAGACTACTATCCATTGCTACTCTTTCATGTGGACACGAGTGACACCGCCAGACAGAACCTGGGCAGAATCAAGGAAGACTACAAAGCCCTGGGGGTGCAAGTGAAAAGTATGGGTGCCCAAGTTACCTTTTCTTGCATTTTACCAGTTAGAGGAAAGGGTGCAGCCAGAAATAGAGATAGAATGCAAATCAACTTCTGGCTTTGTGGCCTGTGCAATCATGTGGGTTTTGGCTTTTATGACAACAGGACATTCTTTGATGAATATAGCCTGTTAAGGAGGGATGGGATCCACCTGTCTAGAAGAAGCAAGGGAATCTTTGGCAGCAGGGTGGCCAACTTGGTGAGGTGAACTTTAAACTGAAGGACTTGGGGAGCAGGGTCCAAAGTGGCAATGATCACACCACTGCAACTGGGGAATAAGCCAGGCCGACAACAGCAGCGACAAGAGTTCTTTAGCTGCCTCTCAAGATAAGAACCAGAAGACCAACCACCTCAAGTATATGTATACCAATGCACACCACCTGGGGAACAAACAGGAGGAACTGAAGCTCTGTGCCCAGTCAGAAAACTACGATATCATAGGAATAACTGAAACATGGTGTGACAATTCATATGACTGGAGGATCCCAATGGATGGCCATAGGCTGTTTCATAAGAAAGGCAGGGAAGAAGAGGAGGAGCAGTCACAGTCTTGTTAAGGAGAGCCTTGAATGTATAGAAGTCACCTAGAGCTATTGTAGAAGCCCTATCAAATGCCTCTGCATCAAGATCAGAGGGTTTTTTTCCAAGGGGGATCTTACAGTAGGCATTTGCTACTGACCTCCAAACCAAGATGATAAGGCCAACGAAGCAATATTTGGGTCGCTTAAGCAAGCTTTAGGTCAACAGAACCTGGTTTTTATGGGTGACTTCAACTACCCAGACATTTGTTGGAAGAACAATACAGCAGCACACATCATCCATCAAGTTCCTGGAGTGCAAAGACGACTGCTTCCTCATACAAATGTTAGATGGGCCAACCAGGAATGAGGCACTGCTGGACTTGCTACTCACAAACTAAGAAAGCCTGCTTTCTGATATCTCGGTGATAGCTTTGGCTGCAGTAATCACAACATTGTGGAGTTTGGGATCCTGCTGAGCACGCTGAAGGTTAGTACTAAGATATTTTTTTTTAGATTTTAGAAGAGCAAACTTCAGCTTGCTCAGAGCTCAGTTGGGAGGGATTCCATGGGAAGCTTCCATGGAGGATAAAGGAGCTAGTGAGTGCTGGGTGTTTTTCAAGAACGCTCTTCTGGAAGCACAAAACCAGTTCATCCCCTTTAAAGGTAAGGGAAGTAGGCAGAGCTTAACTGTGAACCTCTTGGCTTAACTGTAAACTCTGAGTCTGCTCAAAACCAAAAGAGAAGCATACCAGAGATGGAAAAGTGCATGAATACCTGTTGAGAACTACAAGGGCATTGCCAGGGTGTGCAGAG
This sequence comes from Vanellus vanellus, assembly GCF_965231255.1. Taxonomy (NCBI): domain Eukaryota; kingdom Metazoa; phylum Chordata; class Aves; order Charadriiformes; family Charadriidae; genus Vanellus; species Vanellus vanellus. Next base: position 64,139,432 of record NC_138906.1, on the reverse strand, counting down.
ATACAGTTAGAAAAGCAAAAGCTCAACTCAAATTGAAATTGGCCAGAGACATTCAAAACTATGAGAAAGGGTTCTTCAAGTATGTAAAGAACAAGCAGAAACAGAAGGAAAATATTGGCCCACTGTTAAACAGGAGAGGTGAATTAGTCACCAACAATGCTGAAAAGCCAGAGGTTCTCAAGACTTTTTTCACCTTTGTCTTTACCACCACTGTAGGGCCCCAGGTCTTGGGAACAAAAATCCAGGTTGATGCAAGCACAGACCCACCATCAGTGAAAGAAGAGTTGGTGTGTGAACCATTACAGGAGCTTGACAACTACAAATCAATGGGCCCAGACAATATTCACCCGAGGGTGTTAAGAGAGCTGGCTGACGTCGTTTCAGTGCTGCCCTCCACAATCTTTGAGAAGTCACAGAGACTGGGGGACATCCCAGAAGACTGGAAAAAGGCTAATGCCACCCCCATCTACAAGAAGGGCTTAAAGGAGGATCCAGGAAATTATAGTCTTACTTCAGTCCCTGGGAAAGTTATGAAACAAATCTTCCTGGGGGCTATCACAAGGCAGATGAAGCATGTGATTGGGAAAAGCCAGCATGGATTCACCGAGGGCAAATCGTGCTTGACAAACCTGATCACCTTCTACAAGAAAGTAACATGCGTGGTTGATGTGGGGCAAGTGGTAGGCATTGTCTACCAAGGCTTTTGATATGGTTTCCCACAGACTCTTCCTAGAGAACCTGATGAGTTACAGTCTAGACAAGTGGTCCGTGCAGAGGGTGGGGAACTGGCTGACAGGTTGCACCCAGAGGGTGGTGGTAAATAGCTCCTTTCCAAACTAGCAACCTGTCACAAGTGGGGTCCCCCAGGGATCAATATTGGGCCCAACGCTGATTAGTATCTTCAGAAGTGATCTGGATGATGGGATCAAGTGTACCCTGATGAAGCTTGCTGATGATACCAACCTGAGTGGGAAGCAGACACTTGGGAATGGAGAGCTACCCTGTAGGAAGACCTGGATATGCTGGAAGAATGGGCTAACAAGAACCTTATGAAATTCAACAAAGAAAAGCGTAAGGTCTTCACCTGGGAAAACATGAACCAGGAGTGCAGCACAGGCTGGGATTTACCCAGGTGGGGAGCAGCTCTGTGGAAAGGGACCTGGGGGTCCTGGTAGACAACAAACTCAAGATGAGTAAACAGTGTGCTGCTGCAGCAAAGAAAGCCAACAGGATGCTGGGTTTCATCAACAAGGGCACCACCAGCAGAGATAAAGAAGTCATTATCCCACCCTACTCAGTGCTTGTCAAGCCACACCTGGAATACTCTGTTCAGTTTTGGTCCCTGCTATACAAAAAAGATGTGGGCAGACTGGAGAGGGTCCAGAGAAGGGCCACAATGATGATAAAGGACTGGGAAGGCTGCCATATGAGGAAAGGCTGAGAGAACTAGGTTTGTTCAGACTTGTGAAAAAAAGGCTTAGGGGAGACCTTATCAACATGTTCCAGTATTTAAAGGGTGGCTACAAAGAAAATGGAGACTCCCATTTTACAAAGAATCACATAAAAAAGATGAAGGGTAATGGATACAAGTTACTCGTGGCAAGATTCTGATTGGACAAAAAAGGAAAATTTTTCATGAGAACAATCAGCCATTGGAGTAATCTCCCCAGGGAAGTGGTGGATTCCCCAACATTAGACACTTTTAAGATTCAGCTGGACAGTGTGCTGGGCCATCTTGTCTAGACCGTGCTTTTGCCAAGAAAGGTTGGACCAGACAATGCTTGAGGTCCCTTCCAACCTGGTATTTTATGATTCTATGTCAGACACAAGGTCTGCACACCAAATATATGTGCTTTGTTAAAAATGAACATTGCCCAGCTTTACTTAACCTCACCAAGCAGAGTCCAAGCTCTACATGTACCCACTAAAAAGCAGTTATAACGCTGCAAGGGCTCACACTGGAAGGATCCAATACACTAAATCCCTATTTAGTGGGAGGTACCCCCTAAGAATCACAGTATCACAGTATCACAGTATGCTAGGGATTGGAAGGGACCTCAAAAGATCATCTAGTCCAATCCCCCTGTCGGAGCAGGAACACCTAGATGAGGTTGCACAGGAAGTCGTCCAGGCGAGTTTTGAATGTCTCCAGAGAAGGAGACTCCACAACCTCCCTGGGCAGCCTGTTCCAGTGCTCTGTCACCCTCACTGAGAAGAAGTTTCTTCTCAAATTTAAGTGGAACCTCTTGTGTTCCAGCTTGAATCCATTACTCCTTGTCCTATCATTGGTTGCTACTGAGAAGAGCCTGGCTCCATCCTCATGACATTCCCCCTTTATATATTTATAAACGCTAATAAGATCACCCCTCAGTCTCCTCTTCTCCAAACTAAAGAGACCCAGCTCCCTCAGTCTTTCCTCATAAGGGAGATGCTCCACTCCCTTAATCATCTTAGTTGCCCTACGCTGGACTCTCTCCAGCAGCTCTCTGTCCTTCTTGAACTGAGGGGCCCAGAACTGGACACAATATTCCAGATGCGGTCTCACCAGGGCAGAGTAGAGGGGAAGGAGGACCTCTCTCGATCTGCTAACCACCCCCCTTCTAATACAGCCCAGGATGCCATTGGCCTTCTTGGCCACAAGGGCACAGTGCTGGCTCATGGTCATCCTGCTGTCCACCAGGACCCCCAGGTCCCTTTCCTCTACACTGCTCTCTAACAGGTAGCTCCCCATCCTATACTGGAACCTGGTGTTGTTTCTGCCCAGGATGATGATGAAGAACTAAACTTCCATTCACTTGTGTTATTCAGCAAGGATGAATTCAACTATTCAACAAATACATGCAACCATCATGTATAAATGAACTAGCATATAACCAAACTCATCTGTTATTCCTTACAACTTAGGCTATGTTTATATTGATAGCATAACCCTCTTCTCAAGACCACAGAACTTACCTTAATATGGTTAACATTACTAACCTAAAAAATCTCTTCCTTGATTAAAACTGAGTTTCAGAGCTCTTCAAATCAGTGCTTAAGGTTAAAGACTTGACATTTGGTGTTATATAGGGTGGACAGAAAAAGTAAGCAGGCTTAAAGCCTGGTTCAGTAGCATTTGCGTACCACACTGTTCTCAAGTGAAAATCAGACTCCAGAATTAAACTTATATAAAGAAAATATGCTGTCTATTCCATGCAGCTATCACATCCAAGCTCACAAGTGACTAAACCTACTACTTCCAGAGATTTTTCTAGACATATCTGGTTCTTTTCAGTATGCATATGTTTAACTTACAACTACCGACAAGTATCTTCTCCTTACCCACTATTCAAAGCAGAACATACCAAAGCAAAGCCCCTCAGCTCCCAAACTCTTTTTTTCCAGTCACATGTAAGATTCACAACATCCAACATCACCTTGACATTTATTCTTATTAAAATTCCACATACAAAGTTATTGCTGAAAGTGACCACGGAATTAAGATCATGCTGCCTTCAAATTTCTTAAAAGCATTTGCTGGAGGCACAGCATGTTCCTCGATGTTTTAATATTGCCAGAATTCTCTCAGAACGTAACAGAAAAAATCATGTAATGAATGTTAGAATGAATTGGGGAGCAGGATGGCATTTCTGTATTTTTTTTTTAAGAGTCTTCAGAACTTCAAAATCTTCATTGTGGGTTTTTTTTTTTTCTTTCTTCTGGGAAGAGACAGCACTGATTGACTGACTCGATGTGTCAATTAATACAGAACTGGTTTCACAAAAAAGTCTTATGTCATGTGGATTAGCTTAATGGACAGAAAGCCACATGGGGTATAGAATTTTAATCTACTTGAAAAGTGAAAGAAATGATGTATAATATGTTCATATAGTCATACCCTACACTGACAAAATTAAGGTGTCAGTGGTTAGATCAGAACAGCATGGGATGAAGAACACCACTGATGCTGAATCAAGAACAGACTAAGATGAGCAGAAAAAAGCATTTGCAGAAGTTTCTAACCCTTATGTTGTCATCTTTGGTGAAAATAATAACTCTTACATTGACAACCAGTAGATTTCCATGTCATACTGCTTTTCCCTTGACTTCCCAACATGCAACTCATCATGTTCGGGGTGCTTTTATTTTAGCCTGATTTTTAAAAATAAGTTTTAAGACCTTGAGGAGGACAATCACCGCTGACAACTTTTGCATCAACCAGAGAACTCTCATGCTTCAGGTAAAAGATCATCTGTGCAGTATATGGATCATTTTGGGAGCTAGTTAGAGTATATAAAGGACTCCCACAGGAACTGCCTGCCATCATGAACCTCATCACTGCTCAAAGTACTCTGAATTAGCATACGGCCTTTTTTCAGGCAAATAAATATACTTAACAGAGAAAAGAAAAATGCAAATGATACAGTCAGCACAGAATTCTTCCAGTTAATTGTATCTAAACATTTACCAAAACCTGAAAATTAATATTGTTATAACACTTATCTGAATTTAATAAATATTTTTTCACTTTACATATTTAGAGGAAACAGACAGTTGGACTTGTGTCAGTTTAAGAAACCAGGATTTATATTCCACTCCAGTCTATAAAGACTCTTCTTGATGGCCTTCATCATCATATTTGTGTACCTGAAAATCCAGAGTTTTGTCAATATTTGCCCAGTCACACTTAATGTTAGTGTGTTACTTTATATCTTGTAAAAATGCACACAACTGCATGCAAAATGAAATTACTGCTTACTAGTGGTGTTCATTTGAGCAATTCCTTTCTTCTCAAAGTGGAAAAAAACCTGAAATGTTGCTCTTAAATTCCTATTAACTCACACAATTTCCATTGCAGCTAAACTAAAACCAGAACTGAATAACTTACTGGTTCTGCTTGTTTAATATAACCTCACTTTTTATTAAATTAATGAAACTCAATTAGAAATGCATTTAATTCCTGATTAGAAAGACATTTAATTTCTGATTAGAAACTTTAAAGCAATTGTTGTGTCATAGTTGAGTGGTAAAAATGTATCCTCCCAAGAAGGTTTTGGCCTTCCCCCTGCCCCCTCCACAAAATGCTGTTTGTAATCAACTTTGTATAAATGAGCCATCCAGGCTTCAGGGATCAGCCTAGGATACACATTTCGCACCAGTGAAAGAGTTTCCTATTAACCATTGTTATACTTAAATATTGATCTGGAAGCTTGAACATGTCTTGCTTCAACTTTTTAAAAAAGCACCAAGTTCTGCTGGGTGCTGGCATTTATATTCATAGATTCCAGTCATGCTCAGTGAGCAGCAATTAGAAGATATCCCTTGAGTAACAGCAATTCTAAAAATATTCTGTATGCATCATAGAAGATGAAGTACCACTTTCCGCTAAAGTAATGTATGCTGTACATCCAAGTATAATTAGCACACTAGACTTCGTAAATAGTATTAAACTAATTACTGTTTGCACCACTAGTGGCAGATGTGGTTAGAGATTATTAATTACAGTGGACAATTTCTTGAATTTAACATACCAAATACAAGGCAATTTCTCCACTTTATTTTGTGTCTGAATGGCCATACGCTGAGTGTCAGGAGGGATCTTTTGAATTAGGAACTGTTACTTATGAAAATGAGTGAGTGAAGTAATAGATTTTATTTTCTGGAAAAAAAAAAAAAAGCTGTTCACTGACAAGGATATAATTATTTTTAGTTAATAAATTTGAATATGCACCTATTCTAAATTAGGGAAATTATTCTACAGAAGTGCTACGTGTCATAAATTTACAAGCACCGGACACGCAGGAAATTTTTTCTCTAGCTACCTAAGGTTAACCAATGTGTTCAGATTTTAAATAAACATCTAAAACTTTCAACATATGTGATGAAGTAAACTGTTCCCCAGAAATTTAGATACGTATATAAAACTCACCTACTGGTAGCCAGGGATTACTTAAAAGAGAGTAGAATAGTCATTCCCTGGCTTCAACATAACATTCTGCTTATGTGGGGATGGGAGCAGCAGCAGAAGGGTTTAAAGGGGAGCTGTCTCCCCGGTGCTATTTTTTCAGGAAAAACTCCAGACTATTAAAGGTTAAACAGCTAGGGGTATTTTATTTAATGTGCTGATATAAGGTATTGCAATTTCAGTAAATGTTGATGGACCTCCATAAAAAATGGTACATATTTCTGTCAATGTAAGACACACCGATAACCCACAGAAGTAAAACAACTATTTTTAAAAATCGAGGTGATTCTACAGTCATATAACAGGGACTTGCAGTCTAACAGGAATGTAAGGAGATACCAATAGGTATTCATACCTCATCTATATTTACATTTCTTTTCTAAAACACCCTTTGCCATATTAAATAGAACTGTTTAGTTCTGTACTATTTCCCCTCTGACTATTAACTGGTTAGAACTTTGTGCATAAGGACCATTTTCTAGAATAACAGTGTTTTGTGAACATTAATGAAAATAAACATTAAACTTATCTAAAGTCCTACTTATATTTTTATTAATTTTAATATTTTTACCTATTAAGGCTTTATAACCTAAATACTCAACTAACACACACGCTAAATAGGATTCAGCTTCTAAAAAGACTTAATTTCTATGATTACCCATTCTCTTCTAGCACAATCCCTAAAATCATTAATTCTTACGAATTTATCAATTTGCTAATGTCTTTCTTGATTTAGTGCTATATTGCGTGTGCCCTTGACCTACTTCAAATACAAACACATACATTTCAGTTTGAATTAAATGATCATCCCAGTAAGTATGGTGGGTTATACCTTTCATAGGAATTCAGGCACAAAAATAAACTGGTAAAGATTACCATGATTTATCAATCACCGATTCAAGCATTCCAACCTACTGATTTGCTGACAGCTATTTCAAAACATAACTGTTCTGGCTTCAGCTAGCTTAGCTCAAAGTAAACAATTTAACAAAAAAACTTCAAAGAAAGCAAATCTTTAGTGATGTAAGAAGCTGTATACAGTATGTGGGTTTAGTAATTGCAATGCAATTTCTAGTAAGCAATCTGTTAAGCAAAAAAAACCACCATAACTGCTTTAAACCGTTACTCTGGATTATGATCTCATCAGGAAGAGTACTGATTGAATGGGATCTTCCATTCTTAGAGGTGGTCTTTCCAAGCTATGTTAAAAGCATAATGACAAATGAAGGGGTGAAATTTTCACTAATATGTAGCAACATACTCTCTTTGAGGCTGAAGAAAGACTTATAGAATGAAGCGTTATATTTACAAGAAAATCACTTTAAGAACTGCTGTTTCTAAACTTTAAGCCCTTCTCATTCTCACTCTAACTTCTCAACTAACTATAGTAAACTGAGTCTGAATGCCTTGCTGCTGCTTTGAAAATAAAATCTCTCTATAAACAATAAGGATTTTTCCTGTCAAATAGAACCAAAATACATTTTTAGCCATAATTTAAACAGTTTCTAAATCTTCAAAACATTCTGTTATCAATGGAATTAGGCCAATTAGCCTGCAACTATTTAATTTGTTGTCAGACTTACGGTGAAGCGATGGACTGTCAACAAGACAGGATGCTGCGTTACTGCTTCAAAGGTTGATAAAGTAGTCTTAATCAATTCTTCTGATGCAGCTTGCCCTATTAGTAAAAATCATTGTATTTCTTTATAAAACGCAAACATTATAATGCCTGCTTATAAAATTACAGCAATATCATAGGTTACCTTACCTATTGATCCATCCAAGTTTGTTTCTCCTGAATCTATTGATCTGATAAAATTCTACAGGAGAGGAGGCATTTATGTTAAAACATTTTAGAAAGAAAAATTAAGAAGCATAATCACTGAATAATTACAACAACATGAAATTCTTCAAGGGCCTGTGTAAATATAAAATGTTAATGCACCTACATTGTGAAACACTATCATAATAATTAAGATATGAAAGATTTAAAGCATTCATGATTTAGCTGTTATAATTTTGCGAGTCTGTAATGCTGCTGGACATTTAAACATAGAGTACAGTAAAGATTATTACTCTGACTAACATCAGGAATGATAACCTTTCCAGCTAAATAGACAGTAATTAAATGTCTTTATTGTTTACAGAAAACTAAGAATACTTTGAACTACCTTGTACATGGCTGTGTTAAAATAACTCACTAAAAAGACCCAAGACCCTCCAGAACATGCAATTTTCTGTTATTTGTACCATCTTTTTGATCTCCATGCACATTACACACACTATGGATACAGTTACACACAGGAAAACATACAAAAATATATAACCTTCTAATAAAAATCACCTAAATTAGTCCTCATTTTGAGGAATAGGGACAATGAAATAATAATAATCTGGGTTAAGTAAATATTGTACAATTAGATGCATTATTCTTTTGCCTTTTAATCTTGATTTCACTCTTTTGCTTTAACTTGTATGCATAGCTATTTATTTCATAGGGGATGCAAAAGACGTTATTAATGTTTGCTAAAGAAGGAAAAATTCCCAGCAGAATGTATAGTGTGGTCTTTTTTACTAATGCAGTATTTAATACACAGAAAATTTACCATGGATAAACATCTTTCTCATTTTTAATTTGCACACATATCTATTTATTTATATGATGTAAAACATTAAGAAAATTGTTTGTTTTATATTTCACTATCAATTACAGTTTTGTTATTATATACCAAATTGGCAGAAGTGTCTACATGGGTTATCTTTTTCTCAGTATGTAAGAAATATCTGAAGGATTCTTTTCTAATTAAAAATACCATAAGAAGCTAATTATAGAATTCATAATTTAAATGCATCTCCGAGGCAGTCATAATAAATAACTTTTCTATAAAAAAAACACCGTTATTTTATCTTCCTGATCATTTGAAGACAATTACTAGTTATTACCCAATAAACTTGTTTTAGAAGAGATTAAATTATTTTGTTTGCTCATTTAAGACAGTTTCACACCTAACCATAGTCTCAAGACCAATTTGGAAAAGTCAATATAGTTGGTGCAAAAATTGTTCAATTAAGGAATTAATTGTTCAATTGTACAATTAAGGAAATAAGTGTATTAGAAACCCCAGAAGAAGAGGTATTCGTATGAAAAAACAATGGTCTGGGATTTTTTAAGCAATGGAGAGGAGTGGTGTGCGTATTCCACTACAGGTAAGCCTGTGCCCTATGCATTCCACTAAGAGCCTACTATCCTACTATTAGCTGTGCCTTTGGGGCAGAGCATGTCCTCCATGTATTTCTATTCACAGCTGAAAACATGAAAGGAATGTCCTGACTCCCTCTCAATTTCTTTGCACAACACTACTGAAAATTACAGTGATGATGGAAATAACTTCAAAGCAACAAGAAAAAAAAAAAATTCTCAATGAACAGCAGTTATAGGGAAATAACTACTCTTTTCCTTCCAGATACCAAACACACATCTTTGCTCTCCTCATAATTTCTTATTGTTAAAAGTAAGATTTTTGAATAAATCAGGAAAAAAAAATAGAAAAAAAAAAAAAAAAAACCAAACTGAAAGACTGATTTGCTAAAGTCTTAGAGGCCTCAATCATAGCACAGTACTTTGAAAAAGTACAAGCTGATGATCGAATGTCCCTTTAGAGATGTCAGTGGGAATCCTGCTAAACACAAAATTCTAGGAGTAGACTGTTGCCTGGTAGAACGGATAGTTACTCTTCCAGAAGTAATTACATTAGTCATATCATAACACAGTTATAGAAAATGGATTCAAATTTGGCATTAATTTTTCAGATATACTACTTCCCTTCCCTTTTTTATGTTAAATTGAAACAGTATATATAAGTTCCTGAATTGACTTGTTTGAAGGAGACAGAAAGACAAGATGCAGAAAATATTCAGTACAGTAATCTTTTCCTCCTTGATCTGAGAGGAAAGCTGTGCTAGTATAACTAGCCTGACTTCCTCAGTCAGTAGTTCAACCAAGCTGGAGTAACATCAAAAGAAAACTTGCATTGTACCTGGTCTGCTGTACCTGTATTGCTGACAGAAGAATTTCACCTTCTAGAAGGTTTATCCAAAACCATTAATAAATCTACTGCCTAGTTACAAATGCTTCAAAAGATGAAAGGCTTTGTAATTCAACATCTACAGTTTTAAAATTTTTGCTTCATTCTAATCCTAATTTTTGTACAAATATTTTAGTAGAGCTAAATTAAACACACATTTTCTTGGAATCAAGAGTGAAAGGGAATCTGAACAGTAAACTTCAATCTAGCTGTTTGTGGTGAAGCATTTCTTCACGCCATTGTGGAAGTAAATACCTAGTTGTTATTTATGAACCCACGTACTTGAAAAGTATTTGCTTAACTCTGATATGCAACTTTGGAATACGCTTTTTTTCTCATTTAGCAGAAAAAACTGTTTTCATATGAGGAAATTACATTATAAGAGTACTATTTCATTTTTGCTATACTATCCTATGGCACAGTCAAAAGTTCATTTTCTATTGCTAATGTCATAAATAGGTTGTAAATGTTAACATGAGACAAATACAGTGTAAAAGTACCAGCAAGAAGAAAAAGGTGACAAAAAGAAAGAATACCTTAAATATAGATTAGATTATAATTTAACTTTCATTTCCACTCATAAAATAGTAGTGTAAAATTCTAGAAAGACTATTCTGTGTAATTTAGAGTAAACTTTTCTACTGTAGAATAAAAGCATGCAGAAAAATCTTAGTTTATCAGACGTGCAGAGTTTCTCTAGACTTGAATACAGGATAGCATATTTTCCCTTTGACCCAGTAGACTACTACAGAAAATATTTTGTGATAATATACACATTTTTAAATATAATCAAAGCTTAGATTTTATACTAATAATAAATTTATCTCTCCAATTTATAAATATAATGTGGTTTTACTACACTAAAATAATTCGTAAAATTTTATTCATATGTATATTTTGTATATAAGATTTAACTTAGATGGTTATACTCACAAGTAAGGTCCCATAGTTGAAAAGAAACTCCTCTGTGACTATCTGGGGACGAAATACCTATTCGAATTTAGCAAAAGTTGAGAATATTACATTAAGTGCATATCTTATGACCAGAAAAAGTAAAACATGTATTTCCCATCTATGTTAAAAAAGAGGACAAAATAGGTATTTGCTTCTATTGTTAGAGTTGTCTTACAATGTGCAAAAATAAGGCTTATATCTTTAATGCAGTTACTTAGGTAGAATACTCATCAACATACCTACACACTAATAAAAGTTCTACTTTATCCATTCTGATCATGATCAGCAGAAATTAGATTTTGGGAAACTGCAAGAGTTTGTCCTTTGTTTAACAATTCTGGGGAAAAAAAATAAAAAATCTACCTGGGATGTCACAAGATGAAGCACTACAGGCATCATAGGAAGGAACATCTTCAGCTGTTTGGCCTGAACTCTTGATGGGTGTTTACGTCCAGAGACATCAGTTAAGGCAGTGAGGATATCACCTACAGAAAACAACATTTCAGACTGATGTAACATAATTGCTTTACTAAAAAACTACAAATAACACATAAAACAACCCTCTTCCAGTATCCTCTGTTCAAGCCCATTGTCTCACTCCTGCCAAAAGTAGTGTTCATGTGACTACATGATAAATTAGGCTGATCCAACACTTTTCTAGCTCTGTGTTCAGCCAGGCCGATTTCTGGCTCTGGATACAGGGACAAGTTCACAAATGTGACTTCTGGCAAAATGGTGAGCATAGAAATATAAGGTAGGCGTGGAAGCCAAGATGAAATTACCCCTCTAGGCAGGTTGGACTTCTGCTGGCTTTAGGTGGCTACATATGCATGGAGTTATACTCTTGAAATTCTGTGGATGCAATTCTATTTCCAGTGAAATAAAAAGCAAAATTTTTCTGAATTCCAGCTGACCAAGAGCTAAATTCACCATGATTAGTGGATGACAATGCTCGAGCAGTATGCTTTTCCTGCAGCATAGTATCACTGGAAAAAAGAAACAAAAATCCTCCCCCATCCCTTTCCAAAAGATCCCTCCACTAGCCATGTACACGTTCTCATACACAAGTTTAACAATGGCGCAAGTGACCTAAAGCAACAGGAATTCTCACATTTTCATAAAAGAGGTAGCAGCAGGTCAATGAGAGAACTTAGTTGTCTCCATAACAAACCTCTAGACACAATAATGAGGGAAGAAAATTTCAACTGCAATAGTGAAGATTATACTTCAAACTTCAGGAGAGACATACAAAAATCAAGGAACATTGTGCTAAATTTGTGTTACATTAACTATTGTCTCAGAAAAGCAAGACCTCCACTGTATGGGATAAAGAATAGAAGCAGCAGGAGAAAATATGCTTATATGCAAAGAAGGAAAATTCTGTCCCTATAGCCTGAAAATATTAAAGCCAAATCCTGTCTCGAAAGAATACTTACTATAGTTTTTCCTTAATAAGAGAGCTGCACAAAATTATAAAAGGGAAATCACATAGACGTTAACCAAATAAAGGACAGGATTTGATATTCTATACAATTTTCATGCCAGAAAAGGCCCTTCCTTTCAAAGTAAGTCACAGAGTTTATTCATGTTGAATAATACCAATGCTTTTTTTCTGCTCCCATGGAGTTCAGTTTTCAACACAAGCAGAAATGACAGAGCCTGGCACTAAAGTAGGTTGTAAAAATACCTAGTCCTAAAGATTTGACTCATTCTATAAGACATTGCTCAAGAAAAATAAAGTATTGCATAAAACTCTCCAAATACATAAACCAAAATATTGATTTTTCTTCAACACATTTTGGTTTTGAATTACTCACAATACTGTAATTCAACAAGACCTCTCTGTGGTTAGCAACAAATAATTTACTGAACAACCTACTCTCTCTCTATGTTTTAAGGCCCGTATAATTTGCCACTTTTGCAGTTGATAGATAGATATGGTTACTTTAATTTTTATGATGATCTAAGTAATATATATCTACTTTATAGAAATAGGTTAAATATTATAAAAGCAGAAATAAAATTACTTTCTTACTTACAACAACTGAAAACTTTTAAAGTTATCCACAAGACTAACATTTTTTTAAATTTGTTTGAATGTATCTTTAAGGCCAATTTCTACAACTTTGGTTTATAGCTACATCTGGTGGAAGAAGATGGGATCAGTAAGGAGCTTACATAAATGCATACTAAAAAAGCCAGCTAGGATTAATTCTAAATCAACAGTTAAACAGCTTTTAACTGTTCCAGTTTGCAAATCTGGTTATTTTTCTTAGGAGCCCATAGCTTTTACCTCCTCAAGCAGAACATGTTCCTTTGTCATACTCACAGCAGTAAAAAGAAAAAGCCTTCTGAGAAATGTGGACAGATAGCTTATTCTTAACAAAAACAATCAACAGACAAATCTAGCTTGGAAAGGAAAACAAAGTGTAATAATTATGCTTGATATATCAGGTGTCAACAATGCATTGAAATCATACATCAGTAGTAAAAAAAAAAAACAGGAAAAAACGTGTTAAAGCAATGGATGTATTATGTATTATAAAGACAGTAACTATATATTTGATGTATAATACTTTCAGGTTCTGAGGAAACATCAGGGCCTACTGTATTAGTTGCATATAGTACATACAGACAGTAAGAGGTGAATTTCTGCCTCCAACATTTATAGTCTGAGACTTCCAAATCCTGAAATATAGCCAATATGCAAACCTGATATTTAGTTAGAAAAAAGGGATCAGGTATTTGCAGCAAGACAAAAATTTGCATTGTCATAGGAAGTAAATTTTCTTTTAAAATAGCAGCATGACATTTAGGTCTACCAACCTTTGCAGTGCTATCATTTCATATTCAATATTCTAGCGATAATGTAGAGAAGATGAAAAATAAATCAGGTATTATCTCATCAGAAAATAATTTTATGAAAAAGATGTTTTATCATTTAATGACAAAGCACACACAATCAGGGTTGGGTTTGCAACCTTTCTTTTCTTGAATACTCACAGCATTTCCGTCCTTGTCTTCCTATTTAGCTTTCTAACTCTATTCTGTGGGAGATCTCACCCACCAAAAGTTTTAATAAGAATTTTAATGATGATTCAGACTGGCCACACCAATCTCATTCTTTCGCCTTCCTTCCTCCTTGTCTCCTTCCCCCCTTCTCCCTCTTTCCTTCCCTCCTTCCTTCCCTCCCCCTCTCCTCCATCCTTTCTTCTGCCCTTCTCTTCACTCAGTTCCTTCCCTTCTCCTCCCCCCTCTTTCCCTCCTTTTCTTCCTACCCTCCTGTCTTCCCTTCCTCTCTCCCCACTCCTCCCACTTCCCTTCCTCCTTCTTCCCTTTCCTCTCTAACTCCCTTCCTTTGCTTCTTCCCTTTCTTCCTTCACTCACTCCTAATTAATTTTTTTCAAACAAAACCCTCATCTTTCCTCATAAAACATACAGCACAGCTTTTTTGAGGAAAGACAAACTCACCACTCTTACCCATCTAGGGTAATTTCTGTGACATTTCTTTTATTCAATATTAACTCTATGTTCAAATCTCACCAGCAGATCCTCCTTAATTTTTCAAGATTTTATCTACTACTTCTGCACAAATGGCCAAAATTCTCATCCTGTTTCATCACCTCCTCTGAACTGACTCCCCAGACTCTTGGACTAATTGCTTTCTACTCCAGTTTCTTTCGTTGCCCAGTGAGTCCAAATTATACCCTGCAATTTGCAGGTTTTGTCGTATTTGCACACATGCCTTTCACTGGTCCTTCTGCAAGTTCCATCTTCCCCAATACCTCATCCCACTATGACAAGTTTGAGCATATTTAATGATGACATTGATGACTTCATCTGCTGTACACAAGCAAATTTCTGTTTGGAAATATACGAAGAGTACAAAGTTCAAAGTAGCTTTTTCACTAATATTTGAGCCTTCGGATTGATAAATTTGAGCAGATATTTACAAAATTGTCCAAATGCACATCCTTGGCACAAAAGCTACTTTGCTTTATTTCTAAGTATAAGGCATGAGCTGAAGTAGCACTGATATTCTCTCAGAGAAAATCTTCCTGTCTTTTCTTATGCATGATCAAACCAGTTTCAGACATCTAGAACAGCTCAAGTATCTAGGCTGAAATTTTCCAGAAAAATTTTGTGAAGCAAGTACTCAACATATAAGTTTCAATGTAAGACATTAACACGTACTCACAGATATGCCCTGTTGCACTCTCCTAGCTCTGTGCTTTATTAGGCAAATTTATTCTTAGGTTGTTGAATGTTTGGAACGTCTTTAGGACGCTGATAAAATTTCTTGGGCCTTATTCCTGACTGAGCTGAGGTGGCTTACCATTCAATAAATACAAAACATTCACATAGGAAATCATGCATTCCAATACAAAATATCTGATGGTGACATAACTAAAAAACTTCATGAAGCTGATATCATGCAAACTTTACTTAACAACACATTACAGCCTTTCCGCCTGTATATGTAAGGAGATATTTGTTTCTCGAGAGAGTAAGCAAAGGTAAGATTTGTTCAGCTAAACAACAGAATTTACCGAGAATTCCTGGCAGCTCCTGCACAATGTGATAGATGAGAAGATCCAGGCATTTTGACAGGTATTCACTGCCGCCTTGCTGCTCTTTTCCTGGCGTGGTCTTTCTGCTGTCTCTTTCAATATACATCACGAGTCTATATTTAAGCAAGTGCAAAACATTACCTCTCATAACAAAAAAATGGCACTATATCTCAAAAATACTACTGAACCAGACATTTCTGGTATCTGCGTTTACAATCAACATGATACGTTACCTTTGGCTCTGTAATTTTGTTGAAATTTTAGACTAATCAATAAATAAATTTTAAAAATAACACAAATGACTATGTCAAGGAACAAGAGGAAAGAAACCCTGAAGCTACTGTATGTAAGTACAACTCTAATAGTTTAAATGAACATATGACGCAACCATAAGGAGTGAATCCCTCTGCAGACTTAGACAGAGAGAATAATTTTAAAACCCATTTCATTTTGAAATACATGACCAATACGTGCAATATGAGCAAAAGACTAAAACCATTCATTTTCAACATATAAGAATTCCAAAAGCAAGAATAATTTAAGGCAATGTAACAAGAGATCAATCTTCCAGTCAAGAAAAATCATTATATAGCCTATCAAAATGTTAGCGCTAATTAGAAAGGCTATATTGAAAGAGATAAAACTCCAAACTAGCCTTACATATTTTCTCTAGAAATCTGCTGTTCAACATTTCTAAAGACAAACTCAATGCTTACATTCTAAATGATAAGTGCTGTGTAGTTATGCTGTTCTGCAGAATGACATTTCTCATAGTAAACTATGGTAACTGATTTACTATCCATTGGCTAACTTACAAGAGATTGCTTTAATAATACACCTGTAACACAATGCTTCAGGCAATATTTTAAAATGCTCATTTGAATAGACAGAAGGGCCAGACTTCCCTTTAGGGGCATAATATTGACATCTTTGTTTCACATTCGAAATCCCTGGGGGTCCTGAGCAAAGAACCATCAGTCACTGGTGAGTGAAATCCATGCTCTGGATTTTAAGAATGTATTTCAGTCTTATTTTGTTGGGTTTTTTTATATACCCTTCTTATAATCAATACTCTCTTATAGAAGTATGAAAATAACTTATTTGAATTGCCTCAAGTGTACACAACAATGCTGCAGAACTCGCAAACACAAAATTTTATTCTAGGAGGTGTGTATTTCCATCAAAAAGCCAACTTACTCAATGAAATAAAAACTACCCAAGAATGCATTTTGCAGGATTAGGCCTCTAAACAATGCATTATTGTTATGGAAAAATACAACCCACATTACCCTCCCTGAACTGTGCTACAGAGACATAGATAGCGATAAATAAAAGACCGTTCAGTAACTACCTTTCACATCTGCAATAGCCCAGATGCAACACATTCAGCTGCACTTCCCAGAGACTATGGAAACATCTTTTATTTTTTTTGCAAACTCTGAAAATTTTGTTAAATTACAAGGAAATTTCATGTGTCTGGTAGAAGAGAACTACTTAAAAATCTGACATTACACTTCAAATATAATTTTCCTTAAAAAAGCTTTAGGTTTTTTTTACTATAAAAAATTGAATGTTTTAAATAAAAATGGTATAAAGTCCTCTAGCCTTTCCAGACAACCAAGTAATTTTTATTCAAAAACTGTTTAACTTTGAACAAAAACATGACAAAAGAGTTTGTATGGATGTTTTTCTTTAAGAAAACACTTCCATGATTTAACAATCATCTTCTTCTATATAGAAATATGTTTAGGCCTTTTTATGTTTTACTTAAAATAGGCTTAATAGACTATGAGTGGTTTTATTGCTGGGGGGAAAGGGGGTTCATTTTTTAAAAGCATGTTCTATTAGTTAATCACATTTGAGAAGCATACAAAGCATGTTCATTTATTCTGAGAGGAAAGCGACAAAGTTTACATAAACTCCTGAGTTCTCTCTTTTTGTCCTGTCCTTCCCACCACAAAATCGTCTTTCACATAAAGATTTTCTAAAAATATGCACAACTGTTTTTTTCCTGATAGTACTGTTCAACTAAATGTTGTCTTGAGAAAATTGTACAAATCCATATATAGGCAAGAAAGCATTAGTATCTCTATTTTCCTTTGACAAATTCCTCAGTCATATGTAGAACAATTCATCAGTTACTTTTATTCCCTGAAGAATCTGTTTTCTGTCTAATGGGCAAAAGTAGGCGTACGGAAATACATTTATTCAATTCATATAATGCACACGTTTGTCTTGCACTCAACAACACATGAAAAAATTATGTAGGTGTTACCAAAAATAAGTTAAATATGATGAGGAATAAACCACTGTCTATGAAGCCAGGTTTGATTTTTAAAAAATTTCTTCGATTATCTGTATTGCATGATATGGCCATCAGTGAGCTTTTACACACACACAAAAAAACCCCAAACAAACAAACAAAAAAAAAAAAAACAAAACCCAACAAAAGAACCCAAGTTTTCTGAGAAAAGATGTGAAGAATGGAGCAAAAATTGCAGAAAGTTAACAGTCCTGGGTAACAGGAATGGGGATGAGCTCTACTACTTAATAAGAGCCGTTCACTTATAAAGATGATCAACATGAAAAAAGAGATGATTTAGTCAAAATTCAGAAGATTCAGCAGAGATGGGGTAAGAAGTCACTGTGAAAGGAAAGAGACTACATTCTTTTCTGTGCCTAACCTGTAGAAATGAAAGTTCAATGAGGAAACAACAAGAATTTTTGAGTGTTAGGAATAGCTAACAATTAGAACAGCTGTCAAAAAGAGATCATGCAATACCCACCAATTTCCACCAACCATTAAAAAAATCATTAAAAACAAGGGAAGATCAACTGATGCCATCTACCTGGACTTGTGCAAAGCATTTGACATTGTCCCACACAATATCCTGGTCTCTAAATTGAAGAGACATGGATTCAACAAATGGACCACTCGGTGGATAAAGAACTGGCTGGACAGTCACACTCAAAGACTTGTAGTCAACAGCTCAATGTCCAAGTGGAGAGCAGTGACGAGTGGCATTCCTCAGGGGTCGGTACTGGGACCTGTACTGTTCAACATCTTTGTCGGCGACATGGACAATGGGGTCGAGTGCACCCTCAGCAAGTTTGCTGATGATACCAAGCTGTTTGGCAAGGCAGACATGCTGGAGGGGAGGGATGCCATCTAGAGGGACCTGGACAGGCTGGACAGATGGGCCCAAGCCAACCTCACGCAGTTCAACAAGGCCAAGTGCAAGGTCTTACATCTGGGTCAGGGCAATCCCAAGCACAAATACAGGCTCGGCAGGGAATGTCTGGAGAGCAGCCCTGAGGACAAGGACCTGGGGGTGCTGATTGACGAGAAGCTCAACATGAGCCAGCAGTGTGCGATCACAGCCCAGAAGGCCAACTGTATCCTTGGCTGCATCAAGTGTGGCCAGCAGGACAAGGGAGGTGATTCTGCCCCTCTACTCCACTCTCATGAGACCCCACCTGGAGTACTGCATCCAGTTCTGGAGTCCCCAACATTGAAACTGGAAGAGGGCAGGTTCAGATTAAACATTAGGAAGAAGTTTTTCACTTTGAGGGTGGTGAGGCACTGGAACAGGTTGCCCAGGGAGGTTGTTGAGGCCCCATCCCTGGGGGTGTTCAAGGCCAGGCTGGACGTGGCCTTGGGCAACCTGGTCTAGTGGGAGGTGTCCCTGCCTACGACAGGGGGGTCGGAACTCGATGATCTTCAAGGTCCTTTCCAACCCAAATCACCCTATGATTCTATGATTTCTCAAGCATAAAAGACCTTGACCTGGATCAGAAGGTAGACTCTGCAACCTCTTAAGCTCTCTTTAAGAATTGTTTCCTAAAATTCATTCATTCCCTTCTATCAGTGACGTTTACCCTCAACATCCTTAAAATCAGCTTTAGATATCAATAAAGTTCAGCTACAACTTTACCAGCTTCTTAACAGGGGGAAATGTGCACATGACGGCCAGATGACTGAACCTAAAAGCAGGAGGTCTCTCACTAGCAGTCTTCTCCCTACTTCTCCCTTCAGTTCACTAAGTTCACAGAGAATGACAGATCTCCAAGAACCTTTAATCAACCCCTGCTAACAGAAAAGGATGAAGATTTTTAAAGGATGTTTAATATAGATCTATTGTTTATTTTACAGAGATACACTGGATGGCAGATCATGCTAGTAAGGGGTCCATCCCTATTTCTCCTCTTCTACGCAGTTTTGGGGGGATTTTTCTTTTTTTTTTTTTTTTTTTTTTTTAGTTTGATACCAGCTTGCTGGGGTTTTTTCCTGAAATCACTGACTTGTGTAATTGTTTCCTCCTGCTTTCCATGTCCATGATTTCCCACTTGATTGACCACCAAACTTTTACATTCATTTTCTCAGTATTTTTCCAATCCAATCTCAGACACATATGGCCAACAGGCTATGCTAGATGCGAGACTGCAATAGGTCTCCAGGTAAAGCTTTTCCTTTGAGACCATACACAAGATCTGAAATTTTTAAAAATATCAGAGGTGGGGACAGATAACAGAGAAAGATTTTGCTCAAAAGTTATGCTGTTGTGCACAGTTAGGCTTTTGCAGACTGTGAAAGTCTGTCAGGAATGCTACCTTATCTTTCCACAAGTGTCCATCTTTGGAGACAGCAGAAAAAAAGAGGTTTAAATAAATTCTTTAGGGAGGAAGTTAAATGTCCAAGGAAGTTGCTATTCACCTAGGAAATTCTCTTAAATCATTTAGATCCAGAACGAACAATTCAGTGAAACTAATCAGAAATTACTAGTAGTTCAGAAAAAGGTGAAATTATAAGGCTCGACAAAACTTCAGGTTGCATCCCTCCCCTCATTAACAGGTAGCCTGTCTTTGCAAATCATGGAGAAAACAAAGAGACCAGAAAACTCAGGGTGATTAGCAAAATAAATGAATTTGCATATTGTAAGCAAACAAGTGCTGTTTCAGACTAAAAGGCCTCATATGTTCTCTACCTGTATCACATGGAATAACAAAAGGTATGTAACAGACAACCATGAGACAGGTAGAAAAAAGAGTAACAGGTCAATTCTCTCAATGTTGTGTGAGAAAAAATTCACTTCAAAATTCCATTTGATATTACATATAAATGCTTTTCATCCACAGATCTTGAAATCTCAAAGTCCTTTGTAAAGTCCTGGTGGAATTTCCTTGGTGACATCCATTGTCAAGCTCCTGAATTACACGCTCCCACCACAAATAATTTCATAATTTAAAAATACACTATGACAGATTCACAGAATTTGTTTGGGTTTTTAAAAACAAAACAAAAAAACCCAAACCCAAATCTAACAAAACCCAAAAATCTCTGCCACAGGTATGTATAACTTTTATTACTAAACGAAGCAAAAGCCTTTTTCAATGCTAAACTGAAAAATTGCCTTATATTGATTATCTTTATGATAAACACATTTTATAATCTAAAGCAATATAAATCCTGTTACAGGCATTAGCTGCAACTGCTAAAGACAAACTAGTAAGTAGAAATTATGCACATTTTACTACATATTCTTTATATTTCTCAAGTCAAACACCTTCATAAAGCGAATTTGAGTACATCAAACATTTTCAATAGTTATCCAACTGATTACTGCTTACTGTACTAGCAATTTTGAATTTATGAGTTTTCATTTTGAAGTAACTTTTCTGTCATTGAACTGGAGACATTTAACTAAAACACTCCAACAGAAATTCAACAGCATCAGTCAAAGAATATCCATTATCTCTACTGGGCTTAATAAAATTCCTCCAGATTTCAGGATATTATGAAAGTAGCTGTCTCCACATATCATTTCTCCTCCCTCATCCTACTGTAGCCATCTTACTTTCTAGATGTAAGAGAAAGGTTTCAGTCTAGATGATTTATCCTGTCTAAGAGATATAGTGTTCACTGAAGAACAATTATGAAGGAAACAACAAATTAAGAAAAACAGTTTATCAACTCAATAAAGCTGCTATAAGGCTTGCCTATTATTTTACCTAATGTGTTATAATATGTATTGGTCCATAATCAGCTCTGGAACATCGCAATACAACAGCAGGATAAAGCCAAAATTCACAATACAAAGTAACATCTCAAATTCACAATACATTCTCTTCAGAAAGAGTGCTCATTAGAAAGCATTATAAATAAAGAGATCAAATGGTTAATAAAAATTATTAAAGTTCTCTTCTTTCACATAATATCTTAGGTATAAATAAACAAATAGTAACTGTCAGTACAGGAGCTCTGTCAGACATTTCTCCGAACACACAGCTCATTCCTATGTGCTATAACAGATATATGAATAGCAGCAGTGATTAAAAATGTAATCATTCAACAAGTCACTTACAAATCATTAGAGATATTTTACACTAATCAGAACACATCACCTGATAAAACATTTCTGCATGTATAAAAAGATACACATGAAAAAGAAACTTGGATTCAGTACTTATTCTCTATGATCTACAAAAATTGAGATATCTACAGATTTCTACATGAGTGAAGGGGTATATAATGATAGCACCCCACAAGATGTCCTCTCACAACGGCTTCATAGTCTAACTCACTGCTTCTTCCAATCCAGCCATTTAGCTCCAACGCATACATCTTAACTTTTCTCAAACATCAATATAAGATATAAAATTATATTTGTTGTAAATGTAGTCATATTTACAGCTACAGCCTCATCCTTTTAACTTTCAGTTCCAAACGTGCTTTATTCCAGAACCACAAAAACTCAGTTTACACTACATTTTGCTGTTCTTCATTACAAACAGTAGAAGATATAAATCTCAAATAAAATTTCTTCCATCTTACTTCTCCAATCACCCCTGAAACGTGGTGATAATTTACATTGTAACAGAGTCTAATTTCATCCTGTCTGATATGGGAATGTTTTAGTGCCATCAGAAGACACAAAAATTTAAGTAACTATTCCACTGTGAGTCAAATAAAATTTTAGATCAGTCATTTCTTGCAAAGTATTTTAAAACATGGAAAAAAAAAATTCTTTTAAAAGTCACAGGAATTCAGTGGCCATTATATAATATTTAGCCAAAAAACACTATTTTACCATGAATGTGTCTATACTGAAAAGACTATGGATTATACCACACCCCTAGATGAGGAAGGTACATGACAAACCTCTTTATTTTGCTTTCCCACCACAGCAACAATTCACTATTGTAGCACTTGCTTTGCCCTAGCCAAAGCAAAATCTGCTTCTTGCTAATGGTGACTCGCACCACAAATTACTTTAAAAGACAGAATCTCCCTGTAAGACAGTGGTTTCCCCTCATAAGTAATCACCACATGATGACCCCAGACAAGAGAGAACATTCTTTTCTTGATATTCTCATGAACAAAAGGATTCATATGACACAGAAAATAGATCGCTCCTAAATCACTGGCTCAAAAATACCACACATTTTAAAGTATTTCAGGTACAACTTTAAAAATAAACACTACATCTCTGATTATCTTCCATTATCACCTTACCTTGCTTGACAACTGAGTAGCAACATCTCCCTGTTACTCATTAAAACTTGTAGCAGGACCAGAAAGGCTTTTGCTCGAATAAAAGTTGAAGGACTTTCAAGTAAACGAGTAACTGTAGTCACAAAATCCTTGGTGGAAATAAACATAAATACATTAATATTATTTAATATTATTTTATGGGAAAAGGTTACTTGCATTGCATTTTAACACTGTATACATTTAAAATTTTCTCATTTTTACGTGCATTCTCTATTAGTAAGGTACTTTTCATGTCACTCATAGGAAAAAAAAAAAAAATCCATAAAACACTACTAAATAAATTCTGTCCAAGACAGACTGGGTCAGTGCAAAGCTGCTTTGTACATCTTCTCAAGAGTGGCACCAAGTAAACACTATCAAATGTACTATGTCCAAAATGGTACAAAATGAACTACAAAATATGATAGAACTTACATTTTAAAATGTCTTACCTTAAGGATAAATGTAGGATATTTTAATATATTTATTTTTAAAGAAGACTGAAGGATTTTCAGAATATATAAATATTTCAGCACCAATATGATTAAATGTTTACCTATTAATTACCATATATGCAGGAAGATTAAAAACAACCCTTTGATACAATCATGTCTACATCAGACCCTAAATTATACAACAGGTGCTCCAAATAGACAGCAAAACTGTTTCTACCTTTTCTGATTGTACTTATTGAAATGAATTTTATTTTGGCTTCATGAAGTGAAGAACACCTTTTCAAGGAACAACCCAAATCAAAATTTAAAAATAAAGGATAAACCACAAGCATTAAGGAGCCATGACTTTCCTAATCCACTGACCGTTTTCCATTCCTATGATAAAGTCAATGGATAAGATGCCTTTCTAACTCTTTCCTTCCTCTAAACCCAAATGAAAGAATAATTGTAAAAGTTTAACAAGGATACTGAAAAAAAGAATAACCTCAAAATATTTCCCTTCAAAAATTTAACAATGGTTAGCTGACTGGATTCTGAAATTACAGCTTTCTTCTTTTTTTCTCTCTCTCTGTTTTGCCCTCTATATTGAAAGGATTTTCTTCTCTAGTTTCTGGAATGTGTCCTGACATGTGCAAAGATGTGAGATCCATGAGCACTGCCTCAGCTTCCAAGGGAATAAAGCTGAGATTCAGTGGAAGAAAAAGAGCTCTCATATTAAGGATAACGGATTTAGGTATTATGAGTTGTAAAAAGCTTTAGATGAGGATCACTTATGCTCTGTCCAACGATATATTGTAACTCCTGATGAATCAAAGCAGAAAAAGGGAAAAAAAAACAACAAACAAAACCACAAAAACATATGGTGTATTCACTACCTCTTCACTACCTCTGAGGAATGAAGATATCTATTCATCTGTACTTTTCTTCTACGAAGACCAATTGGGCTGTTTGCTTTAAAAATAAAAATACATCTTCAAAGATGACCCTTGCTGGCAGCAGCAACTGTATTTTTGGATCAGCTCTTGATCAGAATGCCTTGTTCTGAAAATACAAACCCTACTTCAAATCTCTCTCTCTCTCAAAAAAAAAAAAACCAAAAAACCAACCAAAAAATAAAACAACCGCAAAAAACCAACCCCCAAACCCACACATAAAAACACAGAATTAAGAAGTGAGCCAGAATTTACAAACTGACTCAATTGGCTCTACCCAACAATTAGACTGAGCGCAAATGACCTCATTAACAGAAACTACCTTTGAACATTTGAGGTGGATTCTCAAGGCTGTGACACTACAAAATAAAGAGGGGCATAGCGTATCCCTGCATGTTGCGTGCAAAGTTTAAAATCCTGCTGTGTGACGCACTTTTAATATACCAAGTATTATTCAAATTCTCTCTTTTGCTGACAGAATAACTGAAAGGCAGCTTCATTGTCATAGAACTGAAAATCAAAGCTGAATGTAATTTACTAGAGATGATCTTTGCAACATTTAACTGTTCCTCTTTACAGAGGCTGGGAAAAGAACAGGAGTATAAGAGACGGCCAAGAAACCATCAGATTTTACTCTGATACCATTAGCATTGTTTTCAAAAGCAGTCAGCATAGGCAGTAGCTACAGAAGTCCCAGAATAACAAACTGTTATTAATTATTCGAGAACTGTTTTGTCGTATTTCTGTAATTTACTTCATAAACAGAAGAGTTCCTCACCCTTGTGGTTAATAAACATAAGCTGTGTAAATTTTCCTGCTTTAAATACTTCAACAGCTTGTGAAGCATGACTTGTAGCTCCTCCAGTATGAACCTGCAGCAGTAAAGCTGTAAATTACAATCTACTAAAAGCAAAGACTGAAATTTTAATAAAGCGGGGGGTTGGGTTTTTTTGTTGTGGTTTGGGTTGGTTTGTTTGTTTTGTGTGGTTTTTTTTTCTATGAAATTACTCAAAACAACCAAAAAAAGTTAAGAATGTTAAGAAACCTCATAAAGCCTCAGTTAGTGACAGAATATATGTAATGCAACACTGCCTGCTAACATAAATGGACTTGATCAACCAAGAAAAGGGAAGCCATGACAAAGACACATGCAGCTATAAGCCAAATCACATTTGACTATTTTTAGTCCTCATGCTCTGGAAAGCAAGAATATTTCAATGTTACTTGTGGGGGTTACCATGGGTTAAGACAACATTTTCAATTAAAATCAGTTCCATCAGACTTATCTGGGAATATTCTAGTCATCTGGCTTAAGAAATAAATGTGATATTTTGTAATTTGCTTTTCTGGTTGGTCTGAGGACTACAAAACAGCAACAGTTTAATCCAAAGAAAATCTGAAGCACATATTTGCTGACCTGCAGAACCCAATACAGAATCATAGAATTGTGTAGGTTGGAAAAGACCTTTAAGTTCATTAAGTCCAAAGCCAAAAATTGCTGAAATACTGTCCAATACATTAATTATTAATAGTTTCACTGTTATATTGTTCTTCCCTCCCCTGCAACTGTTTGATGTATGCATGGAGACTCTGCAGGGTAAGGACACTCTTTTCATTGCAAGTGAACACAGTGTCGACTGCGACAAGATCATGATCTTACATTGGATACTCTTAGTAATACTGCAAAGCAAGTTTAAAACAAATCTCAAGAAGCAATGAGTTTTCAAATTGGCTACACAAAGGGAAAACAGTTAGACCACTAGCTGACTATACAAGAACTGAAGTTTCAATAGCCATCATTTTTTGTATTGTTGTGTATTTTCAAATTCCCTTTCTATGCATTGCAAATGCCTCCATAATGTTATAACAAAGCATTTTATTAAATACTTTTATATCCTTTTATTAATTCCTACTAATATTGACAAAAACATCAACATCTGAGGTAGTAGCTCCTTGTCCACATTCAGGTACAAGACAAAGAATTGAAAAAAGTAACTGAAATATGAGGACAACATTTATAATGCATTCATAATGCTTTTTTTCAGTGCCATAATTGGATATGACCGAGATAAAAGGAGGCTATGGCCAATGCTGCAGGGAAGCAAAAAAAGAATGCAGTTGTAACAACATACTGCTGTAACTATCTGAAAAAATTTATTTATTTATTTAAGAAAAACTAAACAAATTAAAAAGAAATCATTATCTGACCTCTGGACGAAGCTAACTGCATTCAAAGTTATATGACTGGTTGCCACTCATTCAAAGGTGAATCTTGACAGCCTAATGAAAGTAATTAGCAGTGGGTTTTTTTTTTATCTACTGCTATAGTATGTCAAAGATTTTTGATTTTGAGTTCTTTTCCACACTTTATTTTCAAAACATCATTTCAGCTTTTTTTGTTTCCAAGACAAGAAACTCAAATAGAAAGGCTCTGTATCACAGAGGGACAAAACCCAGTTCTTTTTAGCTATTGTAGTGCTCTGAAGATTTATACTAGAGTAAATGACCACAGAACTGGATTTCTCCTTTGTCTTATGGCTCTTATTTTGTAACTGGTTTTGTCACTGTTCTTGAAGGGAGCAGAAAACAAAGGCAGCCTTGAGTCTTGCATGCTAAAGGAGTTTCCAGATAACATATACAAAGCTAAATGATCTCCATCTTGAATTTATATCTTTAAGCATCTTTTAGTAAGTTGGTTTGCAGCTGTATTAAAAGACAGTCACAACCTTGTCACTACTTTCTGTATTTCTGCCTCTTAAGCTACAGTATACAAGAATTCTACAGAAGGCAAAATACTTTGTAGGCCAACACTACCCACTTCTTTTTTCTTTTGCCTCCTCTCATGAAGGTGGACTTGTATGTCATGATCACAGAATACTGAAAAGTGCATGGATTATTAAATTCAGTTTTCAGCAATAAAGTCTTATTACTCCATGTATTACTCCAGCTCAATTCAGAAGCGGGATTATATTTTTAGATCCTATTAAAGAAAAATAGAAGTCTAGTTTCTGCTACCAAAATCCTACAAGCTAATTTGAGCAAAATAGACATTCTATGAGATATAGATTTACCTGAGCTGTGAGGCACATACTGTTATAAAATGTGGACACATGCAGTAGAACTAGACCCTCTTTACCAGTTTTTAAAGTACAATGGTTTTTTGGCTACAGCTTTTAGCAATATTCCCATTTCTATCATTAGTTTGATATATGCTGTTAAAAGAATGTCTATATATTTGTCTATATTTCAATTTTCTAATCTGCAAAATTGCAAAACTTGCTCATAAAACACCTATGATCATTCATTAATGATTAAGCAGCAATTTTAACCCTACAAAGTTTCAGCCATTGCTGTACCGCATGCTGACAAAATACTTTCTACAACTATCTGGAGAATTTCAGAGTTGATTATTTGTATAACATCAAAAATTTGTTTAAAATAGTTCATAATAGTTCTGCAGTATCAGAGAGAGAGTTCTTTTAGCAATGTAAGTCTATAAACACAAAATTCTTCACAGAAAAAGTCATGCTGTAGCCATATGCTTGTTACACTTTGCATTCTTTTGCTGAATGTTCAAGTGAATATCTTTTGAACATACTTCACTGACTATACCACCAACTCACAGTGATGTGCACTATTAGAAAGTGTGATATTACAGGAAAATTTGACACCTGTTAGTGCTGTTGTAGTGGAATCTGTGGAAAGCTTAAGGACAGCTGACACGCATTTACAAAAACACTGGCAATTATGACAAGGCACAGAAATTACTTTTAGGAAGAGGAGATGAGTGGAAAAGAGTAGATTATTTTTTAATTTAAACATTGTTGTTAAAACAATTTGTATAGAAACCAAAGTAATCTCTCTCGACTAAAGCCTAATTGATTGCTATAGTCAAGATGACTGTTAGGTTACAGCATACATTATAACAGAGTATCTGATGAAAACACAAGCTAGAGTTCCTATTTTCTTTGTGATTTTTATTCTTTCCAGGCAGAGGGAGATTACTTCTGTTTATGAATTGTGCAGACTTACTGCCAAAAAAAAAACCACACTATTTCTTTAAATACAGAATAATTTGGTGATCAAAATAGAAAGCTTTTAATCACCTCTTCCAAAAATTATATTAGACATAAATCAAACCTGTAGTTTTATTCAGGGACACTAAAAAGAAAAACCTAAGTTATTAAAATGCTAATTTCCTGCAAGATATTTCACATGGCCTAAGGTCCTTTAAGGAGAGCATAAAGTACAGCTTTAGATTCAATCAGGACACTCATTAATTTCTCTTTTAAATATATGAGAGAGATATGTCAAATAGTTGTCCTTATGCATTCCTTATTGTTTTTCCTTAGGGCCATTATCAGTTATGGTCAGGTTAGAGTTTTCTGAATTGATTGAATTCTAGCTGCAGTACCAATTTATATACCCATTAGTACCAGCTCTTGAAGATCTGTGAGAGAAGAGGAGAAACTATACACCTCGTTATTTAGATTTTAAGCAAATAAAAATATAAAATAAACACATTCCTCATTTTCTGCTAGTCAGATACGTAAGTATCACTGAGTTAAGCATTTTGAAAATACAAAAACACTACCAGAGCCAACTTTAACTTTCCATTAGTGGAATTTCATGCCCGTGAATAATATTAATCTGAAATCAAACCTTTTCTTGAACCAGCCTCTGTAGATGAATCCCACATGACAACATTGCCGAAAACATGGTGAGCATGTACTGCTGAATTTTGCATATTCCATTTGCCAAGGAATTTAGTACGGCTGTTAATCCCACTTTTTCAATGACACTCTGGAAAGCACTGGGTGAGTAACGAGTAATTCTGCATAAAGCCTACAAAAATTAAAAAAAAAGTTTGTATTTAATGGGATTATTATGCCAAGAAAAATAATTGAGATTAAGAACAGGTGGTGACTTTTCCAATAATTTAGGAATATAGAGAATTCATACAGTTTAATTCGTAAGACATATTAGGGGAAATGGCTGCTTGTTTTTAGAGACCAGGAATTCTTCTAAATGTATTGCTATACACTCTGTGCAGCTGAAACATTTGGTACACCAACATCAACACCAACAGAGTCACATTACTCTTTCCCTCTAGAGAACAATAATGATGGAGCAGCATAGTACATGCTTGTCTTTTATCAGCACAGAATGTAGGTAGCATCAGATAACACAGTACTAGAAAGGAGCACAGGCAGTAGAATATACCGAGACGGCACACACCACAGAAATTCTGGTCACCCATAAAGGTGGACATCTTTCTTCTCTTTCTCTGCTCATGGACCATAATCTGTTACGTTCACTATCTAAAGTCTATCTTTAGAACTATAAACTGCTTTACATCTAGATACTTGTTAAGGAACAGTGTTTAGCATAATAAATGTGAAAACTATTCTCCAAATGGTTGATTTACAAGTATCAATGATTAACTCAACTCTCAACAGAGAATGCAGATACTGACTGTACTCTGGCGAAGCGAGTACAAATCTGTTCAGTGTATACTAACTTAGCTACTTCATAAGAAACATTAAGAAATGACCTCCAGGGTGGATTCATCTTCAAGTCAACACAGCTTTTCCTTTTGATACCTCTGGAAATGCAACCTTCAAGATACTGTAACTGCTTTTTTTCTCTCCAGATAAAGAAAATAAGAGGCTTTAGAAATTTAAAATTTCATTTTCTTTGGCTTGAATGTATTTTACGATAGGAATACAGATTATATCAATTATTTGATCCATGTGAAAATCTGAACTGGTTTTAGGGAAAGCTTTGAAAGCTACTTTCTTCTGTGAAAAGTAGGCAACATTACCACTTACTTGTTCTTTTCAGACCAGCTCTATTTAGAAATTGCTGCTTACTTGGTGTACATTTAATAGTGAGGTCTCATTTAAGAGAAACTATAGTTGATTACACCCACAGAATGCTATCATCAGGGAAAATTTTTCCATGTAAGAACCTCAGAAACTGCCCAGCTCTCACAGTGCCCTTAGAAACATTAATCAAAACACATAAAAAAAAAAAAAAGGAAGGCATAAATGACAGTAAATCAAGAACTTATGATTTTTAAACAGACATTTTATTGATGCTGT
Source organism: Vanellus vanellus (assembly GCF_965231255.1). NCBI lineage: Eukaryota > Metazoa > Chordata > Aves > Charadriiformes > Charadriidae > Vanellus > Vanellus vanellus. Next base: position 64,108,856 of record NC_138906.1, on the reverse strand, counting down.
TCATCTACTCTGCTCCTGTTCTACTTTGTCCTTTCTGCTCCAGAAACCATATCGATTGCAGCCTTTTATTTTTCTTCTCTCCCCCACCCCCCCTTAAAACACAGACACTCAATCTCAGTTTTTTAGTACAACATGCTCTATTTCCCCGAGGATACAATCCGGCCTTAGTCTGAGTTCTCAAAATGAGCGAACAGGAGGTATGCACATTCACTAAACATATCCTGGAGGGTCAATATTACCAGCAAACTGCTGAGACCTAGGGACAGACTGTGTCAAAGCAACATGGAGCTAACTAGGTGTGCTAATGTGGCATATGCAGCCTTGTCAATGCCTTAGCTCTCCGCTACAGACCTTGTTAAACGAGGGTGACCATAGCTACAGGCCATCAGATGACCTCCAGGCAAATCTGGTACAAAAGACATGGCTGCCTTCCAGGATTATATCGCAGCTTTGGAGACAGCAGGAAAGCTCCAGTCCACCAAGAGCCAAGGGGAGAAGCTTTAAACTCCCATTAGTTGTATGTCACAGAGCACTCTGCTGTATAAGTGAAATGAACAATTCAGCAGAAAAACAGAAGGTACAGTTTAACTGGGGATAGAAGATAAAGTATCCTAAATCACTTCAGTAGTAGGTCCAGCATCTGGAGAGAGCAGATGGAGATAGATCATGAGGTGGTGGAACTGGGAAACAAAAATGACAAGAGGTAAGAGTAGAGCTCACATCATTATCTCTCAGCAACGGTCGTGGAACAGGAAATGATCACAGTGAGAGTAAGGCATTGGCAGAGCCTCTCCTGGAATTGGCTTCTCTGTCCTTGCTCTCTGCACAGCCTTAACCAGCACCTTTTCTTCCAGCAGCTCCAACCCTAGCATCATGATCCTTATCGGTCCCTTCCAACTTGACATATTTTAAGATTCTATGATCATCTATGCCCTATCCATCACCTTCTGGTCTTATGGTGTCCATACAGTGGCTGGATAACATTCAACTTTTCAGGATGTACTCCATGACTCTCAAGTTTGAGAATGGATGTGTTAATGTATCTGCAATACCCAAGTCTCTGAAAGAAACTACTCAGCACCAATTATTCGAGAAAAAAAAAAAAAACCAAACAAAAACAACCCCAAAAGATTGCGTTGAGCTTTCCCAAATTAGTTTCCACTAAAGTATCTTATGGTTTGTTACTCTTCCTCCAGTAGAAAAAGCCATCTCTTAGAAAAGAAAATAACAATATTTTTTTTTTAATTTTAAAAACTTTCAGTATACTGGAAAGAAAATACTCTTCCTGCTGCTGAGCTTGTCAGAATGTCACTTTGACATCTTACAGAATTATTTCTTCTCTGAGTCTAGTAAAATGATAAAAAGATATAGCTTTCCTACAGGCAAAATCTGTGATATTTACCTGAGGCATGTTGGACTCCAAAGTGAGCAAAAATACTGAGACACAGTCCCCGTTTGCCACCTCTGACAGGCAGGACAAGGTAAAGTGTCATTTCTTGGCTCCAGAGACTGAAGACAGAGTATCTTCTTGATATATTTTTATTATTGATTGAAATAATCATAAGTAAAATTCCATAGTGCCTTACTGCTGATGTACTTTGCAGACAGCCTGCTAGCTCTAGGTAAAGATATGACACGTATTTCTTAACAGAAATGTATTTTTACATGTGAATATATATGTCAGTCACAAACAAAGTCTTCAGGATACATTCAAACAAGGCAGGAATGACTGCATAATAAAATACAATAGGACATTGATGATATCAATTTATGTGGTCATGCAGAATAAAAATGCCTACATATCTATAGCAACAATTTAACGAACGTAGAATTTTTACAGTACAATATATCTGGAGAATAAATTAGTATTTTACTTCAAAGATTAGTATGTTGCTGAAATCTCTGTAAACCTCATTTGGCAAAAGATCTGCTTGTGTTAGAGTCCAATATTGATTGGTTATTTTTTTTCTAAAGTTAAGATTATACACCCAAATACCCCAGCAGCATTAATACATTACCATGATTTATATAAGGCACTGAATAATAAATCCAACAAATAAATTCACCCTCTTGTTACTTTAGTGTTACACTACAAAGCAGCAAAAGGATTAGAGTAGCACTTTAGTGTATCCCACTATAGAATCTTCCTTGTCCAATTCACTTCATATACAGCCTAAAAATAATTAAACCTCAGAGTAAAGGACACAATCCCCAAAACAGTGGAGCGGAAAATCCAGGAACACATTCAGACCCCAGCACACTTGTGTGAAAAGACCTGTCCGGAAGAAGGAGATGAAATCAGCTACATGGATAGCAATAATTTCCATGAAGACCAGAAAAACAAGAAACAAAGCAGTTTCTAGTAGGATGTAGAAAGTGAATGTCTCTTACTCTTGCAGTCCCACTCACTGCTGCTTTCACTCAAAGCTCTCCAATATGTTAGTCTGGAGCAAGCCCTATCTCCAGCATGACTAAAACCTCAGTAACTATCCAAGGGAAAGGTATGATCTCCAGTAAGCGTACTGCATTCACAGGACAAAAATGTTGGGAACAGGGGTTTTTTGGCTTATATTGTCCATATGCACACTTATACTGCAGACTTGCACAAGATGATGAAGAAATTTTTGCCTCAGTGGAACTCAGTGTGGCACACACAACTTGGTCATCTCTTTAAAATGCTGGCCTCAACACTAAAGTATGCACTACTAAGGAGCTTTGACAGAGAAAAGTTAATAGAATGATAAAAAGGCATCTTTCTTACTTAGATTGATCCATTGAAAGGATGTCCCACAAATCAGCTGAGTTTCTCCAGGAATCCTGGTGATTGCAGTATCATGACCTCCTAAAACACAGTTTTGTCCTAATATATGTCATCTATAAGAGGGCTTCTAGAGTAGTTCTTGAGGACTGATAAGCTTTGACAACTAGGTCTTCGAATTTGCATTATAAAGGGAGCGGGAAAAAAATCAGGAGGCAAGAGCTTGGCAAAAACAGTATCATTGCAAGTCTTATAAGTGCCAACCCAGGAGCGCCAGACGATCCAGTTTTGAACTACTGTATAAATTATACACATCACCACATCTAACATCCCTGATTGAGCAACAAGCCCACAGAGATCAGATTGCTCTATCACAGCTGCAGCGACAAGAGGTGAAGGAGCTGAGGAACTCAAACTCTATGATACTTTCAATCTCCTTACTTGGAAGAGACCACACAAATGCCAGAACCATTTGACTAAACCGAGCAATTAAAAAAGCCTCATTGACTCGTAAGTAGCGGTAACTGTCAAGGGAAAGGGAAAGGGAAAGGGAAAGGGAAAGGGAAAGGGAAAGGGAAAGGGAAAGGGAAAGGGAAAGGGAAAGGGAAAGGGAAAGGGAAAGGGAAAGGGAAAGGGAAAGGGAAAGGGAAAGGGAAAGGGAAAGGAAAGGGAAAGGGAAAGGGAAAGGGAAAGGAAAGGGAAAGGGAAAGGAAAGGGAAAGGGAAAGGGAAAGGGAAAGGGAAAGGGAAGGGGAAAAGAAGTAAACTAGACTACAATAAGCTCTTCAGGTTTTAGCTTCCTATTAAATATTTTTTCCTACCTTCCAGGTAAGATTCATGAAGATTTTCTTCTCATCAGATGCTGTGGAAAAAAGACAACTCCAGTAGTGCTTAAGAGAAGCTAGCTACCCATAGCATGAATACTATGACAAAGAAAAAGATTTCTCAGTGGTTCACCTCAACCTTACAGCCTTGGGAGGATCGAATGATCTCGGATCTCAAAGAAGATGAGGATAGAGAGGGACAAACAACAACCCTCTCTTCTCATGATCACTAGAAACCTCATCTGAAGGGAAAGTGTGCAAACCATATACTGACCTCTGAGCCCACTGCTACAAAAAGTCATAGTGAGTCTGCCTTGATGACAAGTGTATTCTTGAGAATCAGAAGTATAACTTCTGCATCTTACTAAGCAGAAAAAAAGCTCTTGCCTACCTCAAGCATGCTATATTGTCCAAGAAGAAACTGAATTTTCAACAGGCTGGGGAAAAAAAAAAAAAGCCCACTGACACTTCATCTGGTGCTCCTTTTTTGCTTAGTGTCTGAATGTAGTTCAGACAGACTGTTTCTCTGGGATATGCTGCTTACTGTGGCACACAAAACAGGCGTAACTGTCCAACTGGCCCCTACAAGTGGAGCAGCTCTGGAAGTCTGGCACAGGAGTCAAGGGAATGGTAATGCTGAAAAAAAGTTCTACAAATGGATAGCAGAGAAACAGGAGGAAAACTTCAGGAAAAGTTGAAAGAAATTAAAATAAAGAGCTATGATCTAGTTGCAAACAACATCTGCCCAGTTTAATGACTGACAAGAACTGAAAGCACAAGATACAAAATATCCCTTACAGCAAAAGTAGTTGTATGAGAGAGGATTAAGACGACTGTTATTTAAATACTCAATAAGTAAAGGAAATCATAACTCTAATCTCCAGTCTTTACCATATATACAGTCATGATGTAAGCATAAAATTCACAGATCAAATGGGTAAAGTCTTAAAAAGAGCCTTTCTGACAAAGCAGCCTACCAGCCAGACTCACAAGCAGGCTTAAGCTATAAATGCTCTGTATAAAGATTACACACATATTTTACATTTTTAGAGTGACAAACCTTTACACATAGAAGTTCTAAGACTAAGTTTTTACAAAGAATTTAAGATGCCACAGAAGAATGGCTACTATAAAATATATTTTACTAAATAAGTTTACTGTTCTAAAAGGTCAACACATTTTCCCAGTATGTGAACAGTTTATTTCATTTTACTTATTACACAAGTACACACTGAGGTAAATGTTTCATAAATACATATATTTTTAAAAAATATAAAATTATTCTACCACTTATCTCTTCAGCCATACTTCATATATATTTTTAATTCTCTCTTATTACTTCAATGCTAGATATGTCTAAGTGCATACTGCTGCAGCAGCAACATTACCATTTTCCATCTGGGAAGCCAACAGTGAACTCGTTAGTGAGCCTGAGCTCTACTCAGGAAATGATCATCCAGTTATCACACTTCATTTAAAATAATTCAACTTATTGTTCAGTTTAAAAATATCACCTGTATTGGTTGGTAAGGCTTTTGTTTTGTCAGCCAGAGATACAGTTAAACTCACAGCCCTGCTAAGTATTTTCTACCTCACAAATCTTTTTGTTCCAAGCCTGTTTCTTGCATGTCATACCTCTGTTTGTCTTATTATCATCCTATATTAAATTACAAATTCAGGGCAAAGACTAGCCCTGACAATTTGATAAGAAGTAACATGATGATTTCAAATGTCTTCTAAGTAAGTCTGTGATAAAAAGGATAAATATTTTTCATGTAAAAACCTCATACAAAAAAAAAGGAATTTTGATTTTTCAAGAATTTAATTGATTCTTTGAAAGATTAAACTTTTCAAACATAACTCATGATCACCAGCATAAGAAAAAGTTCTCACAATAACTTTTCATAAGCACTGGATTGTAATACACACATATTTCAATTTTAAAAGAATTGTAAATATAATTTAATGTAACCTGAAATATATACACAGATACTTACAGAAAACATGGTCAAAACCATTTCAGTTTCAATTCTGAATGCTTTTTGAAATAAGCCCCCAAACAGTTCTGTATCACGAAAGAAAATTCCTTACCGAAACAGCAGTAATCTTCAAAGAATCTACTGTAGAATGTGTGAAAAGGTACCACAAGACAGGTCCAATTTCTCCTGTAATAAATCCTTGTGAATGGCAAGAGAGAGTAGTGCAAACATTTTCAATGATCTTTGCTGCCAAATGGTTCACTATCCGGTCTTCCTATACAAAGGAGAGGAAAGGAAAACTCACATGCAAATGTTTCTAATGTTTCTGATCTTATTTTTAAACTACTGTCAATGTCTATGCTTTATTCCATGTATATTGTCTTAGTGTGGTTTCTTAATTTTGATACTTGCCAAAGTCATTTCATAGGACAACTCAACTTGTGACAAAGTTATGTTTACAGATCCTGCTTCCCTCCACTTTCTCTTCTACTGCAAAGACAATTTAATACCAGTATAATTTAACGCAAAATCTTTCACTCCTGAATGGTCATCCTAAATTAAATGTAGTCACTAAAAATGAAAAGGTTTTGTTACGTTAGAGGCATTCCATGATCAGGGTTTTATGAATGAATGTCTGTATATCAAAGCTCATCACTACAACAGGCTCTGAATAGCAAGATTATGAGATATAGTTACATTAGTAAAAATAAAATTAATTACATTAAACCCTCTTTATTCAGAAAAGCCAACAAGCACCTGAGTAAAGAAAAAGCCTTCTTGAAAGCCAAGTTATTCCATAACTCCCTTCTCTTCCACTTCTGAAACAGACAATCCTGAGCAATTTTTAAGATAAACCATTGGATCCCATGTACTATACCAATTTCCACAGGGGATTCCAAATCCTTCATATTTTTAATACTAATAAAATAATTTTATCTGCAAAATCATTTGTGGAAAGCCACTGCATGTGTTGCTTTAATATCTAAATAAGACTATTCATACTACAATGTCTCCATGGAATAAAAACCATCATGTCAGAATAATCACGAGCCATCAGCACATCATGAACATCACATGGTGGCAGTTCTTTCTCAAGAAAACTGTTACTGACACCACTGGAAGCTTAACTTAATACAGATCACTTAAAAGCAGAGTCTCTACTTTCTCTCTCTCTTCTTCCCCTCACCTCCTTTCTTTAGTATCTCTCTCTCTTTTTTTTTTTTTTTTTTTTTTTTTCCCTTCACTCTGCTTTCACTTAAAAGCAGAGTCTTTACCTTAACAGAACTGTAAGATTCATTGCTGGTGCTTTTTTGGCTGTGCATTGCCTCGCCCTACCTCAATCCTTAACTATGAATAAGTGTATTCTTTCAACAATGTCTTAAATGGTGTTCTTGAGTTCAGCAAGAGTGAATTTTAATATAAGAAGGACAACCAATTTAATTTGTGAAGCCTACCTCATAGCCTGACTTCACAAATAATTCATCATAATATCTAATTGATTTCTTTCTTAAACTAATCTCCACATTATCCTACTAACCTTTGGATTTCTGACATTTATCTTCACAATCGGAACCACCAACAACTGTGAGCAATGATAATGAAACCTTTCAGAAAGCAGTACAAAAGCCTTCCAGAAGGGGAGAACTTATACTTCATTAAAAATATATTCAACATCCACTCTTCTTTCTACTGACAGGTATTCTAAAATATAGACACTGATGTAGAAATAGTTGGAAACTCAAGTATAGCGCTGTTAAAAAAAACCACCTGTATTTATCATTATCATGCTAATCCTTCCTGTTCTCCCAAAGAACTGCAGCTGTACTCAAAATACTTAAAAGAAACACCAAAGCCAATTCTCATCTAAACCAGTTACACTCTTTTATAAAACTCTACTGATTTCTGTGGTCTTCCTTCTGATTTACAGCCATGAAACCAATGAGGACTTAGGCTTCTCTGTTTTTACAGCTTTTATTACTGCAATATATTGTATCATTTCAACGTATTAAAGACCTAAATGCATAAATACACATAGACGTTCACCAAAATTTTCTCAAAACTTTTTATAAATAATGTTAATATTTAATATTTTTCTGTGAATTATACTTCTGAATTTCAGTCCTTTTCTTTTTTTGTACAGTTAAGTTAAAAATACATGGATTTATCAAACTGACTATATGCATTTAAAATCTAATCCATAATTGAAATGTTAATAGTCAAGTTAAATCTCTTTTATATATGAAGTGATTACTAGGAATGCCAATTGGGATGCCACTGCTACTTTAAGCTGGCAGAAACAATAAATACACTATAATTCCATTAATAAATCATAATCAAAGCATTATGCATCAGATAATAGTTATTATGAATGTTAACAATTTTCCAGATGCAATTACAGCTTTTCTTCGCAAAATTTGGTCCTGAAGATGTGGGTTTTTTTCCTTTCAGTCACTGCTGAGATGGGTTATGCCCTGTGCAAGATAGTCCTGGTACTTTCGCTATAAAAAGGTCATGTATTGTCACAGTGCTCTAAAAACTCAATGAGGCTGTCAGAGTAATTCCATTTGCTGCCACCTGAGATTGTTCATCTCAGCTCCTCTGGGATCTATTCCTAAGCAGTGTCTAATTGTACCATTTTCTGCTTAATTAGCTCTCTGGAAGGGAAGTCGGACCTAAACTAATATTTTGCCTCCTAACTAAAGGATTCATCCTGTCATATTACCAGGACATAAGCTATGTTAGTGAACAGAAATGGATCTTCAAGATTTAAATTTCATAAGAAGTTTCATGTAGCTGTTAACCTCCGTCCATATCACGAACTGCATCAAATCTACATTTATGAATAGAACTGTACCAAAATGAAGCATGTACTCTACTTTCACTGGGTTTAGATTTCAAATAGGTTTATAAAATGTGCTTAAAGATAAAGCTCCTACTTTTCAGTCATGTGGAACAGTTGCATATTTATCTGTTTCCAGTTAAAGTCATGAACACTTAGTGAAAATGAGCTGATTGAGAAAGCAAATACCAAAAGGGTAAATAGATGTAAAGTGCTAAAAGAGAACTTCTTTTAGTCAAGTCTTTCTATTCCTGAAAAAAAAAAAAAAGCAAATTAAAGTCATCAAAGAATTTACCTTCATTTTTGGAATACTAGACCTACTGGATATTTTTATTGATTGTTAAAAACTTAACAATGCACTGGAAGTTTTGGAGGCACTGAAGATGCACTCACTATGCTAACCAACATACTACCTAAAAATAGCATAATTTCATTTAAAGGTCAAGATAAAATATTTTATGATCTCTTCATATTATACTGTGTATAGATACATACAATTAAGTAAAAGCATAATACTGACAAAGAAACATTGGAAAAGCTGAAAGATTCAGAAAGTAACACTGTATTCCATCATTATTCTGAATCAACTTCCATACACTTCTTCCTTTCATCTAAAAAGACAGAATAAAAAGAAACTACAAACATAAATTAATGAAGTACAGCTGTATCATCCTAAGCATTCATGATTATAAGAATTAAATCTTAATTTGGCAACAATTCACAGTATAAAGCCTTCACAAAGAAAGAGGAACATGTAGAAATAAAAATTTTAAATAACTTTTGTGGGAAAAAAAATAATCTGTCAGTAAACTAGAGAATTAATATCTAAAGAAGAAATTAAAGTGATAAAGTATATGATTCAGACCATTACTTTTATAATATAGGCAATTCTGTTAGTAAACTAAAAAACTGATGTCTAAAGAAGAAATTTAAGTGGTAATGTGTATGATTCAGATCACTTTTATACTATAGGCAATTTTGTCAGTAAACTAGAAAACTGATACCTAAAGAAGAAATAAAAGTGAGAATATATATGATTCAGACTATCAGTATAGGCTGTCCTATACTTTCTGAGCAAATAGTTATTTTATTCTCCTCTTCTCCAAATTCTCCTTTCTCCTCCAAATTCACTGTAAAGGAACTGCTTTGGCTAAGGATATACGTTAGAAAACATACTGCCCTGTATTATATATTGGCAATCATTTTTTAAACTTATCTTTTATTATTACAATTCTTCACCAGTTCAGAACCAAAACTCTCAGTCTTATATCTCACTCCTTTATAAAGGAAGAAGTCCATATGAAAGAGGGAAATGTATACTGTACTGGCAAGCTCTAATCTATTAAAAAATCTTGCTTACACAGTACCTTGCACATCCAAGAGAGAGAACATTATCCTTTGTAACCTTGTTCACTATTTCTGATTCAAATACATTCTCCATGTGTCATGCTTTAAAATGAGAGGATTACACACATTCTAAAAGCCATATACAGCTAATTAGCTACAGCTGTATATATTAATTTATCCATGAAAGTGTATTGCCTATATTTTTTTTCCCGGTTCTATGAAGTTATTACTAAACTTGTATATAATTGTTTACCTTATATTTAGACACCATTTGTAAGCAGAAATGGACAGATACCAAGCACCTGAAACCTTTTTCAATGGTTCCTCTCTGCTTTCACACAGGAAGACTTAAAAGGAAGCTTGCACACAGTTTCTGACTCTGCTATCTAGTTTCAGTGAAGGACGGTGTCAAAGCAACATAATCCAGACCAAATCGGACAAGAAAAATTATAAGAGGCATCAAAAAGTAGTTTGGGTATGGGAAAGATTATTAGTTCTAAGATGACTGTCAGAAAAAATTGTTTAAAAGGAGGATCTGAAGGAAGGGAGGGGAAAACATAAGGGAGAAAACAGTGAAAGCAGAAAGATGAGAGGATTGACTGGAACATAAGTGTGAAGGGGGGCAAACGTAAAGCAGAAACTACAGCTGAGATTTCACTTAGTTAAGATTAGGCTGAATGTGTTAATGAAAAGCCAAAAAAAAAAAAAAAAGCATGCAGAATCAATGAGGAGATTCAAATAAGAGAGAGGATGATACATTTGAGGTGAAGTAGACAAGGGTAACTTTAGTAAAGTTTTGAATAAAGTAAAATGGATGAAAGGAAAAGGGTAGCCACATTAGCATTAGATACTTAATATTAAATAACAATATCCTTTCTGAAACAAAGATTTCATGACTACACAACACAAGAGCTGTAAAAACTAAGCACTTTAGCTGTAGAAGTCAGGACCCTGCTATCTTAGAGACTGAACACAAATATTTGAAAGTTAAAATTAGACACAAACAGATGCCTGAAACAGGCATTTTGTCTCACTGTTGGAAACAGTTGATGGAAAAGATTAGTAAATAGATATTGTAGTATTTACTACATTGGTTCTGGCAGACTGCAATATTATACCATTACCAAACATGTCAAATTGGGCTTATCATTTACTTATTTATGAGTGTACCAATTTCTTTATTTTGACACATCATTGAATGTGCCTGTTCTTTGCCTGAGTTGAAAATCAACTTCTATCTCTAGGTAACAACACTGAAGTGCAGGAAACCTGAACTTGTGATCTCCTAGAGATAAAAGACTTTCCCAATCTTCTACTCCATCGTCCTAAAACTCCTTTCACCTGTGTGTGGAAACGACACTACCTGCATTTTCTGAACATTTTGTTCTTTTACAGGCAAACAAAATGGACACACACATACTTTAAACTCCTTCCTGATCTACTGTTCTGTTTCAGGGGCAATTCTGCTCTGCTAATGATGAATCTTATAAAACTCCAGAGATCCAAGTACACTTCAGAGTAGTTGGTAATGAAACTGAAGAACAGCAAATTTACTTTACAAAACTCAAAGCAATATAAACTATAGTATTGAATGACATAAGTGTGTTTTATTTTCTTTAATTCTTATTAAATACATCAAAGAAAGCTTCTTAACTGTCAATAGAAACTACAAGTAATTATTTATGATGCATATACTTAACACACTGTGGTAATTCAAATTTATTACAAAAGGTTAGTTTGCCATTTTCATAAATACTGAGACCATATACAAATATTAACTCCAGAAAACATACTTATTTAATTAAATAAGCTTAGAACATTTAAAATAAATCTATGATTTAATTAAATTTAATTGTCATTTCTTAATTACTAATGTAAGAATGCAAAGCTTATGTAATAAATCGTTACATCACTGAAATGTATTGAATAAACAACAGACTACAGGCTACAAGTGTAAAATAAAGAAATACAGCAGCTAAGATCTTAAGTTACAGTCAAAGAACACTAAGCACAGTGAAGGCAAATTGAGATGATATTTTAAGTATTTTCACATCCAGTGCTTTACTAGTCCAAGCAATAAAATCTACACAGAACCTCATTTTAGTTTAAAGTGACAATTTAAAGAAAATCTAGATTGTTCACTTTAACTATTTCTATTATCTCCTGTTTCACAGCAGGAGGGGGGGCAGGAAGTATCATTTATATGCTCACCTACCACACCTGCATATCAGCCACTAAACATTGTGAGCCACTCACTGCCCAGAAAAAGTAGCTCTGTGCCTGCTACCAGAGCAATGCAAAGTTGACTCATAAAAAAAAAAAAAAAAAAAAAAAAGACCAAAACCCCACACATAAAACACCTGGCTCAATAACTTATTTTATATCTGATTATTCTTTCCTTAAAAAAAAACAACTCTTGCAAACAGATGTCTAACGATAATATGATTTTAACTATCTACTTTTAGATACGGCAATATCATTTTCCAAGAAAGATGGGTGGCTGGTAAAATTATGGAGGATACGAGGAGGATTACTACAAGACAGGAGGAAAAAGGTAGCAAAAGAAATTGTAAAAGTTAATAATAGTGGGTGGTAAGTTTATATCTCCATTTCCATATGTTGTAAAGTACTTTACATATTCATGGATATTTTTGATTCCTCAGATGGTGCTGTTCTGGAAAGTTGACGCTGCTAACAACTGAGACAAAGCAATTTGTATTAGTATATTTGCACCATACTCATACCAACAAGCACGAATACTTAAACTCCATTGCAAGCTTCAAGCATCTTCACAAATGGAAAGCGTAGAAATGCATGGGTGTTCTTGGTTAGCCTAGACATAATTTTAAATTTACACTTAATTAAACTGGGAAATCTACTTCCATTGTGTTATTTTTTCAAGAAAAATTTATCAAGGTAAATTATTTAGAAAATTTTGACGTTTCAGGACTAAGAAGTGATATTATTCTACAGAAATAAATTAGCGTCTTACAGATGTCTTGATTTAGTTTCTATACACTGAATATTCAGAAATAGCAAGTCTTACTAAATTTAGAATTACATAGCTTCTCACCGATGTGCCTTAGAATGACATCTTACTCTAATTTATGAGCTGGAAATAGTCCACAATACACAGTTGTTGTTCTTGATCACCTGAAGGTTTGAAGATGTTAAAATGCATCTAGACTTTTCCTCTATTAATCACAATCTGTAGCAATAAAGACCTCAAAAAAAGAAGAAAAAAAGGTATTTCTCTTGCTTTCCCCCCTCCAGCAACCGCTGACATGTTTTCTGCCTTGAGCTTTGCCTTGGGCAAAAATAAAGTCAAGTGGTCTCATATAAACAGTAAATGCCAACCCTCTACTCAATTCTTTTCCATTTTACAAATTGGAACTATATGCATGTTTTTCTTCCCTTCTTCTAACACAGCACAGTCATCACAAAGAAAAATGAAGAATACAGCATAGCACAGGTACAAGAATAAAACCAATTACTACTTTTTGTCCTCAAAAGAATGCTAATAGCCCTGTACAATAATGCAGTTTTCAAAAACTGTACATCAGTTGCTTCAAAACAGAAAGTAAATCTTGTTCAAATATACACTTTACAAAAATCAGATTGCAAGAGGACACTACAAAGTGTCAGAACATTTCTCAAGAGAAAGCCATAACATTAATAAATTCCAAACTTATTAATAGTAATTTATATTTACTATCCTATTTCCAAAAACCAAGCAGCAATACATAAATGTTGAATCTACAGAGAACACCACTGCATTTTTGCACTAATCTCTTGCTTAGGTCATGGTCTTCTCATGATTATTTAAATTCAAGAGCAATACATGGTTGACAAGGTACTGCAGTGCTGCAGGCTACAATCCTCACATAATGCCTAAAGGGTTATTACAGTAGAGAAAGTCTATTGAGGACAATGAAAGAGCCTTACCCCTTCCCGAAGACACCTCATTAGCACAGTGTAAGCAGCCGAGGGAACAACCCAGCATTCTCTGGGGTGCTCCCTTTTTTCCTCCTGAAATGAAGCCAACAGCACAAATGATTAAATAAAGAACTCACAATAATCTCACTCACACAAAAAATGAGTAACAGATTCTTAATAAGATTAATATTATACACACTTCGAATTAATATATGCTAGAAAATATATTAAATTCCAGAGCAGTATTAGTATTTAATGTTATTTCACGTGCAGCACATAAATTGATATTTTATTAGCTTATTTAAATAGTCTCCAAAATCCATAACAGAATTTGTCCTAATATTTCTGGGTTTCATCGATTCCTTCTAATTCACACACACAAAATAATATTCTTGCATTCTTCTCAATCATTTTGATTACTACAGAAAGAGACAATTGATTATTAGAAGTAGTAATGCTTCTCTTTAAATGTGGTTTAGTTATAACAAACAAGCAAAACTACTTTTGTCTGGCAACTTAAAAAAAGTAAACTTACTTATGGGAAAGAAATCATACAAGGAGTATATAGGGAGTTATAAAGTGTTCAATAAAGCCTACTGTATGGAATAGCCTTCAGTACATATCAACACTGTTTCAAGATCTTTATCTGAAATCACCCTGTTAGAGGGGCTAATTCACTGCTAGTTGAATCAGGGGGTTGATTCTTCCATTAGAAGTCAATGAACGCCACTTCCCGCCTGTCCCGTAGCCTACTGTAAAACTTCAAGTTTAAAAAAGGACACTTGGATATCATTAAGATATAACTAAAACAACCTCCACATCTAGGCTAGTAATACAGAAATATCAGCAGGTGAAAAAAAAAATCTAATTTGGGAAAGAAAGGGAGAAATAATAGGCATTGGATGGTATGAAGACGACATGCCATGTGCAGGTTGTCTTAATAAATAGACAAAAGATGAAAAGCAATTCCTTCAGAAATTATACATTTCTTGAACTCTATTGATTATATTAGTAAATTATGTTTAGCATTCTAATTAACTGTTTATAATAAAAAGTATAGGGTGGTCAAGGTGGGGGTTAATGATACGGAAACAAATTATACATTCTGAATTTCCTGATTTGAGTGGCCTATGCTAATTCAATATACATGATGTGATTATGTCAGGCATTTAATTAAAGCATGGCACATTATCAGGGAAGACTACTACTGAAATGCCTACTAAAATTAATTTTCCTTCTTTACTGAAAATAAATCAAAACTATTTGCAACATACATCAATAGAGAAAATAAATTTGTTAAATCTGCTATTTTTTTAAGCCTTATTTCTGCTAACTTTGCATTAGAACGTATGGAACAATTTTCCTTTGAAGTAATTTATAGACAATAATAATAAAGGTGGTTTGACATCCAACAGAGACATTAGGTCTACTACATTTCACCTCCTTCATCTTGTCTGAGTAACATCATGTAGACATTTAACCACAATTTCCCCTTCAAGGCTTAGTGTATAAGTTTAAGAAAATGTAGCCCAAGTTTCAAAGCAGAATGGTAGGTTGCTTTCTAACAGACAAAAGTGGCATCTTCTCCACCTGGAAAAGGCAGTACAAAACTAGAAGTCAAGACAGAGTTAAAATGACAGCCTATGCTGGAAATGGCATGGGTCTGTTTCTCATTTCGTTCATCTAATTTAATCAGAAATTCTGTCAAGTTTTTCTGTAACCATACATATTAAATGTACCATAAAATAAAATGCCTTAAGAAATGGTGCAGCCCTGAAACATTAATAGTTCTTCCATTCGTCAGACTGATTAATGACTTTCTGCAAGGTTTAGTCTCTAGTTAGAAATAAAAAAAAAGGCTAAAGGTGTATGAAACTTAGCACCATTCTTACTTACCTAAATACACCTACAGAATTTGACATTTAATAAATTTAAATATATCACCAAAAAGTAGGAACCCCACTGTTTGTTCACAGCCCATGTTGATTTTGATTAAACTTTAGGTCTGCACCCTAATAATGCAAACAGCACAAAATGAATAGAAATATTACATAGAACTTGAAAGTTCTCCCTCAAGGCAATTTGCTTAAGAGTAACAGAACATCCTCCCTGGGGTCTGCTCAGGCTACTTGTGCATTGCTCTTGGCTTCCGTTTGGAAGAAAAATGCAGAGATGGAGTGTAAGATCTTACTTATGAGATCTCATATGCAAGTACACACATAATACCAGAGTTTAGGACTGCAGAGGACCAGTATGATTATCTGGACTTTTTCACAGTATTTTCTAAGCCACAGAAGTGCAAACAGTGATCCTGTATTTAACCCAATGAATCATTCTGCACCTAGACAGCTGAACTTGATTTTAAGATAATTTATGTTTTACCAAATGTTCATATGAAAAAGAACCGATCTTTATCATAATTTAATATTAATATTGTGGTTGGACCTAGAAACACTTAGCAAAACCCCAGAGAGAATAAATAAACAAATAAAATCAGCATGTCCCCAAAAAAATTACAGTTTAAATGACAAATATTTAGCAGCTTAATAAAACAATCAAGTAGGCTGAACTGCAAAATGAAAGAAAACAAGGAAAAACAAAAATATTTTGCATACAGTTCCTAATGAGTCAGATGCAGTTATGATTTTTTTCTTAAATTAGTCAAGGCATAAAGCTTTGCTGTTTAAAGGTATAAATTGGGAATAAACATTCTCATTTCATCTTTTTATACTACCATTGACTTGGTGTGTGATCTTGGCAAGGTCATTCAATACTATTGTTTTGCAGTTTAATGAGCAACAAAATGCCTACAACACTACAGTATTCTGAGGTTAAGTAGGTACAGTATAGAGAAATTAAAAGCTTTATAAGGGGCTTTTCTTCAAAAAATTTAAAAAAATAAATGGCAGTGTCTCCAAGCATACAAATCACACTGATTTTTTTTAAGTTTTACCAAGACACACTGCCTTACATTCATATGTGTAGAGTAGTTCCAAATATTTCTTCCTATACTCTAATAACTTCTTAGTTATAACTCAAAGCAATGCAAAGGAGGGCAGACTTTAGCCTCTTCAGGGATCTGCTTGCTGGAGTACAGTGGGATAAAGCCCTGAAAGGAAGAGGGGCCCAAGAAAGCTGGATAATATTCAAGGACCACCTCCTCCAAGCTCAGGAGCAATGCATACTGACAAAGAGGAAGTCACGTAAAAATGCCAGGAGGCCTGCATGGATAAGAAGGAGCTCCTGGACAATCTCAAACAGAAAAAGGAAGCTCACAGAGGGTGAAAACAAGGACAGGTAGCCTGGGAGGTATACAGAGAAATCATCCGAGCAGCCAGGGATCAGGTTAGGAAAGCTAAAGCCCAGATAGAAGTAAATCTGGCCAGGGGCGTCAAGGGCAACAAGACAGACTATAGGTCTATCAGCGACAAAAGGAAGCCTAGGGAAAATGTGGGCCCACTCAGGAAGGAAATAGGAGACCTGGTCACCCAGGACATGGAGAAGGCCTGAGATACTCAACAACTTCTTTGTCTCAGTCTTCACTGGGAAGGGCTCTGACCACACCGCCTAAGTTGCAGAAAGCAAAGGCAGGGACTGGGAGAATGAGGTACTGCCCATTGTAGGAGAAGACCAGGTTCAAGACCAGCTGAGGAACCTGAAGGTGCACAAGTCTGTGCGACCTGATGAGGTTCATCCGTGGGTCCTGAGGGAGCTGGCAAAATGAAGTTGCCAAGCCACTATCCATCATATTTGAGAAGTCATGGCAGTCCAGTGAAGTTCACACTGACTGGAAAAGGGGAAACATAACCCCCATTTTTAAAAAGGGGAAAGAAAGAACACCCAGGGAACTACAGGCCAGTCAGTCTCACCTCTGTGCTTGGCAAGACCATGGAGCACATCCTCCTGGAAACTCTGCCAAGGCACAGGGAAAATAAGGAAGTGGTTGGTGGCAGCCAACATGGCTCCACTAAGAGTAAATCGTGCCTGACAAATTTGGTGGCCTTCAACAATGGTGTTACAGCATTGGTGGGTAAAGGGAGAGCAATAGATGTCATCTACCTGGACTTGTGCAAAGCATTTGACACCATTCTGCATGACATCTTGGTCTCTAAATTGGAGAGACGTGTATTTGATCAATGGACCACTCAGTGAATAAGGAACTGTCTGGACAGTCACACTCAAAGACTTGCAGTCAACAGCTCCATGTCCAAGTGGCAAGCAGTGACAAGGGGGTCATAACTGGGACCGGTGCTGTTTAACATCTTTGTTGGTGACATGGATGTTGGGATGGAGGGCACCCTCCGCAAGTTTGCTAATGACATATAGCTGTGTGGACTGGTCGGCATGCTGGAGGGAAGGGATGCCATCCAGAGGGACCTGGACAGGCTTGGGAGGTGGGCCTGTGCAAACCTCATGCAGTCCAACAGGGCCAAGTGCAAGGTCCTGCATGTAGGCCAGGGTAATCCCATGCACAAATACAGGCTGGGCAGAAAAGGGATTGAGAGCAGCCCTGAGGAGAAGGACTCGGGGGTGTTGGTGGATGAGAAGCTCAACATGAGCCAGCAGTGTGTACTCGCAGCCCAGAGAACCAACTGTATCCTGGGCTGCATCAAAAGAAGTGTGGCCATCAGGTCGAGGGAGGTGATTCTGCTCCTCTGCTCTCGTGAGACCACATATGGAATATTGTGTCCAGCTCTGGAGCCCCCAGCATAGGAAAGACATGGGTTCAGTGGAGGGCCATGAAGATGATCACAGGGCTGGAGCACATCTCCTATGAAGACAGGCTGAGAGAGTTGGGGTTGTTCAGCCTGGAGAAGAGAAGACTCTGCAAAGACCTTACAGCAGCCTTCCAGTATCTGAAGGGGGCCTACAAGAGAGCTGGAGAGGGACTTTTTACAAGGGCATGTGGTGATAGGATGAGGGGTAATGACTTTAAACTGGAAAAGGGTAGATTTAGAATAGATATTAGGAAAAAAATTTTCACTATGAGGGTGGTGAGGCACTGGAACAAATTGGCCAGAGAAGTTGTGGAGGCCTCATCCCTGGAGGTGTTCAGGGCCAGGTTAGACGGGGCTTTGAGCAACTTGGTCTAATGGAAGGTGTCCCTGCCCATGGCAGGGGGCTGGAACTCGATGATCTTCCAGGTCCCTTCCAGCCTAAACCATTCTATGATTCTATTCTATGAACCCCTTACTATAGATCTTCCTGAAACAGGAGTTGTCATTTAAATACAAGTTATCACACTTCAAAAATTGTGAAGTTCATAATTACATATAGACTCAAAAGTTTGCCAGTTCACACTTCCAGAAGAAAAAAAAATAATCTTTTAGCATCAGTGTAAGCAAATAATTTTGCTGTTATAGAGCAGTGTAAACAGATTTGCTGTTTACAGCACAGTAAAAATCAAAGCAAAAGATCATTGAAGTTTAACTTCAAAATAAAATCAAGCCATGCAAAACACTCTTGCCAAATACCAGTTTCAAGTTGGAGTTTTAAGTTTATCTGGTTTTATTAGTGGTTAAAATTTATATAATTTGCAGTCTGTCTGATGATGCTCAGTACAAATTCCCCCTTACCCCCCGCCCCAAGGAAAACTGAGGAAGTATTAAAACATAAAAATAAACTGTGAATGTGGATATATTTTCCATAACATAAATTCATAAATTCTAAGTGTAAGAACAAGTTCCGTGGCTCTGTGTGTTTGATAGATATTTGGGCAATTGTCTAACCACAAAAGGAAGGTGTTTGCTAACCCACAAAAACAAGGCAACTGTTTCGTCTTGTGGAACGCACAAAGGAGCTAGGAAATGAGGACAATAAAACATGGAAGTTCAGCACAAAGCCATAACTACAGTAAGCCAAAATACAGAACTATTTTGGTATTTTTATTCCTTTATCAAGTGACCTCACAGCCTAAAAACATGGTATCATTCAGAGCAATTAGGTGATGCAGTTAATACAAAGGCTTCAAAGAAGCTAGGGCTAGGCTTTTTCTGTTTGAAGTCACCTTTGTTTCTGATAAGTAAAAGAAAGTATTTTATTCTTTGAATAAGGGAAAAGAAAAGTGAGGGTTTAGAGGAGCTGTCATCTTCAATTCCTAATATGAATAGTATTTTTTTTTTTGCTAGAAATAACCTTTGTTTATTTTTAATGTGAATCTACTATTTGTAGACTAAAAGTTTAAACCAGTTCTAGTCAGGAATCTCTGTAATTCCATTTGAAATTAGTCCAGATGACTTCATTTCCATTTCCACAGCATTGTGAATCCAACCATGCTAGGATAAGATTTAATATGGACTAGATATATTAATTTATTGATATCACAGGCTATACTGATACATCCTATTTAATCAGTCTCTAGCCAAGATGTTCTAACACTTATAACTGCCACTTAGAGGCCAGCAGTCATTATTATATGAAATTGTTTTATGAAGTTAAAATTCTATACTTGAAGAATGCAATTTAATTTATCTCAGATGACGTACATGATTGGACTAATGTTTCTCAAAGTAGAAAAAGTATCACGAAACATACAAGGACAAGAAACTGTCAAGGATACAAATGAGAAAGTAATTTGCTGTTTTTGTCTACTTTTCTGTGGGAAATATTTTCACATTTGTTAAATTTGTACGGATCACTTGACAGTCTTACCTCTCTGGCTATAAGGTAAAAAAGCTCCCCAAGTGCTGGTAAAAGGCATTGTTTCAATTTGCTATTTCTGAAGTTCTCTCTGATGAGTTCAGTTAGAAGTATAACTGCCTAAAATAAAAAAAAAAAAAAATAGATCATAGAACAACATGTATAATCTTTTTTCAAGCAAAGCATACTGTTAAAGGTAACAAGCTTTATCTGAAATGTCATCTTACTGATACACTCCTCACTTATGCTAAAGAGCCATTTGAAAGCATTTAGTAAGCGTTGTAGTAATTACAAAACAGATTATACATGCAACGTGGAGAAAAAAGCAATAAGGAAATAGCCTAGGTGACAAACTGTCAGCTATCCTTTCTTCCCTTTCCCTCAGGACAATAGAAGTAGATCCGCCAGAAAAAAAGTGTCTAGTTGCTGTTGCTATGTTTCTATCAGAAGATCTAAAAGTTCTCCTCACCATCAGGTTACAAAAAGAACAAACAAAAAAAGCAAACAATGCTGTCTTTTGCGTAGATATTAGATTAGGAGATAAGAACTCCAAAAGTTTTGTCTCCTGATCTCTGAATTTACTGGTGACTCACTGTGTTAGAACTGGACATATCATTTTAGTTTTCTGTTCCTTGAGAGTTTGTTTGCAAAGCGCATGTATATATATATATATATATAAAATTTATATTGAGGGGGCAGAGGGAACTTGAAAATTCTGATTCATCTTGTGCAGATGACTTAGTAAGAAATCACCTTCCCATATACATATGAAAGAGATTTCAACCTAATGTTTAATGCTGGACTCCTTCAAGAAACCAAGGATCATTTAACTACTACATGTCAAACTGAAAAGCATGCTATCTGCTGGCTGAGTTGCGCTCCCCAAAATCCTAATGTGCTCCAATATATATACCAAGCATATAGCAGTATAGAAGCCAGGTGTTTCTTTAATTTAAGAAAGATGGATCTCCGTGTACCCCCTGCTCCAAAACATGCATGCCTTGCAAGAGTAGGAAAAGAAGACAGTTCACCAAATAACATATTTAATATACTTCTTATGTCCCTTAAGTAGTTCCTTTGACTATTGGGAAGGACTTAGTTCTAATACTTATAAAGTACTTATGATATACAGCAAATAAGCTCTGTAAACAGATACTGTCAGTTTGTATGATACACTAAGTAAGATCTGAAGGGGGTTTTTATGAACTTTTTACTTTAAATAAACAGTAAAATTGCATGTATTATTCAATTTTAAAACTTGGAAACAGTCAACTTTTTAATTACTACTTTAAATGCGAAGTGTGGTGTAGTTTGCACTATTTTTTTTTTTATTAAACAGAGAAAGCACTGCTTGTAAAGTATCTTAGCCTATGGAAACAGGAAAAAAATAGTAGTTCAGGCAAATAACAGTATTTATTGCATATTTCACTATTACACAGAAAACAAAGCAATAGAAACCATCATATTATGATCTCCTTTAATATAACAAATGGAGCATGAATTTTATTTCATTCTTCTGCTTATGAACTCTCCCCTTCCCCTTTAAACAGCAAAAACATTATCAGCAGTATCAGTGAAACATTTCATATGTTTATTTTATGCTTCAGTAGAAAACAATGGACTTTTTAAAAATGGATTTGTTCAAAAATATTTTAAAGTAGGATTAACTCTGTGACAATCCTATGCCAAAGTCATTGAGTCCAGGTCTTGGATACTGATGATGCTACAAAAATTTGGTAAGAAGCACAAATGTTTATAAAACACAGATCATCTAACTAATCAAATCATAATTAATTAAGTACTGGATCACTGTAACAGACTTTTTATTGTTCTCTTCTAGTTAAAAACTACTTTTAACATGGTTAAACAATAGGTATGAGTTAATGAGCTGGAAAAAATATTGTCTGTTTTTTTTCCCAGTTGAGCAAGTATTATCTGTATACAGAGCACATGGAGCACAGACTTCTATCACTCATCCCAGGGAACTCACCATTTACAGTCCTATTTGAATACAAACAACCAGAACTTCAACCCAGGCACAAGGGGTCTAAACAGCAGCAGTTCTAGGAAACCACTTACTTTGTGCAGTAATTTCCCAAGCTATTCTCAGACTTTGCATAGGGTCTAAATAGGGAACCTGATAGCCATTCTTCCAGACTGGTCTCAAATTAATCCAACAAAAAGATATTAATTCCTCAGTGCTGATTACAGGCCCACCAGTGTGGGCTCCTTTCTCCTTCTCTGGAGAATCCAAGTCTAAGTCTCTTGAGCATCAGCTTCATTGCATTCACTTCAGCTGACTGAGTCCCACCACCCTAACACAAGCTCCATAGTTTTGCCTCTGTTAAGCAGCTTTCCCTAAACAGAAAAAAGTCCTCACAGTAAAGAGAACCTTTCAGGTGAACCATGAGAGGCGGCTCAGATAACTGGTTTTCAACACAACTGAAATACTCATATAGCCCAGTGTACAGCAGAGTCTAATATTTCAGACAGTGCATTTAAAATCTGGAATCGCCTTACTTGGTGACCTGGAAAAGTCAAGCAGTTCACAAGATCTGGTAAAAGTGCTGTGGTTAATCTGTGAATTGTTTGCCATTATGCGTTCTTTAACTCTTTCACGTTCTTAACCAACACACTTTAAGCATGGGAGATTATGTGACAGGGATGTAGTTGTGGAGACTGACTATAGCCTGGGTTGAATACGAGGCCACAGAGAGGGAACCCATGTTACTGATGGCTGTAATGCCACATTGCGCATTTTTCTGAAGTGGAAGAAAAGGACCAGCATAAAGATGTATGACAAAACATAGCCACATTTATATACCTGCATTGTAGCTACAGCAACAGATCTTGCTTCTAAACTTTCTTCTGGTGCTGTAGCTACTAGCTAGACAAAGGATTGACACAGCTTAGAAGCAAACAATAGAGATACAGCACTTCCTTGGTTATGTCCAGAAAATGTGTGTATCTTGTGCGTTACATGTAGGAGCAGGAAAAGCTTGGGAAATGGGAAGCTTGAAGTTGAGGAAACAGATGTAGATAAAAGGACAAGAGGGATACAGAAGACCAAGGGAAGTATATAAGGTTAGGAGTTTGATCTAGAGTGACAGAAAGGTGATACTGTCATCCACATGAACAATTTACAATAAAGCTCCCAAGGAATTTTAGTTTCTCTGGTTAGAAAACTGTGGGCCAAAGCTACTTCAGTACTTACTCCTGAAAGGGAGAGCAAAACAATCTACAGTCCTTTCTCTGAAAGGGACTTAATGTGACATGCCTTTAAAGTTGAAAGATGTAACACAAAAGCTTTTCAGGGTTACGAAGACTCACACATTTTACTTTGGGTAGCATAGGAAAGAAATAATTGAAAACCAAAACAAGCAAAAAGCACCACCGCCAAACAGAGCACCACCAAAACATTGTGGTTTTCTCACAAGTCATGAGAAGTGTTTGGCCAAAGGCATATGTTATCTGAAATAGTCCTGGCTCTCTACTTTCAAAACACGCTCTCTCCTCCCACTACCTCAAAAGGCTTAGCAAAACACAGTCCAATCTAGTCATTAAGCAAGAAGCGGCTAAAAAGAAAGTGTTACTCCAAGTTGTTTGGTTTTGTT
The DNA here is from genome assembly GCF_965231255.1 of Vanellus vanellus. Lineage (NCBI taxonomy): Eukaryota > Metazoa > Chordata > Aves > Charadriiformes > Charadriidae > Vanellus > Vanellus vanellus. Next base: position 64,084,921 of record NC_138906.1, on the reverse strand, counting down.
TTGTTTTTTTTTTTTTTTTTCAAAAAGCTAAAGAAAATTATGATATAAACCTCATTCTGTATAAAGCAATGCATATAAATGTTCAAACATGTACACTGGCTGCTGATCACTGCAAAGCTGATAGTAAATTTGTCATTATGCACACAACCCAATAAAAATATGTAATACATTATTAAATCCATGATAGAATACACGTATACTACATATCCACCAATAAAAAAGTAAAAACATAAGTTTTTAATCCACAAAGAACAAACACGTAGCAAAACAGTATAACACAGAGTATTTTAATTGAGAGGTATGCTAGACAGGAGACAAAATCTGTTACGTTCTGGGAGAGGACAAGTGAAAATACACATAATCTTGAAAAAACCAAAAGATAAATTCATTATCATCCCTGATTTGCACTACAGAATATCAGAATCCTGGTATAAGAAACTGCCTCAATGCTTACCAGCATCTTATAAGTCACTTCAGATTTATTGCTAGACTTCATCTTCAAGAGATCTTTATTGGGAAACTACTCTTAGATGTTCCTGGATTCTGAACCGATTTCATTACAAGGTTTAAATTTTTTGCAATCAAAAATTCATAGATGCATAAGATCAGTTGCTCAGTAAACAAATATTCTTGTCTCCTAGATCCTTTGCTAATATTAAATGTAATTTATGTTTTTGCAAGTCATAATATTTTTGCAGGTAAAGGCTAGATTCCAGTTTCCAACCTTACTGTCATTTGCATCTATATAAAACAGGCCTTCGGCACAAAGGTCTCAAAAGCTCAAAGAAAATAATCTGTGAAAATTAGTCTTCTTTTAGCAGACTTTGCAAGAAAATATTCTGTGAAAATCCCGTCACAGACATTCACAAAAGTATATAGGGAACTTAAAGGTGAATCAGGTAGGTAAAAAAAAAAAAAATATAAAAAAAAAAAATCAGTTTGCAGAGTTTAACAATCATCCCAGGAAACAACCATTTCCAGTCCTAAAAGTTATAAAATGTACTTTAAAAAAAAAAAAAAAATATATTTTACAGATGTGTTTGGCAGTACAGCACCTTTCCTTCCTCAGAACATCAAAGAGTTTTTATCTTCAACTTTCCTTGATTTTCCTTCACCTTCTGGCCTTAACAGTTTCATAACATAACTGCAATCTTTCTATAGAGAAATCGTATAAAAACTGGAAATGTAGTCTTCAAATCAAAGCAAAAACATCTTCTAAATAAACCTTGACTTTCTCCCCTTTTTTATACAATGCTGTGTTCATTAACCGTTTTAAGGAACTTTAAATATCCTGCCATTCCAGAGACAGCTTCACTTTCATATTTAAGTGAAAAAATAAATGTATCAGTAGGTTTTAAAGCTTCTAATATATCAGCTTGAGAAAGCAATAGCAAGTTGGTTCAAGTGCAATTCTGCCCTAAATGATGAATACATAATGATAGAGTTTACTCCTTTATTAGATTTGCTTTCTATAGGTACACAGAATTACTCTTGCTTTTGTGATTAAACACTTATTCTGAGAACAACTTTCACTGTGGAATCAATACCACTAAGAGTACCTCAGCACTGTGGCATTAACAGACATTGTCCACATTCCATTAACACCTCTCAACTTAGTCTCTTTAGACTGCGGGTGAGCACACAACGAAATAATATTTAGACTATACAAAATTGATGAGCCATGGGATAACACAACCTGCCGACAATAGTCCCAGCAGACTAGCTAGGGACATTAAATCATCGTAATACCTAAGTTAAGATTGCTTGTTTATTTGCAGGTAGGAAGAAAACACAAATCAAATTGTAGATCTGCTATAGAGAATTGAAGCAGGCTGTTCAAAATTATCAGTTTAAATGCTGTATCTCAACCAGCAGAAAAACATTATTTAAGATCAACACTAATCTTGTTTTGCACCTGTAATAGTTATTTTCCCAAAGCATGGTTAGTGTTTCATCAAAATTTACCAATTTGTTATCTAAATACATTTATGTATGCAGTCCTAAAATTCTCAGAATCCTACTTTCTATTAAGTAAAATAATGAATTAAACTTTATATTTAGTAAACTATTCCTTTGCTCACTTATACTAAGATCTGCTTAGCTGCCTTACTATTCAATTGAAGTTTTTTAAAATTATCATTAACATAAAATACACCGACTGAGTAGATTAACCATCTTCTGTGGGTTTTGATTGTTCATTAAAATTAAGAATTTAAGATTAAAATTAATGAAAACTAAATCAAAGAACGATATTTGATACTGGTGAACAGAAATTTACCGTTTCTCACTCTCCTTCAAGATTTTAAGACTAGCAGACCTAGTTAATATTTTTGTTTAGAAGTGGTAAGAAGAGGAAGTTGTTTTCCTGAGAGTCCAATTCCTTTTTTTTTGCCTCATATTTGAATGAAAAAGTGATAAAACTGAATTAACAAAATTTAAACCAAAAGTTATTTCCTTTCTTGTGTACTAACAAAAACTGCCAAAAAGCTAGTCTAGATTGCAATAAATTCAAGTTTTCGTTTTTAAAAAAGCTGGTTTATTAAACAAGAGAGAAGATCTGTCTGAAGAAATCAAAGCCATAAGATCAGTAACGGACTTGCAACAAAACTGTTAAATCTTTATTAAAGAGAAAAAGAATGAGTTTCATTAATTTTTATACTTCATATATTATGATAAATTTGTCCATTAAAGGTTAATTTTATTAACTGTAAGTAGATTCATAACTTCATAAGAAGAAAAGCACAATTAAATTACCAGAATCCAAAGACTAATAGAATTGTATGGGAGTACTATGGCACAAGGCACTAAAGATTATATAATTACCACACATTATAAAGAATAGTTACTATTCTTAAATACTTATTGTCCCTCAAACACAAGTCTATATTTACCAAAATCAGATAATGGACTCTTTTTCTTTAGAGAGCATACAGTAACATTTACTCTATGACTTCCCTCTGTTCACTGAACACATTTAAGTAATCAAATATTATACAAGTGCAGGAAATGGGTTCTCACAGGATACGTCACATACTGAATAGGCAGAGTGTCCATACTGTTAACCATACTTAAGATCTTCATGTGTCCTCTGCAACAGAAGCTATGAAACAGGAAGTTGTGATTCATCCTCTATATTGTAAGTACAATTATATATATACAAATATTTTTATAAAATACTTTTAATGTTATATACTATAAAGTATTTATAAATATATAATTTTAAGAAGATATTTTAAATGTCCTAAAAGCAGGAAGGCAAGCTTTTTCCTGCTCTGTCATGTGCACAGATTATTTCTAATCTTGACAATAGTGATTTACACAAGATTTAAAATATTCTTTCATCCTTTCATAAGGAAAAATATAAGACCTGAAAAAAATCTCCCCAAAGACTTTGATTCAACATTAAAGTGCAGTATAAATTTTAACTAAAGAAAGTTTATTACCTGAAAAAATGCACAACAGAAAAATCAAATTTATTTAAATTACATAGTCTGACAAAGTCTCCTTCTTACCTATGGTACTTTTTTTTCTTTTCAATCTGCATAGATTTTCCCTTTCAGTGAAGTAAAAAGTAATGAAACACAAGTCCTACACTGTGTGGTAAAAGTGTCTTAAATTTAATAAATTACCTACACCTTTTACACTAGCTGTCAAACTGGATGTCTATAGTATAGTTATGATAAGAGAAGAAAAAAGAAAGATTCATATCTGGATAGACAGTCATTACCTTCATTTACAACAATAGTGTGTGGACTTGATATATTAGCTGTAGGAAATTCTCAACTCATTTCAAGCTATATCTAGAAGTTTCCCTGCAGTTTTAAACCAGAATTTAAAATTACAGCATATACAAGAAGGTATTTTATACCTTAAGACGTAAAGTGGCAATATATAGATTTACAATATTACTCCATCTTTGATCTGTTAGTATGACTGTCAGCAAGTATTAGTGGAAATTAAAACATATTTGTAATTCTGCAAACTGCAGAATGGAAATTACTTCTCAGGTTGTTTTCTTGTGAGTAGATGCACATCCCGTAACGTGGGCAACTAATGCCAAAGCTTTCCTTAGAGAAAACCACTCTCGCTAGGCTGAGAAAGTATGCTCTGGTCATATTGCCACTAAGCAGAAAAGAAACGACAGTAACAGTTATATTATACAAAGTACTCATCTTTAAAATGGTGCATGGAAAAAAAAATACGACCAGCCTTCTCTGAACATCTCCAGCATGTTGCCTACCTCCTTTCTCAGCAGAATATGAATCGTTAAAACATTACAACGGATAACTACTTAATCAGGAGTTGGATCCACGTGTACCTGTGATCTACGGCATCTCAGTGAAAGCTGGTTAAATATCCTGAAATAAACAAGTCACTCGACTGAAGAGTCGGGTGGCAAGATGGAAATAAACACTTTTGTCAAACACTTTTATGGGGTGCAGATACAAGAAGAAAGGGTCTGAGTCAGTGAAATATTCAGGTTTTGAAAATTTTATGTTCAGTACAATAAACTGGGTCATGGAATGAGAAGGACTGAAGGGAAGTCGGACCATCAGACTACGGACGTGGTATTGATGCTGTCCAGAATGTAGAAAAAAAGATAAGGAAATGTACAATACATCGCACAATTTATGTGGAAATATAACTCCTCTAGAACTCCTCTAGGGAGCAATATAAGATGAATGTGTGATGTTTTTCCAGGTGGAATATAAGGCAAAATTGATTTATCATGAAAACTCTTTATCTTTTCAACTTTTACATAATTGCTGCAGGAAGAGGTCTTAGGAGACAAGTAAAGTCGCCAAGCAGATGTCATGAACTCAAACAGAGGCTTCATCAACTTGCTTTGGAACCAACTCACGATCCCAAAGGGATACAGACACAAATAGTAGGAATTAACTTACAAATCTGTTATGTTTACTAACAAATCAAAAATGCATCTAAAAACTGTCTACAAGCTTTGGGGTTGGTTTGTTTGTTGTTTTATTTTTAAGAAAAAAAAATTGTTATTTCTTTCTTTAAGAAAAAAAATTGTTATTTCTTTTGTTATTTCTTTTTGTATTATTACATGACCTCAGTTGCAGATGTTCATTAATATATCTGATTTCCACCCCAGGCCTTAACTTTGAAGCTTTTTAATGACAGGAAGGACCAGAGAGGTCCTTATTGCCAGGTAAAAGTACTGGCTTTAAACAGGTGAGACATCCTGTTTTCATTTTTGCCAAGGGCAGGAATGAAAAAGATTGCCCAGGAGTCCAAAAAGTAAAGGGTCTTTGAATTGAAAAAGATTTCTGCCTCCAAAACTGAGGTCAGTAGCAATCAGCTGGTGCTGGTTTACATCTAAAGATGTAAACTGGAACTAGAAACCAATCTTCACAGAATAAGATTTTGCAGGAGTAGCCAAAGATGTCTTTTGTTTTCTTTTTTTCCTCCTCCTTTTTGTTTCCCTGTATTTAACTATCATCATTATATGCAGGTTTCTACCATTCATCCTTGCTTTTTCTAAATAGCATGTTTCTGGATTTTTATTCTTTTCATAACTCTGTGAAATTACTCTAAGTCATCTTCTGCTTGCAGGCAGTGGGCCTGCTATACATTTGATTTAGAAGCCATACCAATGACACTCTTGAAGACCAATGTCCATCAATAAAATATCCATGTAGGATATTTTTATATTGATTAATTCTACATAGAATTAAGTTTTAAAAAATCTGTAGACTCTGAGGATTTTCCATATGTTTTCTTTGAAATTAGTTCCCTTTATTGATTATTGCAAATTCTTTCATTCTGCTTATTGAAGATGCAAACCGGAACAAACAGCATCTGGATAGAAGTTTCCTTCTTCTCTACAGAACTCTTTTTTAGATGTGTTTCACACTGAAATCACTTTTTTTTTTTTCCAGACAATAGCTGAAAGGGCTGGTATTCAAAGGAAAAGCTAGGACTACAACCAATATATAACTGATCATGCCTAACACTGAGCCTTGTTTGAGCGTCTTTTAGTGCTGTACTCAGAAGGCAGCAGGAAACTAGGCTTTTCAGCTACCACCAGTGTGCAATTTCTATCACAAAAACATGTTGTAGCCTAATTGTGTCAATCAAGCAAGTATGTGCTTTGGAGAAAAAGGCTGGATTTTTTCTCCTGTTAATAGTCTATGATTTGATTACTTTGCAAGTGCAAGACCTTTTATCAATCTAAGAAATGAGAGAAACATACTGTTTTCAAACTATTCATTGTGACATTTACCTTAATTTTAATTTTCTACTGTACAAAATTTGCCCACAGTATGCCAGTGAAAGTAACAACAAAAATTGATGCTACAAGCAAAGACCAAAGTCTATCCACGATACCAAAAAATACTAGTGAAAGAAAACATCTAACTAAAACACATGTGACAAATTAATCTCTCTTTCTGTCTCATGATATACAACCATACAAAATTCTATACTCTTACTTTGATGTAGTTTTCATGAAAACTGTTGTAGCACAGAAAGAAAAGAAGCATTTAGACAATCATTTTAGCATTGTCTCTTTCCCTACGATCATTTGAAACCTCTTACCCAATTTCTACCAAACTAAGCAAGAGTAAAAAATAAATAGATGTATTGGTTTTTTTGTTTTTTTGAAACATCTAGAAGCAAAGTAGCAACATAAAAGTGACAGAAAGGCTATGGTACAAACTCATTTATTTTTAAACAGCGAATACATAGATGAAAATAGTTTGAACACACTACACACAGAAAAAACTCAGAGATTACTCTAGTACCTACCAGAACACACCCTCCTAAACCAAGGATTTTCAGTTAAATTTTTTGATAGCTAACAAAGGAAGAGGTGAATATGCTAAATGGTAGCCTTTAAGTAATTAAGTTTAAAAGTCAGCCAGCTGCAAGGCAATTCATGAGAAAGCAGGCTCCGTTAGCTGACAGATCTGCTTGTTAGCTGTGAAAGTAAGGACTGTTCAAGTATCCCTACTGCATTTTCTACATACGGATTTAGCTGCCTAATTTTAAATAGAGAGGGGAACTGCAGGTAGTAAGTGCTTTTGGGGCTCTAGAATACTCAGAATTTTTGCCTCTCTGTGAAACAGTTCTCAGTGCTCTCAAGGGTACAGGCTTTACCAAGAAAGCTAAGGGTGTATTTCCAAAGGTAATTGGTGAAGTGGCTGACAGTTTATTTGTTAACATCACATTAATTTAGTACTGTTGATAGGCTGAATCTTTCCATTTTTAATGCTGCAGAATAGCCACCTTTAAGTTTTTGTGAAAATAATAGTAAGATACGTTAAATTTCCCACATGGGATTTGATTTTACTCATCTTGATTTTTTTTTTATTTAAGAAAAAAATTAAAATGCATGTTCAATTCATCTTGCTCTATGTGTATGTGAATAAAGCAAAAAAAAAAAGTCTAAGAAATCACAGATCATTTTCAGTTTAAATTCCCAAATACAACCAATATAGGCAAAGTTATTCCATACATACACAGAACAGGACACAAATATATTCTAAAGCCCCAGGAAAGTGATGCCAGAGGAGGGACAAACTGAAATTAGTTCAGCAAAAGCCCACATAGTACAACAGCCAGAAAACTAAGCTTCCCACTGCATGGTACATACATAATAAAGGTAGCTGTCAGATACGTGGTACACTTCACATAATGATCATTCTCCTCTGGAAGTAAGTTAACCTGAAACTGCTTATCACCCTAGGATCAAGACAAAAAGGTAAATCCTATTCAAGAATCCTCCAGCTGCCTTCCAAATCAAAGAAGTTTCCAGCTTTTGTTCTTTGCAGCCCTAGGAAAGGATGGTTTGCACAAACTAATCCACGAAGTACTACTTTATTCTCTTACACTCCTGCGTAAGAACAATCTCGGCTCTCAGGCAAACATGAATCTGGTAGACTTAGGCATAGAAAAGTTAAAACATATACAGTTATTTATATAAAGTTTTCTATGCCGCTGAATAGAACGAAAAACATAACTCAGTGTTGACACTACAACCATTACTTATTAGCCTAACATTTATGCTTATCTTACTTTTTTAACAATAAGAACTATTGGGTCAAGATCTGTTTCTTAGTTTTGTACAGTAGAAATTTCTTTGCATATTTCTGGTTCTGAAATGGAAAATAAGAGATTATGTATCTCAGGGTTTTGGAGCAAATTTAGTCCTCACTAGACATAATTCCCATTAGCATTAAAAGAAATTCTTGATTCTACAGTTGCCATGCATGTAAAACTCCCTTCAATGGGAGTCACTCACCTGTAAAAGCTACCTGGGAATAATCTAGGACAGAGGAATAACCATCTTAAACCATGCAAATTTGACTACCACAGAATTTAAGTTTAAAAAGTATAATAAATAGTAATTTAGAAAGTGATTATTTTATATTGAAAAATACATTACTTTTAACTGCAAACGTAAAATATTTTAACTAAGTAGGATTTAAAACTGTATTCCTCGCTGTACATTTCCATTATAATGGAAAGAATGGAAGAAAAAAATGGAATTACAGAATGTCATACAATAGAGTTTAAACAGCTGCATTTTAAACTGTATATGATGATTGTTTTGTGCTAACAGGTAAAATACTGAGATCTTAAGCTTCAAATACTACTTGTAGTGTTAAAGAAGTGATTATTTAACAGCATTTTTGTGAGATAATTATTTTTCTTTAGCTGTAGTAACACGCAAATAGCTAACTGTATGAGCACACATGACTATGAAATGTTAAAAAAATGAAAAGCTTAAAGCAGAGCAATTGAAACAAGAAACGTTTCCCACTTTAATACAGTGGGAAGGGTCACGGGTCCAGAAAACAAAATCACAGTATGCTTTAAACCAAAATCTCACAGCTTGTGTTGCAAAAATATTACAGTAGAGATGGGCAAAGATATCAAATGGTTAGAATCAACAAAAATCTCTGATTACAGGAAAGCATATGTGCTGAAAATAGTTCTACAAGCTGTCTGGTGAGACATGAAACACTTCCATCATTATAACCTATTATGAAGAATCCTTTTAAAGTGTTCTCTGATATAAGACGTGTTATTCTATACATAAGCATGTTAATTACGGGAATCTTACACCCAAATTCCACATCGTTTTCACAGCATCTATACAGAAATATGAAGGTAACTTCTTTTTTCCTGTTTCACTCCAAAATGGAAGTTAATTTTAGTGTTCTAATTTCTTCATACAAATAAGTTTACTTCTGAAATAACCAACGTAAAAAAGTTACGCAGCAATATTAAAAGTAAATGAGTTCCCCTGCCTACAAACAATACATTTGATAAACATGAAAAAGAACTTGACATAAGTCAATGCGTGTATCATTTGTAAACCAACTGTGACAGTAAGTTAAGGTTTTTATATTACTATATTTTTCGCCTAAAAAAAGTGTTACTCAATTGTTTAAAATCAAGATATATGCAAAGAAATCATGATCTCACAAAACAAATCTTTGTCAACAAAACCACAAGGTGCTAAGCAGCTGTCAACTGGATCATGGCTGCTTTTTGGCTTTGTGAGTGGTCAGCTCCAGATCCTTTTTCAAAAAAAAGGTACAAAATCTCAAAGTGAGCTTGAACACCCTAGTTAAAATTATCTTCTAACTCCAAACAATTAGGTACTGACATTAAATCTGAAGCATGCACCTTTTGAGGCTTTCAGAAATGCTTTGCTAGCACTTGCTGTTATAAGTCTGATACTCTCATTACCTGTATACTTAAAACTCTGAAATTTGCCAATTTTCCAGCTTTCATGTTCTTATGTGGAGAGTCACTTCTTTGTCTCATGCATCCTCTCATTGGATCTTAGTTTGCCCCTTTTCAACTTCATGAAGTGGCTTTACTCTTAAACTACAATATAGGAAAAACATTCCAACACATATTTCCCTATATCACTCAGCATTCAATGATAATTCAAAGACGTATTTTTACTAAAAAATGTGACAATCCTCAGTACCCTCTGAGTTCTTTGACTTAATCATTCTTGTTGGTTTTCCTCAAAATTATCTTTAACTCCTACAGTGCCTTTTTTGAGATAGGTGGACTAGAACTGGACACAGTATTCCAGTAAAAGTTGATGGTGGGGATGTCCCCCCTCTACTTTAAAACCAAGGCTGATGGAATATTGTAGGGAGGTGGATTTGAACAAAACTAGACTCTGAGCCACAAACCCCATAATATCTAACAGAAATCCCATGAAACAGCTATTGAAATGAAAAGATGGGAAAATCAGAAAATACTTTGAAGTTATAATTGGAAATAGAAAGTCATACCCAGTAACTGCAGAACTATTTCATTCAAAATACTCAGTTTGATGCTTTTGTACCTTTAATGCTATCTGATTGCCCAAGTAGGAAACAAAAGACACCAGTATTCCCAAAAATAGGAACACAAATGTTTTTTCCTGAAAAAAACATATATCTTTTTAATACACTAAAGCTTCAAAAATGGGGTGTAAATCTAAGCCCACTCTGATTTCTAATATGGCAGATTACACTAACAGGGATACGAATTTATATTTAAAAGAAGAATGAGTTCTCACTTCTCCATCTAGTCCTGGTAATTGAATTAAATGCAACACAGGTGAATGAATAACAGAAAAGGAATGCACACAGAAAACTTTCTTGGTTGTGGAATTTTTTAACACTGATCACACTGACAATATTTATAAGATGCCTTCTATGGAGGAGGAGTAAGAAAAAGATGAGGACGCACACTTCAGTAGTCCATGCCATATTCTTATTTACTACACAAAGATAGTAATTCTGAGCTTGATACCATAATTTTGGTCATTTTTAGCCAGTATAACTAGTGCCATCATCGATAAAAACAGACTCAACCTTGCTCTGTCTCCTTCTTTGGGCTGGCACAAGCATTTGCACAGAGCTGGATGACAGAACAGATGCAAGCTAAAATGAGCCTGATCTAAAAAGAAAAGCTCCTTCTAATCAAGATCAGTTCTCTATTGATTATCTATCCTAAGTTCACAGCCAACAGTGACAATTCATGAATTCAGATTTTTTTGACACCTATTCCTGCCACACAAAAAAACCAATCTCATCAAAACAAAGAAATGCAAACCCCAAATATCCCAAAACTAAGTGTTTAGAATACTCAGCTATAACATCAGAAGCCCAAATACATGCTCTTGCTCTAAAGCTCTATGTACATGCAGTAGAATACTTTTCTCCATTGCATAATAGCGTGTGACTTTCAGACATACATATGGGATGCAGAAAGATCAGCAGATCAGAGGTTCACACCAGTCTCTCAAAACTCAAGCAAGCACCACGTTTAGCCACCTACGGACTGTCCACACATATGCATTCACTTCTCTCCATCTTTGCCAAAAAGTTCCCAGAAGTAAGGGGGGTGGGAGGAGGTGGGGGGATTAAATATCAAAGCATTTGATGGGAAGCTGTTTTCCCTCTTAACTCTGATACAGCATCTGGATGCCCATTGATTTCCTAAAGTCTTTACTTGGATGTGAATTTAGGAACTGTCTTTTCCCATAACTTATGTTATCCTTAATTCTCCCTTAACAAGCTTCTCTCTGAGGCTCACAATAGTCCAGGTCACTATTGTATTTATGATAGAAGTAGCTGAAGAAGAACACTGACTCAGTGTTTCATAACACTGATTTAGAAGGAATATAAATTATGCTTAGAATTCTGAATGAAATATTGAAAACAGACAAAAGTCTGCCAGACAGCTTTTTACCTTCCAGAGATGTAGATACTTATCCACTGAAGAAAAGTATCCTAGGGGCATAGTTCTTCATTATCCCAAAAATAACAGACTTGTAGAGAAAAAGCGACAGCATTTTCACTCTCATAAAACCAACTAAATTGAAGGCTATTGCAAAAAGACACACTGGCAGCAGCACTGATATAATTTTAATATAAAAATGTACTATTTCATCTCTCAAAGCAAACAGAGTAAGTTTGATGGACTATGGAAACAGTGCCAATAAAACATCTTTTAAAAAGGTACAGTTTTTGCTTTGATCAGGCAATTAATCTAAGAAAATTGCAAAAAGTGATTTAATCCTGCAATTAGTAACGTAAGTTTTCAGTTCTCTAGCTGAGAATTTCCTTGTTTCCTACTACCAACTTGGTTTGGACTTCAAACATAAAAGAAGCCCAATTAATTGAATTGATAAAATTAATTTTTTGAAGGGGGAAAAAAACAAATCTTACTACAATTATAAAAGGTCTTAATATTTTCTCCAACAATCCAGAACTGCCATGCATGATAGAGTCATTGCTGTTAATTTAATTATATTTACTTTTTCTGTTTATTAACTTGGAAGAACTTTTCTCAAACACACCATGAGTTTCTGCCAGCAGCGGCTAATTTACCTGAGAAATGTTGATCATTCATTTGTTTTCTTCCCATGTGCTCCCAGCAAGTAAGTTAGTTATATGCAGTGGATCAGGGTATTGAAAAAAAATTGAATAAATTTACTGTATAGGTTGAAACTTTACTAAAAGTCACTCAAAAAACTTAAGTGGAATCTCCTCTCACTGTTACCAAAATTTTAAGTGACAATCCTCATTATGCCAGAAAGATAATCTTAAGGTTTTAAAATAATAATAAGATTTTAATTTTTAATTGGGGAGGGTTTTTTTTTTTCCACATAAGAGGTATCAGGACAAACAAGGAAAGTGCCCTTGGAGGAAACAAAGATACACTAAAACTATGATCTTTTGTGAGCAGACTCAAAAAAAATTTTACAATAAAAACAACATTAAAACTAAGTAGGTTGGAAATAATAATAATAATTTGAATTTTCTTACAATATGGGCAGACATGGATAGACCTAAAAACATGAGTTAGAAAGATAAGCTAGGTACGTGACTTAGAATTGGCATTCTGTAAGAATTTGAATTACACCAAACTACATACCTAGACCAAAGTAGATACAATCAGACTAGCTAGAGTCTACATATGAGTTTACAGGTAATACAACTGCACCTGTAATGATGCAGCTGCATTGCACCTGTAGAAAACAACCACCAAATTGTACTTCAAAAAATCAGACATAAAATGTCTCAAATGATATGGGATTTCAATTTGGATGAAAACAGAAAACAGGACATTCGTTGCTTTGACAAAGGAATAACATTCTAAGCTCAGTATTAGAGACATATTCTAATATGCTGGCATTCTCCATGGGATATTCAGTTTCTTAATTTGGCCAAAGGCTTTGCAAAGAAACTTGCAGTGTGAGGGCTGCAGCAGGTTCTCTGAGCCCTTTAAACACTCAATAGAGCAGTGGACCCAGGTGGGTAAAAAAACCAGGTACAGCTGCTTAGGTCATAGTGTGAGACTGATATTCCCAATTGGCAAATTTAAAAGAGGTAAGCAAAAGGACTAGAATTCTGCCTCCAAAAGGACAGGCATAGAGCAACTCAGTAGGTGGAGGAGGCGGCTGGTTTCCTACCAGACGGAGAACACTAGTCCCCAGCATGGAGGCATTCTGTGAAGTTGCTCTATCATCTCTTACTAAAATAAAAGACTGAGTCTGAAATTTCACATAAGAGTGACTGCGTCCTAGATGGCAGAAGGCCTGATCTTTTCACAGAGAGGAAAGAACAATAGCTTCTTTTAATAAATAAGACAAATTAGACACACATTGAAGAAAGCCTCCCTGACTTGGGAAGAATTTTTCTTTCTGTAAGTTGAAGAATAAGCAGATTTTTCTTTTCAAAAATCCTGGAAAAGAAAAATCTTTTTTTTTGTAGAATCACGTTCCTTAAGAACCAGTTTCAAAACCTAAATACAAAGATAAAACTTTAACGTTTAGGTGTATTCTTAAAATAACTAGGAATAAATAAGAGGAAATTATATTTTAGGTTTGTAAAGGGCAATTCCATGGAAAAAAAATAATAAGTCAGAAAAAACATGTGACCTATCAACAATTTTTAAATTACACATAAAATGTCTTCATCTTCAATACAAGAATGTGATTTGAAGAAAAATACACAAGAGATCAAGTTCTTCATCGTATTCTAAGATCAGTCTCATTTTTTCTAATCAATGCAGTATTCTTCTAAAAAATCCTTAGCTGGAAACAGATCAACTGCAAATGAATTCACAGGTATAAATATTCATTTATTATGATTTTTTTCTAATATGACCTATATATTAGAATACAGCAGCAGAATAAAGATAGCACACAGTTCCACAGTTACATCTTTGTCTAGTCTGTGACATGTATAGCATACTTGCATTTTATTTTTGCATTTCAGTGACCTCTGGTGGTTACATTCAAAAAAAATTGCTGTTCACCAATTACCTGGATAAGAACGTAAAAAAAAAAAAAAAAAAAAACACCAAACCCCACAAAACCAGGTGGTTTTTTTTTAAGGAAAAAAAAAAAGAAAAGGAAAACCATTGCTTCTTAAAAAAGGAAGATATCAAAGGCTTTTGGCATACAGTATGTGAAAGTTTACTTTAGCCTGTAAAATGAGGATGAAGCTTCTTTTCCTTCCCAAAAATTTTCTGCTTCTTCAGGACTTAATGTTACTACTATTTAACAAATCGTTTAAACAACAACAACAACAAAAAGGTTAATGATGCAGATTCAACCTCAAAGATAGAGGAACTCTGTAAATAAACCTATAACTGGGTAAAGACAGTAGTGGGTAGAAGAGCCAAATTTTAACATGTAAGAGCCAGTAGTGGTGTTCTACACAGGTCTCTGTTAGGTCCTGTGCTACTTTAAAAGTACAAAAGAATTCACAAATAACTGGGTGAGTGCATAATGAGGTAAGAACGAACTGCAAAGGGGATGTGACTGAGTGATAAAAATTGGAGAGAAAACTTGGTGTACACAGCGTGGTACACAAAGTGAGCAAAAATAATTTCAGAATCACATCTTCATGAGTTCTGAATTGACTTTTCACACTTGGGAACAAAATTTTGGGGCTAGTTCTACACAGCTATAGTTCTAGAGAGTGATGGCTTCTGTCTAACACAGGTCAAAAAAGCAAACCATATTAGAAGTTACTAGGAATGGAAGAGGACTCAAAATACAGAATCAGCTACCAATAGATAGAACACTTGTTTATCTTAAGTCTGGAAGACCTGGAACACAGATAGTTGCTTTAGATTATGTTGTTCTGAATAGCCACAGCTTGGTTTTGTCATTTCCTAAACTCCAGCAGCCACCAAGAAACTTCAGCTGGAACATCAGCTGGCTCACATAAGATGATAAATTACAGCATTATATCTTAATACATTATGTGATCCTGGTTTAAAGGTTTGAGTTTTGTTGTTTGGTGGATTTTTTAAAGCATCACACAACGTACAATAGCTGACAGTCCACAAGAATGTTCAAAAAACTCAGAGGTTCATGTGTTTCCTTTTGGGGGAACAGAGGAGAACACAATGTAGATCCCTAATTCCTAAATGACTCCTTCCTGCTTTTTCTACAAATGAACTATCAAGTTTTGTGTACTGGCTACGGTTACCTGATTTTAGATTACATATACAAAAATAAATTTGAAGACATTAAAATATTAGGATTCAATTTTTTTCCTCATTCTTATTTTGTGTAAGCATTCTAAAATACTTTTCAGATTCAGAGAAAAAACTTTTAATGAATGTTGTTATAGCAATCACAGTAGATGCCTTTTGAACAGTATCCTAACTCAGATTTGTTAATTTAAAAAAGAAATCATTATTTTCCCAATTGATTTATATAAAAATTAATTTTAATTCACATAAGAATGGGCCCAGAAAATTATAATGAAAATTTATTTTCCTTTCTATTACTTCTGTTTAAAGGTCACTGGTCTCAGACTTAACTTGTTTTTTGAAGTGCATGCGTGTTTCTAAAAAAGCTAAATTCCGTTTGTGAACAATTTTTATGTTCGTACGAACAAAAAAGTAGAAACATTTTGAAAAAAATAATAGTATAGCTCAGTGTAAATCTATTTATATACAGTGTAAATCTATTTATATACATACACAAAGCAAACTAGGATATGTATTGTCTATGATGGGAACTGGGAAGCTAGGGAAACTATCACCGAATACATTAGTGCTAAACACCTAAACAAACACCTAAAGACAAAAGTTATATGGACATCTCAAAACCACTTTTGAGTATTTTTTACTGGAACTTTTAAAAGTTAAATATCAGAAAAATCTGCCACACACAAGACTGCACTTAAATTGAAACCTGGAATTCAATTTACATGCTACTGTCAATATTGAAAGACTTTGACCAAACTTTGATGACTTGTAACCATAAGCAGTCTTTCCCCACTTTGTAACTTTATAAAACAAACAAAAAACCTAGGTAGTAACAATAATGTTTTGAGTTCAACATTTCAATTCTGTAGTGAAAGTTAAGTAATATAACAACTTAATCATAATCATTCTTAATATTTATCAAGAAGAAACCAGAAGCAGCTAGAACAACAAAAAAATCTTTAGCTGCGTTGCTAAAAAAAATCAGCTGTTAACCAATAACTACATGGTTTTATGTACCAGGTCTGCACAGTATGGAAGCATGTTTGCTATGTGTGTTTAGCAGTTGTTTCTCACACTCAAACACCCATTACATTCAATTCCTGACTTCACCTCATGAAGTAGAAATACTGTCACATTCACATTTCAAATAAATATTAAGTAGCAAATTCTGTCAAGGTTACGTAATTTGTGTGCATGTGTCACAATCAAAAAGGGACAGTAAGATCACTTTGTCTAATCAGTTTTCTGTTTAAGTCAACTACTGAGCACGCAAAATCAAAATAAATAAAAAAATTTTTCTTCTCCAAAGAAAATTACTTGCCCTTCATTACATACATTATTCAAGAAGTGTGAGGAATCTCAAACCAGTCCCATTTCAATTACATTTTGGAAAAAAGGATTTCCAAGAATCAATTGTACTCTTTTTATACTAATTATAATAATTACATTTCAGGATAACCAAATATGTCAACACTTTCTTCTTGCTACACACATGCACACAAGAAGTTTGACAGAGGCTACTTAATTTTCTGAAAAGGAGAGAAAAAGGCTAGAGTTTTATCATTGGTGGGTCGTTCTGCCACAGGTTAGGAAAAATCAGAACCACAACTACATAGAAGAAACTCAGAAGTTTATACGCTTAATTAATTGACTTAATTATATTCACATTTACACATATGAGAAAAAAAAAAAAGCAGCATTAAAAAAAAAGCTGTGAAAGTTTCTGACATAATTAGTAAAAGCATTAACAAAACTCCACACACAAAAAAAAAGGAAAGTTACCTCAGAAACAGGTACATTTTCTTCAAGTTCAGATGCGTGTAATGCCAGTAAACCAATCACTCGAGCAACTTTGGCACGTCTGCATATCAAATAAATTTTTTGTAGGTGCACAAAAACTATTTCAAAAACAGTTACATCTTTTTTATATTTTACATAGATTGTTAAGGGCAGGAAATATTTGAAGTGCTATTTACAGCTCAGCTTTTCTTCTTAGTTCTATTTTCTTTGTATCATCAAATTATTTCAGTATTTTAGCTCAATTTAGCAATAAATTCATGCATAAAGAAATTTCTTTGTTTTGGCACCGAAGAATGAAGATTCATTAATTTGTTATATTCTTACTAATCAATCATGCTCATGTTCAGTTTTCTTATAACACAGAAAACCCCTATAGATCATTTGAAACTTTTCAGTATAGCTGACAAAACAGAAATTAAATCTGTACCAGAAAATCAGTTTTAAATGTTTCATTAAAGAAAAAACTGGAATAACAAAATCATCATTTATTAAACAAACAGCAGAGGGCACTATGACATTGAAATATTTCTGACAGGCATAAAAAAGCTACTACCATAGTTCTTTTACTACTAGTATGGTATGGGTTGGTTTATTCAGTGATTTTAAGTAACACTATTCGATACACTAAATTATATAACTTCTAGATAAAATTTTAGAGATTTTCTATAACCTTCAATCATAGCAATATATTATGAATTAAAATGCTGACAAAATTCAATGTACATACACCATTATACTGCCAGTCAGGTACCACGGCAGTCTGACAGGCTAAAACACTCCCGAAATACCTTGTTAAAGAATATCCTTAATAAATGTCAGTGATAATTCTATATTTGAAACAATAATTTTAAAATCATTTTTACTTACATATCCCAGTTGGCGGCTGCACGCAGCTGCTGTATCAATATAGAAAACTATAGTTTAAACAAAAGAAATAAATATTAGTGATGTTCAGTGATCTGGTATGTCCCAATGACAAAAAAAGAAAAATCAAAATACTAGTGATTGGATATGTATTTGGATAACATTTGCAAAAAGTATTATCATACACAGATACTGTAGATATTGTCCAAACGTTGATTTAAAAAAAGGCTAACAGTAAAAATATAATTTCTTTCTATATTCTTGCCTTAAACTAAACTGCTAAACATATAACATATATGTGTGAAAAAAAAACACAACTTTTTTTTGTTATGAATAACACTATGCAGAGGAAAAGAAACTCTTGATATTTTCAATCTAGAGAGATCATCATATAGTATTACCCAACAAGTACTTAATAAATTAAATTTATTTTGTTAGAATGGACAAAAATAGTCGGCAAATACTAGAATAATAATTGGACTGTTAACACACATAATTAGCCACTTAAGAACCAAATTGCATAATTACTAACTAGTTTCTAAATTGTTCTGTTAATTGACAATTCAGTTATTGGATTATTGGCCCCCCCAAAAAATTTCCAGTCGTAATGGAATACACCTTCCAGCAATTCCGTTTCACAGGAATTCTATGGCATAAGACCTACCATTGCTTCCAACCTGAATGTTTATTTAATTTTTCTGGCAGTGCAATTTTCCCTTAATATCTCTATATACAACAATGACATGGGTAAGAATATGACTTAGCAGCATTAGTGTAAATGTAGGAGAAAAAGGTAGTTTATATTAAATAAACTGAAAAGCACACATCTCAAGATAGCCTCTGTGATACTTTTACATAACGGGAAAAATTTCTCTTCTGCACACACAACACTCAAATATGTTAAACCACTACAGTAAAATTGTTTGATAGAAAATGGTTCTTGAAAGGTGAAGCCACCGTTTAAGTATACACTAAAACAGACTCTCCAGAGAGCATGCTAGCTCTTTGAAGCAGTGCTTAATGAAAGTATTACTGTATGTTCTTTACAAAGTTTTTCTTGCTATTCTTTATAGACATATGGCCAAATAAAATTGATTTAACAATTCAAATATGACTTTTTTCAGTCTTCTCTGTCACTTATTGATTTACAAAGACTAACATTTTATCATATGTTATTTCACAGTCTCCATCAACGTTAGGTTTTACCCCAACCTTTTTACTAATACAACAAATCTACAGGTAAATGTATCTGAAATCTAAGATAAAGAATTAGTTTCCCTCAGCTCCTTGGAATGACATGGAATTTAGTATTTTTTTTTTTTACTGTTTTGTACTTAATTTGCAACATTATTTTTGTCAGTACATCAGTGATATATAACTAAAAGCAGCTGATTTTTGCTACAATGGCAAGTATGTAAATCACATTGATTCCTTCAAAGCTTTATTATTTACCAGCTGAGAGCTAATTAGTCTGCTTGCAACTTCCTTGTGGATAGCAACAGTACACAGATAATACAGTAAGTTCAGTTTAGAACGTGCTGCTCCTGTATTCTTCTCGGTGGAATCAAGCAGTGAACATACTCGTTGCAAAAAGTCATTCCAGTCCATGTCTTTCATAGATGATAACTTCTCAGCTAACCATAAGAAGCAAACAAGTAGTTAAAGACAATGGATCTTTGATGTTGCCTTAAGACACTAGAAAGTAACATCAACATGAATAAATAAGTTCCAAAGTTTGAATCTAATTATAATTTTAGGACTTAAAGTATTAAACAAACACATGATAATTCATGTCTGAAGGTTACAGAAATCAAAAAAAAAAAAAAAAAAGAAGCAAGAAGAGAAACAAAGCATAAAAAGGTAGCAATAAAAGCCTCAAAATATTTTTGCAAGTGCAACCCTGTAAAGTCCTTGGACTTCACTTAAGTAAACATTTATTGGCATTATATTTAGGAAAGGTAGTAGTTGTTGTCCTTAATCATTAGTAATTCTTAATAAGAATATACAGTTTCATTAGAGTAAATTTGAGGCAAAAACCAATGAAAGTCAGTGAAATCTCCTCAGATTCAACAAACTGAACATGGGTATAGTTATTCATATAGGTAGGTATCCATCTAGTTAGGCCTTAGTAGTAGCAAAACATAGACGACTTCAGGAGGAACACAAAGAAGTCAAGTCACTAGGCTAGTTAACATTAATCCTCTGGATCAATTCACTGACCACTGTACACGAATAGAGCATTTTCAAAGACTTCCTAATCAGTTTCAATGAATAACTTCACTCTTGCAGCCATACATTCCCTCAGTTTTGGTTAGTTATTCATTAACAACTTATCTGCCATCCTGATATGCTCCAGTACAGAATATTTAAGAGCATGTCTTCTAGTTTTTACTTCAATTTTACACTGAAGTAACAACACCTACTAATGAAGGCAATTCTAATTTACATTAATAAAGGTGAAAAGAGGTTTGGATTTCAGGTATTTATCTTAATTCTTCCATACTGTCTTTAATCATTATTGACAAACAGCATCAAATTCAGTATCTTCAAAAACAATCAGAAAGTTGTTCAGAAAAAAACTACAACCCTGGAAGTATTACAACCAGAACATCAGTCTAATAATTTAGCTACTTAAATGCAATATGAAATAAAATACCAACCCCTTAGGCACTTGAATCTGACAATTTTTGCCTAGGATGTTAGCCAAATTAAAAATACTTTCCGTTACTACAATCTTGATTGGTAGATTGGGGGATGTTCTGTTCCTTTCGAACTATAAAATTTCTTCAACAAATGAACTCGCCAAAATACATACCTTATAGAAAGAAAAAAGGAACTTTTATGTCTAGTAAGAAGTGCTATATGAATTCTAGAAGGACTACATATCTGGCTACATATCCCTCTTCAAGCACAGTAAAGTGCTTCCTTAAATAGACTAGAGGAAATTTTCCAGGGCAAGAAACGCTACACATAACAATGAGCAGCCTCTTATTTTCAGAAATAACAGCAGCCTTTCTAGACAATAAAAACAACAACAAAAAAAACAAACAAAAAAAAATCCCAAACAGCTCCACATTATCTTTTGGGACATGATTCCCACAACATTTCATGATTAAAGGCGGGACTGGCAAGGCTGCCCAGTATATGGCTGATCAACACTGCACATTTTAAGATCCTGTTTTCATTTGCTTCTCTACCTTTGTCAAATTTTAATCTATTTGGTTGAATATTTCACTTAAAATATCTCAGTTGTTTACAAAAAATAACACAGGTAAAATTTATGCTGCTTTTCCCACACTAAAACAGTGTTGACTGCCTTATTTTAAAAGCTTTTGAGCATGGGCTTGTAGCTGAAGAAGGCAGAAGAGAAAGGAAGAGCATATAAATGTTAGCACTTGAAAAACCTACTCAAAATTGGTCTAGCTAAAAACAATATACATGCAGCTTCAGTTTCCGAAAAGTTATGAGTTCTCCACCTATGACGGCTTATCATCTACAAAAAGAGAGTATAGGTCTTGTGATAGCGAGTTACTCCATCACGTGCAGAACTTAAGTTTTAACAACTTCAGCAGATCCATACCTGAATATGTTGGTATATGTAAAGTTTTCAAGTCAAATTTAACTGGCATTTGCTTCATTATCTGGAAAATAGACACATTACAACTAGTTTTAATACATTTCTGGAAATCTTTAAGTAGTTGAACATGAGAACAAGAAGATGCAAAAATTATATGGGATAGGTGTACAAACCACTGCTCATTACTGAGGCATCTTCCAGTGTTTTCTGGTATGTATTTGTTCCAAGCAGATAGTCAAGATTTAACTCTATGCTTTTAATATAATTAAATCATTAGTATTTCCATTTAGGTGATTTTTTTTTTTAAAAACAGGAATACAAAATGATAGGATTTTCTCAGTTTACATATTTATATTGCTTGTACACAAAAAAATACTTGTATTTGGGGTTAAAAAGCTACAGAAATGAACTATCCAGCTGAGACCTCATGAAGTGTTTTAGCAATTCATTGCCATACAGTAAATACATATATATACACACACACGGATCATTCTAGAATATAAGAAGTCATATTATCAGCAACTAATCATTTGTAAGTTATGGGGCTTTTTCCCCAGAACACATCATTTTCTGGTACATCATGAAATGGATGACTGCTCAGTGACTGAGTGTTCGAGTGTGATTTTCAGTAACTAAAGCATACAAAAAAGATAACTGTATACTGGAATTTAGCCTTTGACAGATGTAGCCTAGGTGTAACTAGAGAGCTGTTTTCTAAAAAAGGTCTTCAATTACACAGATCTGCAGAACACGGGGAAATTTTACAATATAAGATGACATTTCAGCTTTTCAAATTCTGCCAGCATCAAGTAAATCCCTTTCCAGGAGATTAAATTGCAAGCTCTTCAGCTTTACCAGGTGTCAGCATCATCCTTTAGTCTTAAGATTGCCAAGTATGCAATGACTCTGATTACATGTGCGTGGAATTCAGTGGCCTATTTTACATTAATTCCGAGTCTGGTATTGCATGGTAAGGAGATTAGTCCCCATGTGCACACTAGTACGTACCCTTACTCCTAATCTTGTCTCTTATACTTGTAGTAAGAAAAGAAGCAGTGAAAGGCTAAGGCTGTGTGTCAGAGTCCTCAGGCAGAACTGAGAATTTACAGAGGTGGCATTCAAATGAATCATTACCATTGAAATTCTCCACTGGCAACAATGTCGCCCACCCCAAACATATTAAAACAGTATTGATGTGTAGTTACTTTACCTCGCTGTCTAAGATTTTTAATTTTTGAGAGTGTTAGGAATTCCATTAAAACAAACAAACAAAAAGATTGTTATACTAAAGCAATACAGCAACTAAAGGCTGTAAAGACTTGCCTAATGAGCGTGATGTTCACTTCCAATGAAAAATGTTGCATTCCCTGCATCTGCCACTTACTAAGTCAAGTTGCTAAAATGACTTCATATTTTTTCACTGAAATAAAAGGAAGACTAAATGGGCTCCTGCCTATCACTCCTTTTATCAATACTACACATACGCCCATACATAAAAATTACATTGTCATTGCAGTGCAGAGCTCTGATTCTTTTTTGGGTTTCCCTTTGCTGTCAAGCAAGTGTCAGTCTCTGCTCAAGAGACTCATCAAAAACTGTTATCTCATTAGAATCCATATGACAGAAACTGGATGGACATTTCTTGTAATTTCAGGTCTTCTTTTCCAGAGAAAATAAGTTCATTTTTGTTAGAAACATTATCATGCTTAAAGTTTAGTTATTCTGTAAAGGTATAACTCCTAATCTAGAATGCTTCATAGATGGCCTTGTTTTGAGTATACCAGAACACACTCAGTTTTGTGTTCATTTAAGTAATAGATATCAAAGCAAGTTATCAGAAAACAAATCTAAAAAAGCACTGAATACAGCATTTAGTAGTTTCTATTTCTTGTAAGACATTATTTAATATTGGTATTCAATCCCAAAATAACTCAGTTCTCCAAACTAGCAACACAATAGGATAATAAAAGACTGCCAAAGAATTGCGTGAGAGCTTGCCAGGTGACTGGGTGGAACTGCTTTAAAATGAGAATTATAAAATACAGGAAAGGAGTTTCACCCCGATTAAAGATTTATCTGCAAAAATAGCCTCACCCACAAGTTCCTGAATCTTATATTTTATTTTGCTATACCTTTGGATTGTCAATGATTGGTGTTATGATAAGATCAGATTCAGTGTAAATGAGCTCTTTCAATGTTGACTCCATATCCTGCTGACTTGAGCACATAGTTTTAGCCTAGAACAAGAACAAAGTTTTTTAAAAAACTGTTTTGCACAAAAAGAGAAAGTTGATGTTTATTCCCAAAATATTTAATTTCAGCATTATACCACACAGTTTAGCCATATAAACAACATATTCTAAATTACTTTTTACTTATGTAGTAGCAGATAGGACCAACTAAAAATTATGACAAAAAAACATGTTGGAAGAAAAAGTACTGGGTCCAAAAAACTTGCAAGCTAAGTTTAAAAAAAAGTAGACTGAGAAGAAAGGAAATAGCACTATCCCTTTTATACACTGGACAAAGAGGCAGACTTAGTATCTTGTTTAACTCTTACATCTGAAGTTCTGCAAATATAACTTGCACACTGTAGGAACTGCTTTATTATAATTATGGAAGGATGGAGAAGAAAGTTGATTTTGCCACAGACTGCAAGCTAAAATTCTAACTATAAAGATACCACCATACCTTAATATTTACCTACTCACCTTTTTCAAGCATGAATCTCTCTGTGGAGAATTTTGGATTGGAGCAGTAGTAGCATCACTTACTTCTACTGAAGCGCTAGTTCTAGGAGTGGGACGAGAACTTAAAGAAGAAAGGAAAAAAGAAAAAAAAAAAAACAACAACGAGCACAGATTAAGTTTCATTGCAAACTACTTTTTTTGTTGATTTTTTGAAACTTTCAAAGTTGACAAACACAAATGATGCTACACCTGCTCCATCAACTAAACATGAAGTTCCTGTCTTTAAATATGTCCTGACAAGGTTAGGATTTGTTTTTCAGTTAGAAATGGGAAGGACTAGGTGGTTTCTTTTCTTCCCCTTTTGTTAAATGAACATAATTTGATTATTTTCTCACCCATAGTCAGTTCTCCAAACTGGACGGTAAAATATTATTCTCTTAATTCCTAATAACAAACAAAATATGAAGAGAATTAACTTGACAAAAAAATACAATTTATTTCACGTTATTCTATTCTGACTGCCAGCTCTTGGTTAGGTAATGAGAATTAAAAATTGCCTGATTCACATGTATGAATGTGAGCTGGGTTTACTTTTCAGTTTTTCTTTTTTAAAAAAATCTTATTTTCTAATTATAAAATGAAGAGAGACCAGAACACTGCAAATTTGTAAATTTCATAAAGCTGCTAGTGAATTTATTTTTTGTAGTATATATTAATTTAAATCAAATTGTTTAAAAGCAACTTTAAAATTATTAAAAATGGCAGGCCAGGAAACTAATTTAATCAACAACTTCAAATGAATGCGTTTTCTTGATTAGCAGAAAGTAATATACACATTTAGCTGCAAATCAGTTTTATTTACTAGAAAAAGCAACTAAATTAAAAATACACACACCAAACAAAATTTAAGATATTCATAAAAATCAATGATCAAATGACTAACATAGTTGTTCTCATTCTTATCCTTATTTTGTTAAAAAGGCATCTTTTATGTATTTTTGGTGCCAAAATATTCTCTACTAGCTAGATAAAATGACATAAAATGTCATAATTCCTATGGTAAAAAAAAAAAAAAAAATCTATCAGGATTTGCTTGGAAGTTTAAGCAGTCTTATTTCCTAAGCCAAAAAAGTATGATTTCTAGGTAGAAGGCTGAACAAATTATTCTAGGTTCCCACATGCTTCAAAACATACAGATTTCTTAAATATACTTTTTTTCCAAACCTAATTTGCTTTCATATGTGTTTGAGAGATGGAAAATCTTTCATACTTTTCCAGTTCCCAGATGGTTTCTCAGTTTAAAACAAGACAAGTGATCACTGAATTGAGCTAATTGAAATTAATAAGATCTATTCCGTTTGCACGTGCAGAAGAAGCTACTGCTGTCAAAAGCTGATTAACCACTTCAGCAGCTAAGTAAATCCTGGTGCCAAGTGCCAGGTCAGCAGCTTCCATCCACCTCAATTTTTTAAAACTTTAGCAGCTAACACATGGTGATTTGAGAATTTTAAATTACTAACATGGATTTAGCTGTGATGGTAGAAGTTGTAAGTGAGATGAGAAGTAATATTTTATTAAAACCAGCTGAAAGAACTGGAAAAGTACATATGCTATCATGCACAATAGCCCTATTTCAGGTTACACAAGAAGTTTAAAAGACTGTTTCATTTTAAACTGGAATATTTCTGCTTGATGAGGACAAGAACAAAATCTGTTTTACCAGATAATCTTCCTGGCTTGAAAGCTAGTAAAAAGTTTCAGAATTAGGCCTCAACTAAAACAAGTAGTTGTTAAATCTATCATTACTTTTATTTAATACCTATGTAGTACTTAGTAGATTGTTGCCAATAGCTTGTGATGAAAAGCTGCAGGCAGAATTTATTAGTGGATCATAATCTGGATGCTTATTCTTGTGTATTTAAAGTAAGCATATTTAAAGCACATTCTCATATATTATAAGTAAGAAGGAAAGTTCTAAATAAATTCTTCTGTTTAGACAGACAGCTAAGAAATCAAAAGCCTACTTCCAAAAACCAGTGTAATAAAGCCATAAAAGCATTACTTTAACTGCACACACTACTTTAGCAGCAATTCAAAGGTGTCTTAATACTAATTAAACTGGAGACAGAAATTGAAAAGGAGACACACTAACAAAATGTTACAAACAACAATAAAATGTCTGAACAGACAGGGGAAAAAAAAGAAAACAAAACAAAAACATAAAGCGTTTCAAGGGTTTTCTAATTGTTCTTTAGGTTTTCATACCTGAGAAGAAATATTGATTCATTTGATTCACCATCAACTGCACTTTTGGGGCGCAATTCAGTCTGAGTTTCTACTGAAAAGATAACATGAACTTGCACTCAGAAGTTAAAAATAAATAAAACATAAGTACGTTGGCAAGACTGACAAAATTGACAGGACACAAAATAATTTAAAATAATGTAATGAATAATATTACCTATTTTGAAAGAATTGCTTGGTAGCTTATTATTTGCTCTTGAGGATGACAGGTTATCTAGATTTTTATGAGTATCCATTGGCTCTCTGGCACTCCAGGACACAGATGACTCTGTGTCTTCACTGCTGTTTAATAAAATATATTAATTACACAGATTAAAAAAAAGAAGAGAGATCACATGCATTATTTGTTGCAATTATTAGCATAGAGTTTAGCTGTCATTCTCTAGCATACTATTGAAATATGTGCTACGCATTTTTTATATTAGTAATGGCAATGATGAAAAACAAGTTTATAACAAATGACTTGGAGAATATTAAAAATTCTCTAGCTCCCTCAGTAGAACTTGCATGAAAGAAACTAAAAAGCTAAATTATTATCCCCCATAATACCAGAGCTATAAAGAAATGTTAAAAGCTTTAGAGACCATTTAATCTTCACAGGGAAAAGTCACAACAAATATACTTCTGATAATGAAGTCTGTAGTCTAGATTTAGATCAATAAAAAATAGCTTCTTTTTTTTTTTTGCTTAATGATTTACATGTCACACTTAATTGCAAGTTTATGGATTTTGGTTGTTTGGGCTTTTTAAAAATACCTCTCTATTATTCACACGGAACTGGGTCCTATAACCTTCCTGAAGGATCTCTAGGATATCAAATATCAATCAAACCCACACTGTGAAGAAAATAGATAGATGGACCTCACAGCTGGGAAAAAAGTACTGCACTTCTTTTGCATGTTAATCCCACGTCCTATGTTTGTTATATTTATCAATTAGTGCATACCTCAGTGGATATTTCAGTCATTAGAAAACCCTCAAGAATAAGGTCAAATAGCTCAATATTTTGTAGGAGATTAAAATTTTTCTGATTCTGAGAATTCCTCAAAAATGAGCACTGTGGTGGAGACTGATATAAGTCTTCCTAAAATCTTGAATAAATTCTTACTTTGTGGCATAAACTTTATATCTTTCTTATCTGCCTTGGTGGTGAAAGCAGTAATAAAATTAAAAGACAAAGAGCTGTATCTCAAACTAGAACAAATGTTAATAAAAAAAAAAAACTACTGCAGCACTGGTATTAGAAATAGGTATTAAAAAACACAAGACAGGGTTTTAAAATAGAACACAAAAACATTCAGCATTCTAAAATAAAACTATTTTCACATTAGTTCCTTAGATTGGAACCTAAAGTACCTTTCAAATATTTAGAACAAAACATAAAATCAACACTAAACAGCCTAATTCAAAATTAAAAACAGAAACCAGCAAGGTAACAGAAGTTTTGAAGAAGCCCCACTTTTTAATACATAGAACCTATTATTCACAAAAGGTTTGGGTTCTTCTGCATGTATAGCAGTGTAGAGTATTACAAATGCAGGAAAAAAAACACATTAGATTAATGCTTTATGACATAAGCAAAGAATATGGGTCAGCTGCATTTGCAAGGATGTAAGGCTGAACCACAAATCTAAGATGCTGTACTGATAGGCTTTGTGATGCTCTAAGCCTAATGCATAAAAACAAACAAAAAAATCTCAGTAGAAATAAAATTGACTCATATTTATAAGATTCTACAAAAGCTTTAAAGAAATTATAAGTCAAACTACTGTGCATCATTGCTATATAAACAAATTAGAAAAAATGAAAGCAGTTAGTTCAGAAGTAAGCTTCAACATATTCTGTTGAAAGCAAACAGACAGTGTAATATGCTAATAGGATAATTCCTAAGCATCCAAACCTGACCACTGAATGGTGTAAAACTCCATTCACCAATTAGTTAATGTAATAATCCTAAGCAAAATTCAAAAGCAGGAAAATTTACAGAAAACCACAATAAAAATATATAAATACTTGTTTGCTTAGATTCCATAGAATCACAGGATTTTCTAGAGTGGAAGGGACCTTTAAGATTGTCTTCAACCATCAACCTAACACTGCCAAAACCACCACTAAACCATGTCCCTAAGCACTACATCTACCTGTCTTTTAAGTACCTCCAGGGAGGAGATGATTCAACCACTTCCCTGGGCAGCCTGTTCCAATGTTTGATTACCCTTTTGGTGAAGAAGTTTTTCCAAATATCCAACCTAAACCTCCCCGGCATAACTTGAGGCTGTTTCTTCTTGTCCTATTGCTTGTTACTTGGGAGAAAAGACCAACCCACCTTGCTACAACCTCCTTTTAGGCAGTTGTAGAGAGCGATAAGCCCTACCCTCTGCCTCCTTTTTTCCAGATAAAACAACCTCAGTTCCCTCAGCCACTCCTCATAAGACTTATGCTTTAAACCCCTCACCAGCTTCGTTGCCCTTCTCTGGACACACTCCAGCATCTTACTGTCCTTCTTGTAGTAAGGGGCCCAAAACTGAACACAGTA
Source organism: Vanellus vanellus (assembly GCF_965231255.1). Classification (NCBI taxonomy): domain Eukaryota; kingdom Metazoa; phylum Chordata; class Aves; order Charadriiformes; family Charadriidae; genus Vanellus; species Vanellus vanellus. The sequence goes on along the minus strand of NC_138906.1, from coordinate 64,055,652 downwards.
TTTGAGGTGGGGCTTTACCGGTGCTGACCAAGTACAGCGGGACAATCACCACCCTACTCCTGCTCACCACGCTATTCCTGATACAGGCCAGGATGCTGCTGGCCACCTTGGCCACCTGGGCACACTGCTGGCTCATATTCAGCTAGCTGTTGACCAACACCCCCAAGTCCTTTTCCACCAGGCAGCTTTCCAGCCACTCTTCCCCAAGCCTGTAGCGCTGCAGGGAGTTCTTGTAACCCAAGTGCAGGACCTGGCACTTGGCCTTGTTGAACCTCATACCATTGGCCTTGGACCACCAATACAGCCTGTCCAGATGCCTCTGTAGGGCCACCCTATCCTCAATTAGGACAACACTCGTGCCCAACTTGGTGCCATCTGCAAACTTACTGAGGGTGCACTCGATCCCCTTGTCCAGATCATCGATAAAGATATTAAAGAGAACAAGGCCCAATACCAAGCCCTGGGGAACACCACCTGTGTCTGGCCACCAACTGGATTTAACTCCATTCACCAACACTCTTTGGGCCCAGTCATGCAGCCAGTTTTTTACTCAGTGACGAGTACACCCATCCAAGCCACAAGCAGCCAGTTTCTCCAGGAGAATGCTGTGGGAACCCATGTCAAAGGCTTTACTAAAGTCCAAGTAAACATCCACAGCCTTCCCCTCATCCACTAAGCGGGTCACCTTGTCACAGGAGATCAGGTTTGTCAAGCAGGACCTGGCTTTCATGAACCCATGCTGAGTGGGCCTAATCACCTGGTTGTCCTGCATGTGCCACGTAATGGCACTCATGATGATCTGCTCCATAACCTTGCCAGCACTGAAGTCAGACTAACAGGCCTGTAGTTCCCCAAATCCTCCTTCTGGCCCTTCTTGTGGATGGACATCACATTTGCTAACCTCCAGTGAACTGGGACCTCCCATTTTAGCTGGAACTGATGATTTATTACAAAAATCTTCCTTGAACGTTCAGTACCTTGAGCTCATGCCCTGGCTGTCTGCAGAATCACCACCACAATGGCTAAGGGATCCTTTCCAGAACGGATGCTGCAATAGGTCCATCCAATTCAGCCTTTTGAAAAGCAATAAACAAACAAACTGAAAAAGCAGTGGCAAAGTACAGCTCTACAGAGAGATACCTGACTAGGTTTTGAACCCAGTGACACTACAAAGCAATTAATCCTCTTGTTTGCTTTTATTTGGTCAACAAGTAAGTCTTCTTTGCCTGAAACTTTTTGCCTGAAATCAGAATAGATAATTCATGCAACACAGAGGTATGAGACTAAGAATGAAGGAAACTGCATAGCCAATCCCAACATGTAAATTATCAGAGCTACCCTATAGATTATAATCTTATGTTATTTAACAATATAACTATATATCAGCTATAAATCTAAGTCTCATAAAATAAATGTGCTTGTCATCCTGGAAAAGCAAAGCCATCAAATTTTAAAACTGCTCATTGTTTCTGTTAAAGTTATGTATTTAGCACCAGCTACAAAAATACAAAAATATACTTAATCAAAACATTAATTGTGTATATCTTCATATAAGAAAAAGTACAATTTGTTCTTTTATATGAAGTATTAAATTCTTTTCTCATTCTTTGTGATCTACAAATTACTATACATACAGTACCATAGTAATTCTTTTTCCAGAGATGAAAAAAGATGATGTAAACAACTGTCATGGATTAGACTGTTTACCTTTTCTGAGGATCCTTTTGAAGCAAGCCATCAAGCAAACTAATGAACTCGGCAGAAGGTTTGTGAACAGCAGAACCTGTAAACAGAAGCACTTGAGAACATAAGTATTGGGCAGCAAAATCAAGCATCACACAATTTAGATCAAATAATTATCTACAGGTCATGCTAAAAAAGTTTTATTTAACAGTAATTTCACCTTAAAAAATGGATGTATGAAGAATCCTAAATATACACTCTTTCCCTTTCAAAGGTTTCTCAACCACCCCCAAAAAACCAACTGCCCCCATAAACCACCAATGCTCAAACTAATTAACATTGTTTATATATTAAAAAAGCACCCTCCAGTTATCATATAGTTATTAGCAAGAAATAAAGTGGAGCTGAAATCTGCTTTAATTGAAATTAAATTTCCCCTAACCATGATAATTTTAAGAGCACCATTGTTGCACCCTATTATACAAAGGAGGTTTCCAAAATTCTTATTTAACTGAGAAAGACTACTTCTGAGAGCTCAGAGCTATGAAATACACTTTATCCACTTCAAAAACAAAATCTCTCTTAGGATTGAGACAAGTAACAAGGGTTTTAATTGTACAGGTCACAGTTTTCACTACCTTACTATGAACTGAAAAGAGCCAATAATATAAGTGGCTGATGAATACCACTAATGCCCAGAATGCCTGAGATCAAAAATTCCACCCCAGAAGGTACATGTACTTTTAATTCTTAATACTAAACAATATGCCTGTCTGTCAACAGGTAAATAAGCATTCATCACTAATGGGGAAAATGTTCTTATCAAAGGAAGGCAATGATAACATTCACTGTGGACAATTAACTGATTTCTGCAATCAGCCTCAGAAGAAATACTGCAAAACAAAACTTTAACTGTCTAAGTATTACTCTGATTTGATTCATTAAATAATAACAGAAAGTTACCCTCTGGTCTAGGTGGCAGTGGATCTTCATATAAAATCTTTTCAATTAATTCAGAAAGGCTGTCTGAGAAGAATGGTGGTCTTCCTACAAACAGGAGTGTATTTCACAGATTAGGCAAACTTCAAAATTGCTGACAGGTGCAATAATATATGATGAGCTCATTTTCCTAAGGAAACATCCAAAGAAATAAACACCCTGGACCTGAATTCTATTTATCAAGTTCTCTTGTCAATTTAAAAGCAAAACCTTGGATTAAATTCTTCTACCATGAACAGGAAAAGAGACCAAGGACAGAACAGGCACTACAGATGGCTTGATGGAGGTCACCATGATAGCCTTGCATGAATCAGCAATGGGTGAAGGTCTAGGCAGAAATCTCAGTATCGATGTGTCCTGGCTTCAGCTGGGATAGAATTAATTTTCATCCTAGTAGCTGCTGTGTTTTGGATTTAGTATGAAAATAGTGTTGATAACACATCGTCTAAGATGTTGCTGAGTAATGCTTATATTAAGTCAAGGACTTACCATAGAAGCTGAGAGGGAGTATAGACAGGAAAAACTGGCCAAAGGAATATTCCATACCTTAGATATCATGCTCAGTATATAAATGGGGTTTGGCTGCGGGTGGAGGGGGTAGGAATCCGCGATTGCTGCTCAGGATGGGCTGGACAACCAATCACCAGGTGGTGAGCAGTTGTATTGCATCACTCATTTTGTCTATTCTTTTACCATTATTATTATTTTATCTTATGTTACTATCCCATTAAACTATCTTTATCTCAACCCACAAGGTTTTCTCCCTTTTTCTCCCTCTTCTCCCTATCCTATTGAGGGGGGGAAGGTCAGGAGGGGAGCGAGGGAATGGCTGCATGGTCCTAATTGCCAACTGGGGTTAAACCACAACAATATGTAACTATGTTGATCCAACAGATTATCTTATTAAGACTTCAGAAGTTTGCACAGTAATTCTCTTTTGTGATTAAATTTTCCTTCCAGCTGCAGTCAAAGCTAACAGACACTTTATCTGCAGGAAGCCCAACAACTCCAGTTTTACACTAGTGAAACAGTTTTCTCTTTCAAAGGTCAAATTAATGCACCCACGGTTTAATACAGAGGAGATTAAAAACATTACCTCAGAATTTGAGGACTGCTATAATTTTAAATCATAATATTTAATCAATACAGGTTGGTCAGTATCATACTATTTAGAACACAGTCAAAAGGACAACTTAATAGTACTACTACACTTGATTATTTTAAAACCTGTCTTAAGTTTTTCTATGTCTTAACTTCACTTGAAAGTTAACAAGAATTTACTCTGGGACCACGACCTATGTTTACATTATCACAGATATTAAATAGATACACAAACTTACAACCTGAGAACATTTCATAAAGTAAACATCCCAAGGACCACAGATCACTGGCTTTGGAGAAGTCTTCTCCCTTTATTGCTTCTGGAGCTGTGTATAATGGAGAACCTAAAAAATACAGTAAGTATAATCCACTTTGATTATTCATTCAGCATTCATTCTGTTCAATGCTTCAAACTTTGCCTCCACGCTTCAGTGAGTTAAGAATTATCTTCACTTAGTATAAGAAAACTGAGATACCAAATGCAAGTAGTCTCAAAGGAACTTCACACCTATACTTTTACTGAATTATATAGGACTATATATGCTATTTTTTGTTTATTTCACTTCTAGTAACCAATCTGGCTTGTGCTATACTTTTCTAACACAGTGGTAGTGCAAAGAATGTTTTGATACACCTTGACAGCTTCCAGAGCCAAGCAAATTGAGCAGAATGGTAAACCAACATAATTCTCATGTAAGTAACAGATATAATTATGTTACATCAGGTTTGTTTTGTTTTGTTTTTAAAAAGCTATGCAAAGACATAAACTTTCATGAAATTAGAAAACTGTTAAAGGTAGCCAACTGGATCAATGATCTAAATTAGTTATAGCTATTTTCACACTAAAACACTAAGAAAATATCCCATATCAATTTATAGCAGCTTATTCACAAACCCCTTTTGTCTTGATATAGAAGAAATATACAGTTGCTATTCCTACAGTAGTTCCCATCTAAACACTAACTCATTTCTCAAAAATCTCTAAAAAAAACAAAACTACACAACCTCAGCAAAAATGCCAATTCCATAGTCCTTTAAAAAGCTTAGATTCTTTTGTTCTTGGGTTCTATTTTTTTTTAAGTGACAAAAGGTTATTAACCATACACATCAACACAGCTGTTCTGAAAGGCAACAGGAAAGAGATTAGATTTGTATTTCTTCCTGAATAAAGATCTGTTCTTGGTCTTAGTATTTCCAGTATGAACTTTCTGCAGGAGACAAAGTATTAAGAAAGCTCTCTTTGTTCCCATATAATATTGCCAAAAATTCCATTGTACCTGATAACAGTAACTGTTATAACATATCATTGTGTTGGAAATTGAGGTCTGTGAGATGGTCTGAGATGCTGACTAATAAAAGATTCTGAAGATTAAAACCAAATTTCTGAATTTTTCCTATTCAATGAAAAAATAACACAGCATTTTGCAGCCTACTGCATTTGCACGTATCTGCCTGTTAAAACTAAAGCACAGTAACTTTCTCATACTTTAAAAAGAGGTGATCATTCCTAAGTAAATGGTACTGAAATAGTCAAGCCTCAAACTAGAAATCACTTGGACCATTTGCATCGAAAAGGACAATGAAAGTACTGTGCCAATAAAATCATTAAACAAATATCTTAACCATCGTTAAATGGATACCTAGCAGCAGTGCAAAGTCTTGAATGTAAGAAGCAGCAGTTCTGCATAGTACTTACTGAATTTTGTGTATACATTCAACATGAAGTTAACTGAATTTAGTCCTAGACCTTACAGAGAGCATCTGCAGCACAGACTTTCTAAAAGTGCATCAACAATTTCACAGCTCAAGTTTTTCTGAGGCAAAATAGGACTAATTTTAAATCACTTGTCTTTGAAATACTTCCAATATCAGTTACTTCTTCATTCTCCGATTAGTACTTTATAACTGGAGCACAAAAGGCTGTAAATAAGTTACTCTTTTTGCTACTTCCTTTAAACTTTTTTTTTTTTTTTTTTTTTTTTAAATACACTGTTCTGTATCAACTATATACCAGAAATACAATTTCATCAGTTAGGAAAGCCAGTTCCAGTTTGAACTCTGAACTTCAAAAGTTTAGTGATCTTCTCATTCTTCTAATTCTACAACTTGTTGATGATATGTAAAATGCAACAAGGACCAAAGGTATTTCACAGGATTTTTCTTCCCACCACAGTTTTAATCAAACAGCAATTAATAATTAAGCCTCCTCAGCAAACACAAACCAAGAATTAATGTTTTTAATTCATTTCAGACCTCATTCGTATACTCAATTTGTTATGATTGGGGTTTTTTTTGTTTGTTTGTTTTGGCATTGTTTTTTTTCATTCTTGACATTTGTTTTGTTTTTCAAAGAACTAAATCAAGAACAATTTATAAAATAATGAAAACATGCTCAGGATAGACAGACAGTTTGTACATTAAACTGTACTGTTGGGATGTGATGATAAGCTGCAAAAAGAAATCTAAGATAAGCCACCTCCAGTTATGTTATGTTGAAAGTTTACAGGCTGTAGTATACTTGTGTAACAATCACCTATATATGAGCTTCAATCCAAAAATAACCTGAAATCTATTTACAAAAAGCAGGAAAAGAATACATTTTATGGCAGACAGAAGTATGTTTTTTCCAGCTCTTAATTAAACTGGTTTTGTGAAACTTAGAATTATGACCATATACTTGTAAATACAGTTTCTTTTCTTTCCACTTACTTCCAGGTGTTGTCCCCTCTATACGTTATGACCTCTCTGAACAATCTTCCTTAAGAGCAAAATTTTAGTTTTGAGCTTACTTTAAAAATTCCCCATATGCAGGATATATAAAACCTCCTTACAGAAAATGTACAGATTGCACTTTCCGTTGCAAAGACACAGGCAAACACATTCATCTTTACAAATGGTAACACAACAGAATTAATCATTCTGTTTCTCCAGAAATGTAGTTAGTCCCAGGAGAACAATGAACAACTATTTTATTTCAAGGTCTTCTCTCCAATTTACTTTATTTAAAGGCTTTTTCCAACTTTAATTCTGTTCCTTTGCTGTAAGTTAATTTTGACTAGTAAAAATATCATACCTCGAAATCTGTTTTTCAGGTATCTTTGTGGAGTGCTTTCATTGATATCTCCTTCACCTTCTTCAGATCCAACTAAAGCAAAAAAATCTTCCAAGTTTTCACCATCCACTTTAGCCAAGCAAAAATTACTGAATTTCAAAGTGCCAGGCCCTTCCAGCAGAATCTAGAAGAATAAACATAATCCAACATACAAGTATCATATACCAGAACTTTGACAGCTGAAGTTTCCAACTAAAAACTTGGTTTTCTTTTAAGTCAACACCAATACTGTCTTTTTTCTTCTAATCAAAAAATTACAGAATCTCACAACAGAACCCTTAAGAAGTTTAATATGCTCTTCTGTTAACTCATTATTAAATCTAAATGAACAAGGATATTACTATAGAAAAGAAAGTAGAAGTAAAGTAAAACTGTACAGGAAAAAGAAAGTGTAGTAAAAAGAAATGGGGGAGGAAGTGAATCTTTCTAATTTTATTTAGCAGAAAATTCCAAAGATTTTGTCCAATGATCATGATAGTTTTCTCTATGCAGTCACTACTTATTCGTGTAATTAAAAGCTTCATAATCCCAAAAATGTTGTTTGGAGAAATAGCCCATTCAGTCAGATGGAGGCGAGGAAGCAGTCTTACTTTAGCATTCTGTGTTTTGTGTTCAAAGGAGTACTTTACATCAACATTCCTCTTTGGAAGAATACAGAGGCTTTATTTATCCATTATGATTTATTCATATATTTTTTTTACTGCCTTTGCACCCACAAATGACAGAAACAGTTTAATTGCGCAAGTTTTTACACATCATTCAGAGAAGGGCAACTTGATCACTTACAAATCAAAAACAATTAGTGTTAAGCAATAATTTTTGGTTACAGTTATATTCTGGTTACTACATAAATTAAAAACAAGCATGGTCTTTGACAAAACTATACATAAATTCCACACACACAAAATCAGAAACTATATAAAGATTTCTGGTTTTATGCAAGACTAAGACGATAATTTAAATAGCATTTGGATAGAATAGGGAAGGTTATTAACAAAGAAAGTTTAGTTAATTTTAATCCCTCATTAGCATTTTCTATGGCTTCAAAATATTCTGTAGCATGACAGAACAGGTATAATAATGAAGTTACATGTCTGAGCACAGAGAACTAAAATACTTCATTCATTCAAACCAGTACATCAAATCAAAGAGAGTCTATAACATTGTATCAAATATACAATGTGGAAAGAAATCAATTAGATCGTAAAATATTAAGTTATAGACTTGTCTCTCATTGTCTTCACATATGTTATAAAGTTCAACTGGCCTCCAACCTGAGGTAAGCCTCTTCCAAAAAGTAAAATAGAAATAATGAATTAAATGCTGATGGCATATAAAGTAACATGCAGTTGTCCCCTAGTAAATAATACTCCTTCTTACCTTTCCAGGCGTCAGTTCACAAAAGATAATTCCAAGCTTATGAATGTGGTATAAACCAGTAATCAAATCAACACCAAATTCTCTTACTACATCTTCAGGTAGATGTTCATCTTGAGCAATAACAGATTCTAGAGAACCACCTGAAATATGTTTACACATATAGCAAGTGCATATGAAGAAGATGCCATACAAATAACTCCCAAGTACATTGTACAAGCTTCTTCAAAAGATATCAAGCAAAAATCATTATCAGTAGATATTAAATGTATTTCTTGAAATTATCCAACAACATGTAAAGAAAAAAAAAAAATCTATTTCCAATACTGTGACAAAAATTTTTATTTTGACTGCAATTAAATTGAGTGCATTACTTCAAAACTACTTTAATATTGATTTATTTTACAGAGGAAACAGAAGGGAAAAAGAGAACCTCAGAAACTGTGTCACATCACAATGTAATAGTCCACAGTGGGCTTATTGAAATTCCTTAACCAGATCCCTGCTGCATAAGTTAAAAGAATAAACTATACCAAGAGCAGGTTACCAACTTCTGTGAACAAGCGCTAAAGCTAATGACGTGCAATTTTCCACTGAATTCACAGACAACAAAAATAGTGAATTTGGGTTACATTGTGGGTCCTGAGGTCAGCATCATCCAACAGATAATTTTTTTGTTTGTTCTTCACACATACTTTTTCTATACAGTACTTTTCTTGACTCATATGCTCCAGTTCTTTCGTTTTCATCCTTTCCTCTCTCTCCTTTTTCTTTTCTTTTTTATTTTCAGAAAAAAGAAATTTTGAAAAATACAACAAAAATACCCAGGACTAAACTTTCACCTTCCAGGTTTCTCACAGAAATCCCAGCTTCCTGGCCCAGCAAGTCCTACCTCTATCTCTCTGGACTTCTCATCCTAACATGAGATCCTTCTCTGTCCTTCCAAAATCACCACGCTCCTTCTCCACTAAGTTTCAACCAACCCCTCCTCTGGTTTTGATCAGCTTAAACCTAACAAACCCTTCCAAATCACCCTCACATATATCCTCTGTCACCTGTGTCTTTCCCTGAGCTTCACACTCACTCTCTATGCTTTTCCCCACTGATTGTTACTGTTTCTCTGTTCTTGCAAAAATCTCTCTTCTTCCCCCGTCACCTACTTCCACACATCCCACAGATTCTCAGGTATATCAGACTCATCCCATTTAAGTCATTCTTGTGCTAACTGTTCATAGAACTTGGACTCTTCCTAACCTCCTTTCCCACAAAATCATTGCTCAGTCCTTCTACTCCTTCCTGCCCCAGTCTCCTATCCTAAACTCCACATTCCTATCTCCCTCAAGATCCCTTTCCTCAACCTCATGTGGTCCTTTACTACTCCTGTTCCCTTAAGACTACAGTCTGTATTTTGTGAACTATCTATGGGTTTCCTGGGTTATTTATATTCCTGTTATTCATATCTTAGCCAAATCATGCATGTGAAAAAAAAAAAAAAAAAAAGACGCAAATTTAAGTCCCTGAATGAAAACAGGGATCAGGAGAGTTTTTCATAGACAAGGATACTCAACCTTTTATTCCAAATCACACGATAGATTTTCCTGAGCTATTTTTCCTTTGCTCACTAATTTCTTTCAGAGAATAGTAAGACTAAAAGGTCTGTCATCACCCTATTCTTCAAATTATTTAATACTACTAAATATTAAATTTATTTTAATTCTAAGCCTTTTTAATGCTGTTTAGTAAATCAGTCATTCCTTTAAAACCAAGCCCCTATTACATAGCTATAGTAAAGAATTTTCCATCATGTTCAGTTACTGGTTTTCATAATGTATTTTACAGGACTACATATAGAATAATTCCACAACACGACCAAATACACAAAGAAAAAAAAAACATCCCAAAACCAGCAACACAAATATGCTGCATCTAACAGAAACTCAGTTTGTCACCTTGAGACAAGTGAGAGAGAACTTACATATTTCAAAAGCAGTTTTCAAGGCTCTACAAAATTAATAAGAAATCCATGTCTTATTCTATTTATAAGCTAAGTCAGCTTCAAGACACTCTCCTTGCAGCAAACTGCAATACTGTAAGGTAAAAATACATTATAATTGTTCAAACTATCCTTAATAAAAGGCTGCCTAATAACTTAAGTATGTGCCCATAAGTTAGACTAAGCAAATAGACCAAAGACTCCATATAAGCCATTAACTTCATTATTAGTCATTGAAAGAATGATCTTTTTTTTTTTTTCCAGAACTTGTAGCTTCTTTTCTTCAGTAATTTTTGAAACAGAAATCTGGATAGAAAAAATGGTTCTGTGTAATATGGACTTGTACTATGAAACAAACTCCAGATACCAAAATTTTAACATGCATCACTTGCACAATTGGCTTTCTTTTCTTTCTATGTGGAGTAAAGCATGCTATCTGGAGTTTAAAACATGCAGTCATCACAATTAGAGAAAGTTTTAAAAGATTTCTTTTAAGATCTTTTATTAAGATTGATGAGAACCTATCAAAACTCAGTGAATTACTTCATGCAGTTTCGAGTCCTCAGAGCTCCCAAATTAATATCGTAACATAAAAGTCTTCTTCTAATACTTCTACTGAACAGGAAGAAAACTTATGTAATTTACTATTAGCTACAGAACTGCCCTTTGATTAAAAAAATAATTTTAACATAACTTGAACAACATTAAGTCATTCATACATTACAAATTGATTTGCTCCTTGCTTTCTTTATTATTGTGTGCTATAAAATGAAGAAAATGACAAAGCTGCCAGTCCTTAGAAAACATTTCTCAAGTAATTTTTACTTAACTATCCTTCAACTATTCACAAGCAGGAGAAATACAACTTCAATTGATTTCTAAAAATGTTTCCAAAAGCAATAACATTTTTAGATATAAATAGGATTCTCAAGTTAATAATCAGACAATTATTAAGCTTTTCCAAAGACCTAAATATTTGTTGTGGAGTAACTGTTAAAATAAATCTCTTTGAAATACTCACTCTATAAATTTTTATCTTTTGAGCATATTTACCTGTGCATAATTCCACTACAAGCCAGAGATGGTTGCTTGTTTCATACCATTCATGAAATGTCACTATATTCTTGTGTCTGATTTCATGAGTCAGACGAACCTAGAACAAAGAACAAAGTTTTTAACAGACTTAACTGGGGGGGGGGAAGGCAGCAATATATTTGGACTTACAATGGGGGGGATGAGACAATACAAATTTACTCTAGATCAATTACTTGTTCTCTTACCTTTTCCAGTGCACTAAAATTGTTCTCAAATTCAAATACTTTAGTTTTACATGTATGTTGAGGAAAGATAAATTTCCTCACAGACCCTGCCCAACTCACCTGTTCTTAAACATAGAGGGGGAAAAAAAATAAAGAAAAGGAAGTTCCCCAATCCAAAATTATAAGCACTATTTAACCTTCCTGCATCACTAAACCAATAACAAACCGGCAATCAGAATTTGGAGTCAAACTTGCATTTCTACTTTATTTTTCAAAAAGAACACAAGTGTGGGACAATATGGTGAGTACAGTAAGAGAAAGTAAACAGAATTTTTTCCATCATTCTTAATCTTATCAGGCAAGAGCAATCATTCAAAGGTCCCCGGAAATCTATATTTCTATCACACCTACATGGCCTAATCTCTACAGAAGCCTCTGTATCGTCTCAGAGTGGTATGTAAGGTATCCATGAGGGCTTTCTAAGATGAATATGCTTCTAAGAACAAAATGTTTAAATTGAGCTGTTTCATTACTCGCCCAACAAATTATCATTGAAACGATGAGATGGAATATAAAACTGTACTGGGTTTGCACGGCAAGGTTTTGGTAGCAGGGGGGCTACAGTGGTAGCATCTGTGAGAAGCTGCTAGAAGCTTCCCCCACGTCCGATAGAGCCAATGACACCCAGCTACAAGACGGATCTGCCACTGGCCAAGGCTGAGCTCATCAGTGACAGTGGCAGCACCTCTGGGATAACGTATTTAAGAAGCATGGGAAAAACTGCTAGGGAACAACAGCCAGAGAGAGGAGTGAGAATATGTGAGAGAAACAGCCCTGCAGACACCAAGGTCAGTGAAGAAGGAGATGGAGGACACGCTCCAGGTGCCGGAGCAGAGATTTTCCTGCAGCCTGTGGTGAAGGCCATGCTGAGGCAGGCTGTCCCCCTGCAGCCCATGGAGGTTAACAGTGGAGCGGATATCAACCTGCAGCCTGGGCAGGACCCCACACCGGAGCAGGTGGATGCACCCAAAGAAGGCTCTGACCCCGAGGAGAGCCCATCCTGGAGCAGGTTCCTGGCAGGACCTGTGACCCTATGGAGAGAGGAGCCCATCCTGGAGCAGGTTTGCTGGCAGGACTTGTGACCCCATGGGGGACCCATGCTGGAGCAGTCTGTTCCTGAAGGACTGCACTCTATGGAACAGACACATGCTGGAGCAGTTCATGAACTACAGCCCATAGGAAGGACCCACAATGGAGAAGTCTGTGGATGACTGTCTACCACAGGAGGAACCCCATGCTGGAGCAGGGGAAAAGCATGAGGAGTCCTCCTCCTGAGGAGGAAGAAGCAGCAAGAACAACATGTGATGAACTGACTGCAACCCCCATTCCCTGTCCCCCTGCGCCACTCGGGGGGGGGAGGTAGAGAATTTGAGAGTGAAGTTACACCCAGGAAGAAGGGAGAGGTGGGGGGAAAGTGTTTTAAGATTTGCTTTTGGTTTTACCCTACTCCGATTTATGGGCAACAAATTCAACTAATTTCCCCAAGTCGAGTCTGTTCTGCCCGTGATGGTAATCTCCTGTCCCTATCTCAACCAACAAGTCTTTTGAAATATTTTCTCTTCCCTCTCTAGATGAGGAAGGGGAGAGATAGAGCAGTTTGGCAGGCACCTGGCATCCAGCTAGGGTCAACCCACCACAGAAACAAAATTCATTTACCAGAAAAATAAAATATTTGAAATGTCTAACTATACCAGTTACAATTTCTTTTCCAGAAAGTATTGTATGTTTAAAACTTTGCCAAGCTTTTACAAACCAGAATTGATTTACCTTAAATGCTATTCCTTCATCAAAAATAATTGTCTTTTTAAGTAAGAAATTTATTATTTACTGGAAGGTATTACTACCACTGGATTTGCACAATGGATAACAAAATAAAGCAAACCACTACATGCAAGTAACTGTTTTTACAAGTTCTCTGACATATCATAGAAACAGTAAGCCTGTAAGCATGGGTTTATGTGTGTGATTTAAACAACAGTAAAATTAGATGAAGAAATAAATACATTAAAATAAGACTCTATTTAAACTATAAGAATTTAAAATCTTAAGAAGCTGATCTAAATGGCGACAAACTCCATGTGAAGAAGCACATGGTATTTTTCCTTTTATATTACCTGTGCTACCAGGATTTTGTAAGCTGTATCTTTTCCCAGATTTAACAGAGAAAAAACATTACTTACCCAGTTTGTTATTTCAGCTCTTTTGCATTTATCAGTGCAAAGAACAGCAACAAAATTAATTGACCCCTTTCTTCTTCCTTTATAAACAACTGTCTTATTTCCTCTTCCAATCTCCTCATACAGAATGAAGTTCTCCATACTCAAGGATGCTCTACAGGCAATGGATTGCAAACATAGTATTGGTCTCATAAACAAATAAACCTTTAAAGAAAGGGGGGGGAAGGGGGGGAGCATTCAAATTTAATAATCATTGATGTATAGGATTTAGCCTCCCAATTCTTAAAAATAGGGATTATATACTTCCAGCAAGATCAAACTTCACAGAAGGCCTCCTATTAGGAAATGTGATCAAAATTTTGAACAGGTGATAGTATTTTCCACTTCCAAAGCTCTAAACACATTCAAAAAGTTACAGACGGCAGTAGCTAGAAATTCTAGACATTTTATCTGTAAATAAAAGTCATACTACCAAACTTAAAATTGTATGTTCTCAATAAACTACTGTCCAAATGAAAATAGTTTATACTAAAAGCCTTGCCAAATAAGATTGCCATTTCTGCCCAAGGCTACTTCAGGCAAACGTGCCCCTGCGACTTTTCACAATGTAATTTTAACCTGCCAAATAACTGATGTCATCAACATAACTGAAAAAAACACAGGACTTTGTGACTACTAGTGTTTCTACCAATGTGAAGCTTTACCAGTTATAGGACTAAGCACTAAGGATTTTTCACGGATAGAAAGAATTCCTTGCAAATAGAAGCTGTGTAAATATGTTGGACAATGTTATATTGTGGCAATCAGGGAGTTCAACAGAAATTTAATTTATAACTATAATTTCTGACAAGAATTGTATATACTTTAATTTACATACTGAAACAAATAAAACAATTGCTATTTGTTGCAAATCCAGGAACTGGCATTTGTATATTTAAATAGATGGTTTTCATAAAAGTCTGGTTAATTCTTTTGTTCCACATGATTATTTTCTCAGAGAATACGTGGAGCAATGGGAGAACTAACAGCAAAATATTGAAGCAACTGTAACACACGAAGTAAGAGTTCTGCGTCAGCTTTCCATCCTCTTCCTCAGCTATTCCACTGATGTAAGAGCACGGACGTACTAAATCCCAATATCAGCATACTCCAGAAATAGGATATACTACTAACTAGTCGCCAGTGACCACCTTGTAGTAAGTTCTTCCAGCTCCAGGCCAACTTCACATCTGACGCCCAGTTCTTCCAACTACCAATTTAATACATTCCAAGCCATTTGGAGGTACTCTCTCTCATCTCTACGTGATTTCTTCCATTTTGTTTATAAAACTGTTGTTTTCTCTTCAACAAGACCAGTTCTCAATGTAGTTATCCTAAAACCACAGCAAAGCAGCCTATTGGAGAGGCAGTAACAGGAATGATCAGCAAGGATGGAGAGGAAGAGCTGCTTAAATAGTACAGCTGCCAAATGCCTAATCACAAACCACAAATGCGATTGCACTTTACCTCTTTCATGAGACACAAAGCTCCCAGAGTGACAAGTCAAAGAACAAAATGAAGACTAGAGAATTCCCAAGTTTTCAGACAGGACTTCAAGTGAAAATACAACAATGGTCTGGGCAGCAGCAGCACTACAATACTGGTTCTTGCCAGAACACCAGCCAGGTGCCGCAGTAGAATGTGGATGATCCAAAATTTACAATATACATAGGAACCTCACGATTCCAGGATTTTCTTTACCAGAGATAGTTATCCAAGACAAAATTTTGCTTCTCAAAAGAAGAAAGAATCTCACCATTACAATTCAAAAGCCTTGAGATTAATTCTGTAAATTGGTATGATTTTACCTAGCACAAAGCAAACAACTAGATACAGCCAGTATAACATAGGAAGACTTTTTTCCTAAAATTATGCGAGAACAAGGTAAGTATACAATGACCAGTTTGCCAAACATATCAAAATAAGGCACAAAGATACAGCATCAGAACAGATAGAGGTCTCTATTTCCCTACCTTTCTTTTCTGATTCATACATATCTTTATAACATTCTTTATGTTCTTTTTCTGGACAGCTTAAAAAAAAGACCAAAAAATCCCCCACAATGTGATCTCCTAGTACACAAAGATTCCATAACGGCAATGCCATAGAAAAGTATCCAGCAAAGAGATTGCCAACCCACAGGCCATCACCAAAATTTACATGACCACAGCCCCTTCCTTGAACTTCTTTTGCAAGAATTCTTCAAACCTGACACGTGCACCTCAGCACAAGACCGAAGCATATACTCATTAGACAGAGGGAAGATATCTTCATGTTGGTTGTATGAAAGGCATCATCATCCACTCGTGCAATAAACCAGACAAACACATGCCAGGCTCAATGACAAGTACAGAAATATCTGGTTAGCTGACAAACACATAAGCAATGACATACAAACGCACATTGGGACAGAACAGTCATGGTTACAAAACAGGGAAGCCTTCACTGCTATCTCACAACTGGCAGTATTGCAAATATGGTCTCCATAAACTGTGCTGCAAGAGGCTACAGGGAAAAGAGAAGCATCCCTGGCAGTGTTCGAGGCCAGGTTGGATGGGGCTTTGAGCAAACTGGTCTAGTGGGAGACGTCACTGCCCGTGGCAGAGGGGTTGGAACTAGATGATCTTTAAGGTCCCTTCCAATCTAAACCATTCCATGATTCTATGATCTAGTCTTGCATCCCTGAATCTCAACAGCAATGGCTATGCCATCATTTCAGTACACAAACCAATGGAGCATGACCCAGGAGGCAGACTTTCAGCAGCTGCAGCACATTCATCGTTTTGGACATAAAGTGTAGAGATCAAATAAAGTGACACAAAAAGTGAAGAGAAGCATCTCAAGGTGCAATGGCTGCTGTGGAAGCCTGCCGCACCACCACCTGCAACGAAACAGGTCTGAACCTCTACAGAAGCACCCAAAGCAGCAGACTCCAGCTGCCAAGGGAACCGCATTTGCTCTGGGCAGAACACAGAACCACACCACCACACCACCAAGGAGACATGATTCTGAAAGCGTTTCTTCCTTCGCTTGCTGAGAGAATGGCCTGAACACTGATCTCCCACCATCAGAAGCAGCCAGCTCGGCAGGCCTGAGGCGCTGCTGCACTGCGACCCCCGGGACGCAACAGTCCTCTGGCCCACCCGCAGCAGAGGTGAGGGTGCCGTAAGGCGGGTCATACCCCAGTGGGCCTCCTGCCCCTCAGGCGGCCTTCGGAGGGGTGGGAGTACCAGCCTCAGACCTAAGGACCATGGCCGCAGGCGCGCGACCAGGGCGCTGAGGGGGCGAGCGGGGGTAGGCGGCTGCCACGAGGAGGGGGGGCGGAGGGCCCCGCCTCGCGCGCGGCCGGAGGGCCGTTCGGCACGCGCGCGCCCCGTCAGCGAACGGCCGTTAGGCGTCCGCGGGAAGCAACGGCCCTACCTGTGAGGCTGGTGGGGGGAGAGTGCGCAAGAAGGCAGCGTTACTATCGCCGCCGCCATCAACCGAAAGCGGCGTAGCCCCGCCCCCCCCGGCGCCGGAGTCTCCCATGCCCCAATGGGAGGGAAGGAGGGATTTGGATGTGTCCCGTGGGGAAACTCATCCCTGCGCGCCACAAAATACGACCAGCGGGAGGGGTATCGGGGCAACACGCAAAGTGTCTCCGGGAACTGGTTTTATTTCCCTTACTCTAGCAAAGAACATACCGCCAGGTCTCCGGTGGGTCTGTGTGTGTCCCCCCCCGCGCACCACCCGGATGGTCGCCACCCCGCGCCCGTATCCAGGAGACGGCGCCAGACGCCGGAAACCGAGCGCAGCCGCCATTGGGCCAGGAGGCGCTACGTCAGAGCGAGACCACCGAGCCCGGGGCCTGAGGGGAGTTCCCGGATGTTGCGGGGCGCGGTTGAGACAGCAGGGGGCGGTGCCTCGCTGGCGTGGGGCGGGGCGGCACGTGCCTGAGAGGGCGGGGCGTCTGGGGCGCAGCCGCCCGGTTGCCAGGCAACCGCCAGTGCCGGGCTAACGGTCGGGCAGGCTGAGGCGCCGCGGCGGGAGGGACGTGGTGAACTCAGGGGACGGGGGCGTCCCTCGGCGGAGAGGGTGGGGGATGTCCGTCAGTGCCCGCCGCTCTCAGCCTGGGCGCTTGGGGCTTTTTTTATTAAACCTCCCTGAGTCTAGCGTCGGTCAGGGCAGCACGTAGGGTGGTCAGCCCTGTTACAGCGATCTGTAAACTCTTCATTGGGGAGCGCGTTGTTATATGACGAAATTTAGCCCATGAAACAAGCGGTTTCCATTTTTAGCAGTAAAGTGGAGTTTTCGCATTGTTTTTCATCCTAGTGTGGTCTGGTATTGGGTGGTTTTAAGGCCCCTGAACAAGTCATAATAGGTATCCTTTTATGTTATGTAACAAAAAAAATTTAACAATATTTAGTATGTCTTCCTAAGGCAAGTTGTAAAGAATTATGTTTTGTCTGTTGTCACACCTTCACCTTTTCATAAAAGAAATAGTATACTTAACAGGAAGGAATCAATGTTTCTTTAGGCTGTATGATAACAGATGGTCAGATTTTGGTTTACTCCCACTAGGACAGATTTCAGTATGAATTTAAACCCCCCAAATACTGGGGAAAAAAAGAGGGGAAAAAACCCAAACCACTCTATTTAGGAGAAGGATATTAGAAAGGTGTCAGCTGCAAGAAGCTCTTCAGTTTTGTTTCACACTGTCTTAGACAGCAGAGGCTGTAGGCACAAAGCACAGGTCTGGAGCAAATCAAACTGCATTAGTTACACATTTTGTCACAGTTCAGCTGTTGCAGGGTTTTTATAGAGAGTCTACAGAACTGGTAAAGAGATCAGTGCCGCACACAGGTATAATTTCTGCTGGTTTATTGGATATCCACATAGAATTGACCACACTCAGGAGCACTGAAAAATATCATGTGCATATGCATGGCAAAATTACTCACTTAACAATTTCAGATCCTGTCCCATTTTGCAGCATATGTTTTTAGCAATTACAGAGTTGATCTGTAATTACCAATGAAGCTACAGCTTTGAAACTGCACAAGCAAGATAAATTTTTCATTTATTTTTTAATGTAAATGAGTAGTTGACTAGATATAAATAAACTGAATGCGTAAGTAGATGTCACCTAGTTTCTTTTAGTAAGCACAATAAAAGTATGCTTTGAAGAGGGATTTATTTAGATTCTAGAAAACTGTATTTCATCTTTGGCTCTGATGAGCGTGACCAATATAAAGAAGAAAGAATAGAATATTGGCTCAATTGCAGACCAGTCCTAACAGCAGTTCAGTTCGATGGCAGATCTTAGAGAAGTCACTTAATTTCATTGTCCCTATCCAAGAGGACAAAACTAAGGCACAATAACAAGTTACTGCCTTTGCTTCTAAATTTCTAGTCTTTCGTCCTATGTACAGCTTTCTGTTAAATTAGTCTAGGTTAGGGATGTTTTTTATGCAAAGGAAGTAAATATCTTATTTTGGGGGAGTGAGATGCTATGAACTTTAACAAAGTCTCTTGAGATCTTCACGTAATAGTGGCAGTAGCATTACAAAGTACCGAAACACAAAAGAAAGCTTTAATAACAAATAAGTCAGAGATTCAAAGCCTTTGAAATTTGATGTCTTCATGATGAAGAATTTTCAGTATAATTAACAGCACACACAGGGGGACACGTTGTCTCATAGCCCTCTTTTTTCCAGTACCTCTTAGGAACTATGGCACTTTTTGGTTATTGATACACACTTCATTACATGTCTGTATCTTTCTCACCCTCTGGATGCACGATTTCAATATAGTCCAGATGGGAATTTTCCCTTTGATTTGATATAAGAATCGGGAATTCTCTCTTCAAACATGTCACTTGCTTCCAGTCCAAGAGTTATCTTGAAGAATCTAAATACAAATACAAATCAGGGCTGTAATTATAAGACTCGTATCTTTGGCCTTTTTCTTACTGCTTTAGTCTGTTACTCCTTTAGTTTGTTACCGAACATGACTTCAAGCATTGTACTCAACTGCAGCAAACTTTTCTGTGGGAATATTTTCAACATTCAAGAACGGAATGCAAAATATTCTCTCTGCTGTTTGTACCATTTCAATACTCTTAGCAATCTGTACAGCAAACTCAGCCTTGCTATTTGCCTGGCTATTATATGAGACAGTCAGATGTAATCAAATTCTTGTTCTCAAATAAATATATGATCTAATTTAAGGTAAACTGAGATCTTGTGATTGAAACCACATAGTTCAGGAATGCTTAAACACTTTGCTGCCCTACCCTCAATAGGTACTGTGGAAGCCTCTGACATTTTGTCTGGTTCCCAAAAGTCTGACTAGTAGCCTGTAATACAAAGGTATGTTTCCATGTTTTGTTTTCCTTTGGTAAGAAGATCTGTTCTTTAGTTTGCTCTAGCACCCGTTGAAGATGCTATACACTTCTGGTTTATTTTGCCACATGTACTAGCTTTTCTCCCAGCTATCAGGATTACTCATGCTCTATTCTATCTTGTTAGTACATGGTGTTTCTTTCTATTCCAGACTGACCCTATTCTCAGAGTTTCTATTCTCAGTGTCCTGGGTATGATGAGTCAGTTGCTCATATATAATATTTTTATGTTCCATTTGCCTTGACAGTTCTGTCATTCCTGGGAGGTATGTGGGGCCACTTTTCTGGTCTTTGACCATTTTAGCAGAATGATGGACATGAACATAAGCACATCTTTATCTTGTGCCTTTTATTCTCAGATTCTTTTCCAACATCTTCTTGAAACTAGCACATACTTTCATTGTTTGGTGAAACTGTGTGTTTTTCTTTATTGTTGCATTTCTGCAACAATACTAAGGTTCTCATGATTTAGTCACCTTGAAGTCACTTTTCTCACTTTTCTTTTTCTGGTACAAGGCATTCACTGGTCCTCAAAGTCATTAAATAAATTTAAACATTACAGTTTCAGTATCGTATGCTGATGATATTTTCAATGATTTTTCAAATTCTTTTGGTAGCTTCTGGGATTTTTCTATTTGGAAATTTGTTTTCTCAATCACAGAGTTGACCTTTTCACTGCAGAAACATTATTGCAAAACAGTCCTTGTCGATGTGTTTGTTTCACCGGTGAGGCAAAAACTACTAGTGGTTTCTTTTATAAGAACGGGGCTCCAAATCTTGCCTCACTGGATCAACTTGTAAGGTCACCAATGCTGCATATATAGCATGCTTGTGTTGCCTCTTCCTCCATTATGGTGTCAATGCTTTGCATATGACTAAGATTTGAAAGAGATGTGGTAAGATACTCTGCAAATTTCAATACTCTCTGAGTTTAATACCTTTAAAGGTTGGCATATTACAAGCTACTTTTACCTTCTCAAAATCATTTGGTTTCCTTAGAAAGTCAGCAACTGCTCTGTATGGGATACTGAAATAAAAAAACAACTTTCTCTTTTTTGTTGTTTGTTTGTTTGTATTCAGTTTTATCTGCTAATGAGGTGGGGCTAATTGCTATGGACTACCGCAGTTTCTGTCAGGCATTCCTCATATCACATTCCTGAGTATCATCAGCTCTGATGCTCATTTGGGAGGCTGACTGCCAGAACTGATACTTTTCTGCTGCAAGGTTCAGTACTAACAGCATTCTCAACACCCAGGCCTACCTGCTGGCTTCCAAAATATGAGAAGATGACCATGTTCCTTATGCAGGAAGGCTGAATAGGACTTGTCAAAATCTTGCTTTTTCAGTGACTATCATGCTGCTTATGTAATCTTGAGATTATGTAAAATTATTAGTGATGGGTTTTTTTTTCTGTGTATTTCAGTGTTCATATTATTCCTTATTCTAATGCAATAGGTAGTGTGTAAAGCAGATGCTGTTGAACTACACCATCTGTTCTAGGTATAACATGTTGAAAGGACATCCCATTTTCTTCAAATACATTCAGCAGTTTGGACTCACACACAAGTCAAATGCTTGGTTATTGAGTATACAGATTCACTGTTTCAGCAGAAAGCAATGGCTTTTATGATGCATATTCTGAAGATTCAGCCTGTATACTCAGGATAACCTTTGCATCCTGATTAAAATTCACAATGTCTTGAGGGTATTATCATCATCCCACAGCGTAATTTTAATTTAGTTTTGCCTGATTGGACTTTTTTACCCTTTTCTTGCAAAATGTATGCCTGGCACATTTATCATTATCCCACTATCTCACATTTAATTTCCTCTTTGTTTGTGTATTTTTCTTCACTTCTAATGCTAATCCAAGCTTTACAAACTATTTATTCAACTTGCATTTCATTAATGTCAAATATGTGGAAAACTCCATCTTCTGAGTCACTGATTTTTTCATATTTTCTCAGACTGTAAGCTCTAGAACAATACTTTTTTATGCCATAATTATTATATATGACCCTCTATGCAGAACATTTTGAGTTTTGTCCTTAAGACCTTTTATCTTCATTTTATTTGTCTCCTCTGCTTGTGTTTGTGCTCTAGCTTGTGTGTAAACTCTCACTTTTTTTTTTATTTAGCTTCTCATTTTCCTTATGTTCTTTTTCAAATTACACGTGTCTGCTCTCCTTAGGTCACAGTCACAATAACACTTTCAGACCAATGCCATAAGCTGGTATTGCTCCTGAGAGATGCAGCCCCTTTACAGGAAAAAAAATTTCCAGTAGAGAAGCAGTTGAAGAAGGAGAAACCATTGGTGTTGGCTGATGCTACCCGAAGGAAGCATAGATCTCTGAACAAGAAAAGCTTTTCTGCTGATTTGGTTCTTCCAGCAAAGGCAACATTGTTGTAAAACAAAACCAAAACAAAACAAAGAAAAGCAAAAAACAACCAGAAAAATACACCAAAAGTACCCACATTTTTAATTTTCACATGCTCACTCAGACAACTTGCAAGAATCTATGTTTTTGGTATTGCAGTAAAAGTAACGATAGCTTTACAGAAAAAAAAAATTAAACAAGAAAATATGTTGTATAGGTAGGTATATTTTGTACAGATCTAGTTCATAGATCTTTTTAAAGGACTCAGCATTTCTGAGTCCATGCTGATAGAAAAGAGTGAGAAATGGGGACAGTAACACTAGGTATCAGCAGGAAGAACAAAAAGAGGAAGCACCATAATCCCTTTCTTCTTAAATCCACAACACAGCTATTCAGAAACACATTGTAGGATATGTTTTAGTGATATTTTTTTTTTCTCAGATCATTTGTTCATGCCTATTTGAATTAGCTTGTTCTCTGAGATTAAAATAATCTACTCTACAATCATGGCTGCAATTGGGATCTTCAGCTGGCAAACTAACCAGAGAACTCTGAAACTGAATTTTCAAATGCTTTTAAAGCAATATTGTATTCTTTCATTGTTTTACAGGGACTGTAAAGGAAGTTCTAGAGACAGCAAGTGAGGAACTTGCAAGAAAAACAACAGCGTGTGCACTGGAAAGTAGATTTGAGAAGTCTATTTTAGCAGGGCTGAAATAAGAATTCTCTTCTAGAGATAATATCAAGGAAGCAAAATTGAGAATGAATGTGATAAATACAATGTGATAATCAAGAACAGAGGAAATGGGGAGGAGGATGAAAACAGAAAGAAAGCAGAGAAATCTAGGAAACTTTTTTAAAATATCTGGTTACCATGTCAATTGCCAGCTTCAGAATTACTGGGTTGATGAATTGAGATAGTGCTAAGAATGTAACAGAGTATGCTTATATGCACTAGAGCACCATGGAACAAAAAAAAATCATGAGGAGGATTTGGTGCAGCAACCAAACAACTGCTACTGTATCCCACGACCAGTGCACAGATACACACCTTGCACACAAGGGGCTGGCAATACCGTAGTCTCAAATTCTCTCCCCTGATGTACTCCCATACATTGTGTTTGTATATAAATAGTGCATGTTGTTGACATTTGTCCCACTGTGAAGGCCTTCTGCTCGCTCTAACAAGATGCTTTTCAGTCGTAGCAGTACATCTCAAATCCTTGTTACTTACAGATGTGACAGGACATTTGGTTCTTCTCAACAAGTTTCCTATCATGCAGACTTGTGTCGCTCTATCGTTGGTGTGAAACTTCACTTTTCTACTTCTTGGTTCTCCTTCTGCCTGCAGAGCTTTTCTGCCTTCTGTTTTTTCAACACTGGATTTTCTTCCTGGGCTCTGATTCCAAGATGCCTCTGTTGTGTCTTCCTTTGTTTTTGCGGAACTGAAAGCTTTTTTTTTTTTTTTTTAAATCCCTTACCAGCCTATCTCCCCCCCCCCCCCCCCCAGCTTCTCACTGCCATTCAGTAAAGCACAGAGTGAACCCTGTTTCTCAAAAGTACTTCTCCTTCACTGTACAGACCATTCCTCCTCACTGCTGTCTTTAGCTTATGTTACAACTCACAACTGTCCAGATGCTGCTGAAAGGCTTGATCCCTTGTTTGTAAGTGCACAGTCTTATTCCTTCTCTTGTGCAATCTCTGTCACTCATCTGACTCCATTGTTAGCTGTTTCAGGAATTAATCAGAAAACTATCCTTTTTCAAAGTGTCCTGATTTAGCTTGCTCACTGGCTAACCCCCAGGGTCACACGTATACAAGACTGGGCACAAAGGAAGCAATGGGAGGACTCAGCTGCGGGTGGGAAGTGGAAGAGACCAACCTTTTCAATGACACCTATGTGTTCAACTTCCTATCAGTAACATGAAGTTTCTATTTTAGGGAAGAGTCAGGTGAGACTACTGAGATGATTTAAGAGTGCAGGGTCACCAAAGGGATGGTCCTGTTCCTCCCAGACGAATGGTTTCAACTCTTCCTTTGTGCTCACTCCTGATACTGTTATGACCTTAGGGTTAATCTATTCAGTTCACCATTCTGGCAGAAAACTGACAAGGAAAAAAATACATTTAGTTCTCTGTCAGATTAGTAAACTGAGTCACTCACTGAGGAATCCTAAGCACTAGAGCCAGCCCTCAAGAAACCCAGGAGTGCCTAGCTCCTCCATAGAACTGGGGAGAGCAGCCTGCTCCTTTGGGGAGCAGCAAGCTTTTAGGTTGACTCACATGCCCTATCTCACTGCACCCTTAGTTACTTCCAGGGGATCTGCTCTAAAGACAGCCTGCTCGGCAGGCGCCTGTGAATCCTCTCTTGTCCTTGTAACATTTCTCCTCTCTTTTCTGTCGCTCAAGCACGTCCCCATCTGTGATTCTCTTTGTTTGCATCTGTAAAGCGCTGGATCATTTCTTCTTGTGGGTTATTCAGGGTCAAACCCCGAATCCATTTGCACTCGCTGGAGGTTAACACACATCCCACGCTTCCGGAATCCTGTCCCCAGCACGACTGCAACTTTTTTTGTCTTACCAGCTGTAACCTTGGACACAATTCTGTTCTTCCCTTGCCGGTAAACAAAAACAATCAAACGCTCCTCCAACAAATAGTTCTGTGAGCTGCAGAAATAAGAAGTCATGATTTCCTCTGGGTTTCTTTTTTCCTTATGGTTTTAAAATTAGATTTATTAAGACTCGGCTAAAACTTTTATCTGTCGGTGGGACATTATTAACAAGTCCTTTCCTTCGGGGATTTTCTGGTGTCTAATGTGTCTTGCACTCATACTTGCAATTTTCCTCTCCGGGAGGGCATGGGCAAGATTCCTCTCCTTCGTTCCTCACCCACACTTGAAGAAACACGTATTTCGAACGTCTACCTTTCACAGCGACCCCCTCTCTCCTATTCCCATGCCGGTTTTCCTGCCCACCAGTGTCCCTGCAGCCAGACTGGCTGCGTGGCCAGGGTTTTGCTCAAGCCTTTTTGCCCACCGCAGGCCGGCAGCGCTCTCGCAGGCGCCGTGACAAACCCAGGGACAGGTCCCCGCGGCACTCAGCCGGCTGTGCCAGCCCGGGCCATTCAAAAGCGAGGCGGCCAAGGCGGCCCTAAGAAATCCGAACACTGGGCAAAAACGCAACCCCCTTTGGCCAGCAACACGGCCGGCGGTGAGGGACTCTGCGCCGCCACAGCCCTCCCCGCCAGCGGGGAGCCGCGGTGGGCCGGGGTGGGGGGAGGAAGGGCCGGGCAGACCGGCCCCTGCTGCCCGGCGAGATCCCCCGCGCACCGCAGCGGGTCCCTCCGCGCCTCCCAAACCGGCGCAGGTCGCTTCGCCCAGGCCGGGGAGCCGCCCGCTCGCGTCCCGTGGGAAGCGACCCTGTCGGGGCGGCGGGACCCCGGCACCCCTCGCCCCGGCTGCTCTGCGGAGAGACGCCGCGCAGCTACAGCGCCGAAGGCCGCCGGGGAGCGTGTGACCGCGGGCAGCCCGGCCGGCTACAGCCGAAGCAAGGGTGAGTTACTCATAAAGCGGGCAGTCCGTCGCCGCCCGGGACGAGGGTGAGCGGTGGCGGGTAGCGCTGTCCCGCGGTCGCCTTCAGGCTGGTCCCCGCCGCGGCGAGCCCCCCCCTCGCCCCGCCCGGCCCCGGCGCAGGGTAGCCCGTCCCGCCGAGCCCGGGCCGTGGCAGGGGCCGGTTGCCGGGCGACGCGCGGCCCCTCCTCCGCGGCAGGGCTGGGCCATGAGGTAATGGCCGCCGGAGGGCGGGGGGAGCCCTGCGACGAGCGAGCCAGCGGCCTCCGCGGTGGCCGCCGGAGGTAGTCCCCTTCCCGTTGTCCGCCCCCTCCACCCCAGCGGCGGCGGGCGGTGCCGCAGCCCCCTAGGAGGCCGCGCGGCCCGGCCCGGCGGCGCGGGTACAGGCGAGCGGAGGAACCCCGCGCCCAGCGGCGGCCGAGGAGAGCGACCGGCAGCCGCCCCACGTGCGCTGCCGCCCGCCCGGGCGGCGGGAGGGGCTTGCAGCCGTCCCCGGGCGCTGTTTGAGAGCGGGGAGCTGCAGCGGCGGCGGCCCGCGCGGAGAGACCGGTGGCGGAGAGCACATGAGGCGCGGGCGGGAGGAGGGAAAAGCAGCCGCAGCCAGGCGGCCACTGCACCCCCAGCGCTCCGCCCGCGCCGCACGCCGCGGCCCCTCAGCGGCGCGGGCCGAGGGCGAACCGTGAGGGGAGAAGCAGCCCGGAGGTGGCCGCCGCCGGCAGCGAGGCTCCCCCGGCCCGCGGGGGGGCCGCCGCCGCCCGCGCCCCGCTGCCTGGGGTGCCTGGAGCGGGGTGAGTGCGTGGGGCGGGCGGAGGTGCGTGTAACGGTGCGGCGGGGGCGGGAGGGGGACACCGGTGTGGCGGCCTCGGCCCCCACTCGCCGCCCATCCTTAGGTGAGCGAACGAGGAGGGGGGGCGAGGCCTGCTTCGTTTGCCGGGGAGCGAAACGGGTGCAGTGGCTCCTCCTGCACCCGGGGCCCCCCGCAGGCTGGTGGCAGCGAGCGGGGGGGGGGGGGGGGGAGGAGAGGCGACCTTCACAGCCGGTTTGCTCGGGGGCGGGCGGGCTGAGCGCCCTGGCTTCGGTGCCCGTGCTCTTTTGTCCCTTCCGCCCCCTTAAAGGAAGGAGGCAGTTGGGTGTAATTGTTTACCGAAGGTCAAGAATCTGGCTTGCAGAATTTGGCGGGTGAATTATTTACAGGTAAACTGCTGATGTTGTCAGTTGGAAGGACCCCCGCTTACAGAGAGGGCTTTCGTAGCCACCGGGGAGGGACATGCAAATATTAACTGTGTTTCTTCAATGTCAGGGATAGTGGATAGCTTTTGGCAGTATAGCTCTGTTCAAAATGACTAAAATATTCCATTATGGTTTTTTTTTCAAATTTGAAATCTTAGCATCTGCTTTGGTTTGCAGCTGACCATTTCGAACTTCACGTTTGGATGAGCTTATTTGCATGTAAAATTAGGGACGAGTAGGAAATGTACGTAAAATAGAACATCTCTTAAAGGCTGGGAGTCCAGGCTTCTTTTTCTCCCTCGCTCGGACTTTGGGAGAAGTCTCCCATGTGGACACTTTTCTCTGTCTTGCAATCTGTAACCTTATTTGAACCTTTCAGGCCAAGCCAGATTAAATCGTGGGTGTAATGGTTTTTGCAATCGGGAAAGCAACAGCAAAAAAAACCCCATCAAATAAACAAACTAAACCAAAACAAATAACAGTTATGATGACCAGTTTGCCATATGTGCATGCTTTACTGCTGTGCATTATACAGTTTCACGTACTGTAAGCAACACCGTGGCTTCTGACCGAGCTGCCACTGAGCCGCATGTAAATGTGGTTGTTCCTAGCAGGGCTCTTCGGGAGTTTCCATTAGAAACCTGGAGGAAGGAGCGTTGTCCCCCAGCCCGGGAACCATATTCTTCACAAAGCTGCGCCTTCTCTGAGGTGCTGTAACCGGCTCTAATTGAGCCAGAGTAACCTATGATGACAACAGATAAGAAAATTATATTAAGCCATGATTATAGCTATTCTGTTTTTCAATAAGCATTATTATAAGGGAGGAAATACAGCAGGGTAAAAATCCTAATGGAAGGCAAGAGTTTTCAGCTTTTAATGTGAGTTAAGCGAAGACCAGGGACTGTATGTGTGGATAGAATTTAAATTTCTGTTGAAGTAAAACAAAAGTTTTAGTCAGTTGCATGAATGAACTCCCACTTGCCAGTGGATTTAACTGCATGGTGGATGACTACTGGAAATAAGTAGAGTCTCTCTGGATCTAGTGCAAAAAAAGCCCTGAACCAAACAAAAATCTTGTGGTTTATAACTGAGCTTGGTGCCTGTTCTAGAGCACTGGGTAGCACACCAGTATGCTGAGGAAGCATTAATGTGATTAGGCATGTACATTTATATATGTGGTGCTCCACATTTGATATGTGAATGCATAAAATATCAGTGAAATCTGAAGTTGTTGCTGCAGCCTCTGAGCACCTGACTAGTTTAATCTAGAGGCCTGACTAATGAAGCAGTACCATCATGTGATCTGCAAGTTTTGCCATGTATATTAGTGGATATTAACTTGGCACTCTGTCAGTGGAACGCAGGTGAGAGTGGGAGTAAGTGAATGTGCGTGTACCAGAGAGCAGGATCAGATGGAAAAGATTTGTCTGGAACTGTTTGGAATGCCTGTTGTTCGTCTCTGCTGCAGCTCATACCTGAAGTCCTTGCTGCTTCACATGTTCTGTCTCCTGTAACACATTACCAGCTGCTTTTGTAGAAGTAATTTGATCCTAACCTTTCCATGTTCTCTCAGGATTTTCTTTGAGTTTTGAAATAATCTAGTCGATCTACTTTGGGATAGAAGAATGAGATTAGTATTGTAGAAATGAGTGCAGAAATGTTTTTGTTTTAAATACGCAATTGATCCATACTATTATTTCTTACTGTTGTCACTGTGTAAATGTGAAACTAGTACTAGGAAAAATGCTGAAACTTCCCACCGTATCTGCTAGGATAGCTGAATGCAAGATTTTTTTTTTTTTTTCTAATAGCTCAGTAGAAAGAATGAGCCTCAGAATGAGGGCTATTGAGGCAGCATCTGCAATATCAAAAGGCAAGAAGCGAAAACCAAACCTTTCACCCTTTCTAAAAGCTGTTTTTTCTTCTTAACAGTTTCCTATGTTACTTACCCTTGGGAGAGGGGAGATAATAAGGCGGAAGGCAGTGTATGAGTTATGTTTGTTTGAAATTTCTAGAGTCCCCAACATAAGAAGGACATGGACCTGCTGGAGCATGTCCAGAGGAGAGCCACGAGGATGATCCGAGGGCTGGAGCACCTCTCCTATGAGGAGAGGTTGAAAGAGTTGGGGCTGTTCAGCCTGGAGAAGAGAAGGCTCCGAGGAGATCTTATTGCGGCCTTCCAGTACCTAAAGGGAGCCTACAGGAGAGCTGGGGAAAGACTTTTTACTAGGGCATGTAGTGATAAGATGAGGGGGAATGGCTTGAAACTGGAAGAGGGCAGGTTCAGATTAAACATTAGGAAGAAGTTTTTTACTTTGAGGGTGGTAAGGCACTGGAACAGGTTGCCCAGAGAGGTTGTTGAGGCCCCATCCCTGGAGGTGTTCAAGGCCAGGCTGGACGTGGCCTTGGGCAACCTGGTCTAGTGGGAGGTGTCCCTGCCTATGGCAGGGGGGTTGAAACTCAATCATCTTCAAGGTCCTTTCCAATCCAAACCATTCTATGATTCTATGAAATTTGTTTCTTTCCAAAGTCGTTAAAATAGTTTTCCTTGAGTTCCAGAACTGGGGTGGTTTAGTGCTCCTGCTGCTGATATCAGAAGTAGGATCTGTGGGACGTCATTTGTTTTATGTTGTCTGGATGTTGTATGAATGGTACTCAAGTCAAGGTTGGTGGAATGTTTCTTTTTAGTTTGCAAAAATGGTGTGTTCTTTGTTTCAAATTTTGAAACAGAAACCTTTCCCCCTGCCCCAATGATGACTGTTCTGTTTGCAAAAATGGGTGTCTCCTCTAATAAGTCTCCAATATTAGGCCCAAGTACTTCATTGGTGTAACTTTTTGACTAACCCTGTTTTAACTCTTACAAAACTGTCAATTGATTTCATGCGCTGCTTATTTCACAATACACCCATATCAACACAAGAACAGACAGATCAGTATGATGTGAGAAGTCCCGATAACTGGAATGTGGAATTAGGAGCTGTGTTTTAGTCTGTTTGTCAGAACTATTGCTGATAGGTAGGCTGTTATAACTGGTTCTGTTTTCATTTGAACTATCCATGTCTCCAGATGTACATTGCAGTTCTGCCTCTGTGGGAAGCTTAGTGATGCCACCAAGATCAAGATTAGGGAATAAATACACTTAAATTGCATGTAAAATGACCAAACACATACTGGCATCACAGGAGCGTGATGGTCATATTGTTCCTTGTTTCTGCTGTGAATGAGATTGTCACCTGTGTGTTGCATAAGGGTTATTAAAAGGAATAGATTCCAGTAGTGACTGCACACCAAATGGCTTTCAGAGTTATCATAAAAATGTAGTACATGGGAGAAATGCTTTCTACTTACTAAATGACAGCTATTGCACCTCAGTTTTAGGCAGCTCACTTAAAGTATGAAGCTTTGTAACTGCTGGAACTGTAAAACTGGTTTGTGATCTACAATGCCTGTGCTGTGAAGGTATGTTTCTGAGTGATGTTTGTGTCATTAAAACTCCATAAGCAATACCATTGCCTCCTTGGAATGCTGCAGTTGTATGGAGGGCTCAGTTTAGTAGATTCAGTTGGTTATGGGATCAGGCTACTGGGAGAGAGAAAAATCTTGAGCATTAACTTCCTGTTAAGGTAGGCTTCCTGAGATACCAGTCGGTGTCCGATTTAAAGCCTTCCTGCTTACTCTGTGGTTTGAATGAGCTAGCTGTGTGAGTTTACAAGCACTCTTATTTTACTTTGTAGTGAATAATGTGATGTCTCCTAAATAAATTTCAGGAGTTCACAGCTAATATTCTTTGTCTAAGACTGTCCTTTATTTGAACTTTCATTCATCAATATTTCTCTTTTTGTTGGAGCCTATTGATTACAGTGCAAAAAGTCATGCTATATAGTCATCCTGTGTATGGTTGTCCAGCTAAGAGGCTTATTGATAGCACAAACAGATTAGCTCAGAGATAATTCTTAGATTCAATTACGTTGGCAGATTTGCTTTAGTTAAATCGGTTTGTGAGTGTACTGGAGTTGATTCTTTGCCTTATCTTACAGCTTCTCTGAACAGGATTGTCTAACCTTGCAGTCCATTAGATGCTGTAAACCCAAATGATGCTGCTACTCTTTTACCTGTCACATTTCCTTGTGTGTGGGGGGTGGTGTTTTTTTTTGTTTTGTTTTCTTTTTAAGTATTCCAATGGATTAACATATATTAGAGCCCTGTTGGTTTTGCTTGCATTTACAGCAGAAGTTCAGAACACTGTAGCAGCCAGAGAAATAGAAAAGAAGGAAGGAAACGCGAGAAGAGTTTGGTTCAAAAGCTCTTGCAAAGTTTTGTTATTGTCTTGTTTTGACATAAGACTGTGTTGCTGCCCAGCAGAACAAATTTTCCTCTGGCTGTGGATTCCCCCTTCTATCCTCTTCTGTATTATGGTGCTGGGAATCTGTGACTTAGCCAAGAACTGTTTTTAAGGTTAATTTTCAATCAGATTGTCTGTCCTCTGGGCAGCTGAGCAGCTGTTAGCAGTGAGGCAAAGGAAGCAATAGGAGTAAGTGGCTGAGGCTTTGGTGTCAGGAGGGAAAGTCTTCAGTGAGCATAAGCTGATTTTGAAACTGCTGCACTCTAAGCTCTGGTATAACCAACATCAGTTGTGTGTTTGTAGATGATGTGCTAATGCTGAGGCTGACAATAACTTGCTACATATTTGTGTGCTTTGGGAATATTCTTGAGTCCCAGCCCCTGTGTGAACAAAAGAGAAATACTGAGTAGTTGATGTTCTTAGGCTATATGCAGACATTGTCCTTTACGATACAAAATGAGAATATACTTAAGAATAAATGTGAATATTTTCATTATGCTTTCAGTTCAGTCTGAATTTGAGTGCTCTTTCCTGAGCAAGATGCCCACAAATTATAGCCTCTATTGTAAATAATGCAATCCTCAAAACTTAATGTGTAAAACAGTATGATTTTAGATTTCTAAAGTAATATGAACTAACCTTGGGGGGGGGGGAGACCGTTTTCTTTCTGCCTTCTTTGCTTATTTGTTCTTAGCAGACTTCTTTGGAAAGGCTTTCCCTTTTTAAAACTCACATGAAATCAGCAGAGCTTTTTTTCCTTATGTTTTATAACATCAGCAGGTAAATGTTTTTCTTCATAGACCGTAAGACTAGACAGAACAACTGGATGATCTAGTTGATTATTGAAACTGAGCTTCTGGCTTCTTCCTGAAGTGTGTTTTGATCCGAGTTAAGACTTATGTGTTTGTAATCACTCTGGGGAAAAATCATCTAGATATTTTTCATTAAATGTTGCTTTCCTAGTGAAATAGCCATGTGAAAGCTGCTCAGGTTGTGTGTCGTCCCCCCCCCCCCCCCTTTTTTTTGTTTTTAACTTCTCTTATATGACATGTTCTGAAGCGTTTGCAAAATGGAAGCGAGAAGTTTTAAGACAGTCACTCTTTTTCCCCTACTGCTTTGAATTTGTGAAACTCTTGAAACTTTGCAGAAGGTCTGTAAATACCTTTGTTTTATGTGTAGTAAAGCATGTAAGAGTTATTTCCTTAGTTTCTTTTTGCAGACCCTTTAAGGAAACCCGGATGAAAATGACTGGTGTAGAGAGAAAGTGCAAAGAAGAGAAATATAAAGTGATTAAGAATTAAATTTCTGTGATTTTGCAGGCAACGTATTGTAAAAGAACAAAGTCTACTTTACAGTCCTGTGTGCAGATAGGAGCTGTGTGGAAGGTGTGCCACTTTGTGTTTGGTGGATCGCAGCACGGTTGAGGTTGGAAGTGATTTCTGGAGGTTGTCTGGTCCAACCCCCCTGCTCAGGCAGGGCCACCTACAGCCAATTGCCCAGGATGTCATCCAGACATCTGAATATCTCCACGGATGGAGACTCCACAACCTCTCTGGGCAACCTGTGCCAGTGCTCGGTCACCCTCACAGTGATAAAGGGGGAACCTCCTGCGTTTCCAGTTTGTTCCCATTACTTCTGGTCCTGCCACTGGGTACCACTGAAAAGAGCCTGGTTCTGTCCTCTGTGCATCCTCCCTTTGGGTATTTGTGCGCATTGATGAGGTCCTCCTGAGCTTTCTCTTATCCAGGCTGAACAGTGCCACCTTTCTCGGCCTTTCCTCATAGGAGGGATACTCTGGTCTCCCTTCTTTGTGTTAGTGGCCCTTCACTGGACTCTCTAAAGTATGTCCATGCCCCTTACACTGGGGAGCCCAGAACTGGACACAGTACATCAGGTGTGGCCTCGCCAGTGCTGAATGGAGGGGAAGGATCACCTCTCTTGTTTCCCACCTGTCTTGCAGCTGTTAACAGGAAAAATGTAAGAACCACCCTGCGCTCCCCTATGTAACAATTCTAGTGTTTCAAGCAAAACATGGAAGAACTGCTTATCATTGTTTTTCAGTGAAATTTAAAATATTGCTGAGTTGACTTGTCCCATCTTTTAATAGAAATCAAAGTTTAGGAGAATGTTCATGCAGTGGAAACATTTATAGCCTAGAGGGGAAGAATGAGAACTGTGGATACACTGTAAGAGTTACATGCCCCTCTGAGGTGTGCTTCTGTATTGTATGTTCACATAAATTCTCCTTTTTAAAGGCAGGTGCTGGTAATGTCATATTGGACTTTAATTTCATGCAAGTCAGGACTCTGCACGAATTATGGTCTGACAGTAGCCATAATTTGGTGTCCTAGAGAATACTGAGGTGCAGTTTTGTTTGAAGAGAGGTATTTTTTAAAAGTTACAGTGGTATCTGCTGCTTGTGGGAAATTGAGACTTTTACACTTATTGTCCTCTTTAATGTTTGCATAAGTGGAGCGTGTATTACTAACAGTATTGCCTGTCCCTGAAAGCCTGGTTTCACCATCACATACTGCACAATTATGTGCTTCACAAGGGGGCACCGTCCACTCCTCTGCAGTAAGCAGAAACCTTGCAGTTCAAATCCATGCAAACCTGTTGTCCTAGTGGTACCTGTAAAATGAGCAGAACTGGAAGATGTTGGAGCAATGACAAAGTCCTTAGATTGTCCTTTAAATCTGTCTTGAATGGAATTTCTTTCTCTGCAGCTGACTGATCATATTAACTGTATTTCTGAGGAGGTATGCACTGTTGATGTAAAGTGATGAGGAGGAAAGCAATCTTTCTGGTATTATGGTTTCTTATTATAGATCTTCTCCTGTAGTCACAAATTGCACTGCCTTCAGAGAGGAATGGTAGGCTTCTGTTTTGTTGTGGTAATACTACAGTAATGATCACTTCCAGGAATTTATGGTGAGGGTGGAGATCAGTGTTTACCAAAAAGCATTACCTTCTTAGAGGCTTTGGTCCTGTAATGAGTTCTGCAAACCTGCGTGTGTGAAGGTCATAGCAAGATCAGCCCTTTATGGCTGTTTCCTGAGGATTATGTCATCTTGTCAGGTGGTAGGTAAGCACGTTATGGTTTGACCCAGGGACTTGTGGCTGACCTGAGAGCCATAAATTTCCAGTATAAAGCAATCTGAACTGAAAGTTCTGTTTCTTATTGTCTGCAATGTTTATAGCCTTTGATTACTCTTGTATTTGTTCTCTAGAATTTTACTCCGTAATAGCTTTCTCAAAAACCTTACTCTGCAAGACATCCAGAGCTGTTAGAATGAAAAGACTGCGAAGGGTTAGATACTGCACTTACCTGGGAGAATACAGTCTTGTCCCAAAGTCCTAAGTGGTCTCTACTGTCATGCTATTGGATGTGTGTTATCGTATCATTTTTTTGTAGAGAACATGGAGTTCTCTGTGACAGTCACTTGTACTGCTTTTATCTGCTAAATGAGATTTCACTTAGGAACTGTTGTACCTCAGACAAATGCAACTTCCTTAAATACTTTGCCTTTTTGCATTGCAAAAGCTGCAACATAAACTCCTAATGAACTGAGTTTGTTTAAGTGTTCACAAGTCACCAAAGTCAGTCTTCTCTTACTTTGCAACAGATGAAGGGGGTCAGCAAGATCAAAACATTTGACTGAGGTAATTCAGGAATTGGTGCCAGTATTAGAATTAAATCTGCTTCTTGTGAATCTCTGTGGATTGGCACACTCTCTGGTATTGGCTGTTTAGGACCTGATAGGGTAGAGTAACTGAATGAGGCAGCCTCTTCAGTAGACATGAATGCTGCACCTGCACTTTTTTACTTACAGTACTAAGGTTGATAGTGTATACTACTAATTTTCCTACAACAGAAAAACTCCAGGTGGGCCAGAAGACTCTCCTTTCTCTGAAGAGTGTATGATTTGCTCAAGTAATTTGAGTGCATTTTACAAAAGGTTTAAATATATGTCTGACGGACAGGTTGTTAAGATTAAGATGGTGCTAGTATTACAGTAGTAATAGAGGAGAGGAAGGAAATAAGATTTTTCACTTGAAATGTCTGGTAGGAATCATTTTGTTCATGAGGATATTGCTGTCTTTTTTTTTTTTAATAAAATTTAGATAACTGCTTTGGTGGAATGAATAATGTATTAAAGCTATTTGAAGGGAATAAACATAGAATTAATAGTTCAGGGTAGATACCGAACTAATGAAAAGCTTCTCAGTGCTGGTGGAGCACACAGATTGATACCACTGCACTTTGGGTATGGATGCTGAATATATCTAAAAGCATAGTGGATTTCTTAAATTCAGCATTCTTGATTTTATTATGATCTTATTTCATTCATTGAGGGATATTTTGTATCTTATTCCTGTTCCCAAATTGTTGATGATGATACCAGATGGCAGGAAGTGTATCTTAATGATATGACCTTACATGGTATGCATAGAGAAGTTGTGGATGCACCATCATTGGCAGTGTTCAAGGTCAGGTTGGACAGGTCTTTGAGCAACCTGATCTGGTGAAAGATGTCCCTGCCCATAGCAGCGGGTTGACCTAGTTGATCTTTAAAGGTCCATTCCAACCCCAACCACTATGTTTCTATGAAATGTGGCCTTAAATGTATTTTTTGGATCCAAAAGTAGTATGAATGCCATATATTGATCTACATGAACATTTACAGTGAGACTAAGAACTGGAATAAATTTCACATATTCACTAATGTAAAACTGATCATTCCTTAAAATAAAAAAAAATCACATGAGTTGTCAGCTGGTATTTAGACAGAAGTTGCAATTCAGGTGGACAAAACTGTACTTGTAAATGGTCCTTATTGTTCATCGTATTTAATTGTTTTCTTTTAAAAACCTCTTTGGTTTAAAGATGACCTTTGTGCCAACTGACTAAAAAGGTTATTCCTTGGATCTGTAGATCTAGCACAGCTGCTCTTCTAGCAGGTGTGAATTCAACAAGAACAAAAATGTCTTTTGGCTTCAGTTACCAGTCAATTTCTCAGCTTCAGTTTCATATGACTATTGAATTGACCTGGGTAAATTGAAATGGAAACCTTATCTCTTTGTACCCCAAGAAGAGGCCATTGTCTTTATTCAAACCTTGGGTTAATGCTTGTGTAGGTTCTGTAAATTCTGGCTCTGGGCAGTTACCTAGTGGTTTCCCTCAGTCCTGTGGTGCCGTGGGTAAGCACACACAGCAGTTAATGGAAGTACTGATGATTTCAGTCCCACCAGGGATTGCTGTTCTCATGGCAATGAATATTTGAATATCCTCAAGGCTGCAGATAAAAGTTGGGAGGTGGCTGCCTAAAACTGGGTGACAAGTAAAGCCAACAGAGTGCCTTGGTTTAGTGGTTTGACTCTTAAAAATGTGGTTTTCTGCCAAGTAACCAAAGCTGTAGAAGAGGGCAGTCTTCCTTCCCCATTCTCACCCCTCCCTCATGCACTGCGTCTTGTATGGGCATGCTGTGGCCCAGCTCAGAGAGCTGATTTAGCTGGAAACTACCTTGCACAACCTTCTGCGTGTTCGCTCCTATCCTTCCTCCCTCATCCCCTTGGCTTGGCCTTTCAACCAGATTGCATTCCTGATCACGTTGATGTGGAGCAGAACAAGCACTGATGTCTGTATGAGGAACAAAATGAGTGATGGGAATATATGGCTTTAGGGTAGGTGCGCGGTAGGGTAAAGGTGTGCTTTCAGGGCAGCCTACACTAATATTAGCTAGAGATGACTGGGAAAGCTTGTGCCTGAAGGCTGTGCTTTTGCAGCCCGATTAGCCTGATCTCACAGTTTACTGTCTCTGGTGGGAATAGTCCTACCTTGTCACCAGCTATGTGTTGTACCGCTTTGTCCACAGATCTTTTATGCTGACTGTTACCCAATGGGGAAATAAGCCAGGGAGGCAAATTTGAAAAACATATTTTGAAAAAAAATGTATTTCTTTGATTTTAGTTTTTTTTTTGCCAGTTTGTGTTTCTTGGGGAGTTAGATGAATGCTATAGATGGCACAAAGACAAAGCAGGAGTGTGGAGGCAAGGCCAATTAGTGTTTAGTTTGCTCACCACACCTTGTATTTAACACGTGTGTGTTAAGTTACGTAGCTTTCTTTAAAAATGAGAGCTAATGTATCAAAATTTTATCACTTGCTAGTTGTGTGGGTTTGTTTGTTTTTTAATAAAAGAAAGCCACAAGCATGATCTTAGTAATCTTGGTTAGCAGAATTGCATGGGGAAGGTTGAATACCCTATCCTATTTCTGTTATCTGAGATGGTAAATTAGCACTAATTGCCTCATCAAGAAGGCTGAGAGGAAATTCCTAAATGCACCTAGCACAAGCCTATTGTTTTGATCCTATGACCAGCGGGGATAACTTGAAGATTAAGACATGATATAATATTGTAGTGGGAGAAATGAGTAAGAGGAAATAGGAGGGGCTGCATGGTCAGGAAAATGGTCAGCTTGTAACATGACTCGTTATAGCAGATGTAATGCTGTGTTCTCCCGTTTGTTTGTCAGACCTTTCCCTGGAAAAGATAAGCAAGGAGTTGTTATAATATGGGCAATAAAAGATTTTTTTTTTGATTTAGCAAACTCCTATTAGACTGAACAGCTATAGAATACT
This sequence comes from Vanellus vanellus, assembly GCF_965231255.1. Lineage (NCBI taxonomy): Eukaryota > Metazoa > Chordata > Aves > Charadriiformes > Charadriidae > Vanellus > Vanellus vanellus. Next base: position 64,017,310 of record NC_138906.1, on the reverse strand, counting down.
TATTTCAAACTCCAGAAGTCGTGAAGGCATGAAATTACAGGGCTTCAGCCTGTTCTGGCTCTGATTTGAATCCTACAACAAGTAATTAATTTCTCGTTTGAATGGGAATCGGTGGTTCTGATTGCTCTGATTTCTAACTGGAAACTCTGTTTGTTTTGTGATAGAAAACTTATAGTACAACTGGAATACTTAAAGTGCAACTTGGAATTAAGTATACGTGAAGCTAAAGAATAGACTTTGGGGGGAACTGGTTTGGACACTGCATTGTTTAATGGTATTGTCAATTACCACTGGAGAATTGAAAGGATTTTGAACTCTTGGGATCTTGGCATATTAAGGTATTGTATGTTCTTAAAGGGCACTAAAGATATTTGCAAGCAACTTTTATGAATTCTGACATTTTGGCTAATTTTCTATACTTTTTCTCCAGGCTTTTGTTTTTTGTGTTTGTTTGTTTGTTTGTTTTTCTTTTTCTTTTTTTTTTTTTTACCCATACTGCTTCTCTGGCTTTGTTTTGTATGTCAGGTATTACAGATTTTACTTTATGTCCTCGTTTAAGAGCTCAAAGAGAGAAATTTCTTTACAGGGAGTCAGTTAATGGTTTGTAAAGGTCTTGGTAGCAACCAGTTAGGCAGAGGCACTTGAAAGAGAAATTAACAAAGTTAAACGGATTTGATAAAATGCAAGTGAAGGTCTTAAATAAGATTTAACTCTTAAAAGCAAAAAAATTGAAATAATTATTTTCTAAATTTCCTTTCTAAGTAACTTTTCACAAAAGATACTGAGAAATTGTTGCCTAGGAAAACTTATGCAGTATGCCAGATTTTATAATAAACCCCAGAGATGGCTGTAGTGTCCAAAAGAAGTTATGCTACCTAACTATATTCCATGTCTAACAAAACCTTCATAAACTGCCTGTTAAAACTGATCTGAAAAAAGCATTTCTGAACAAGTGGACTCAGTAACCTCTTGGAAAATAGATTTTAATAGGAGTTGGAAACTGGTATTTACAGGTGTAAATGCCTATCAATTATGAGAGGCGGTATATAGCCCCGTAACTCAGGAATGGTTCCTTGAATAAAGTCCAAATCGTGACATTGTGGATTACTGATTTTAAAGGGTTGGTTTGTTGGGGTTTTATGTGTCTTGAGGGTTATCTTTGCCCTTTCTGGGAAATAATTGCAGGAGCCAACAAAATGAGTCTAGCTTCAACATAGTTTACCATTTACACTCTAGAACAGCAAACCAGATTTGAATCACGATGGTTAAACAGGTTGTTACTTACTTCTTTTTGTGTGAAGATCACCCTTAGTGTGCCAGAAGTGAAAAAGCTGGAGAAGGAGAAAGGAATATAGTGATGGGGTGGGTGTGTTTTGGGAAAGGAGGAGTAGAATTTGGAAGGATCCATTACATTAGAAGATGTGATGTTTGGTCCAAATGGCTAGTATTTTGTCTTGTGAGCCTGCATTGACCTCTGGGCTTCTCTACTTTTTAATAATAATAATAAAAAAAAGCCCAAATTACTGTTGTTGGATACAGTAGTGCACCTGACTGAATATAGTTAGTATATTCAGTCAGAGGAGACTGAGGAGTGATCAGTCAGAGGAGTCAGAGGAGACTGAGGGGTGATCTTATTAGCGTTTATAAATATATAAAGGGGGAATGTCATGAGGATGGAGCCAGGCTCTTCTCAGTAGCGACCAACGATAGGACAAGGGGTAATGGATTCAAGCTGGAACACAAGAGGTTCCACTTAAATTTGAGAAGAAACTTCTTCTCAGTGAGGGTGACAGAGCACTGGAACAGGCTGCCCAGGGAGGTTGTGGAGTCTCCTTCTCTGGAGACATTCAAAACTTGCCTGGACGCCTTCCTGTGCAACCTCATCTAGGTGTTCCTGCTCCGACAGGGGGATTGGACTAGATGATCTTTTGAGGTCCCTTCCAATCCCTAGCATACTGTGATACAGTGCCTCAACTGTGGAGGTATAAGAGCCTGTAATCCTTGATACCTCAAACGTATCTCTGAATTACAGTCTCTTGGATCTTGTGTGCTGAGGTTTATGGACCATGTCAAAATGTCAGCAGCTGCTTCCACGTTTGCAAAGCTGACAATATGACCTTCAGGTTAAGAGATCTCCACTGATGTTAGCTCTGCCCAGTGTATGTTTGTTTTATTCTGTATGGAGCTTTTGTAGTTGCGTGCTTCTAAATGACCACAGAGCAAATGAGAGCATGAAACAACAACTCTGTCTTCTGCACTTAGATTAGTTCTTGCAATAAGTAAGCACTGATGCTTCCACTTTTTCATTATGCCCTTGGGGGGTAATACTTTGTGGTGAAGTATGCGGACAGCTTAAATGAGAGGAAGGCATGAAAAGGAGCAAATGTGGTTCTCGGCAACACTGACACTGTCTTTGGACCAGTTCCCATTTGCAGCTAGAAGGGTGGGTTTGCAAACTGGGGAGTCTGCTTGGGAGACGGTGTAAACAGGAGGGCAAGCTTAGTCGGTTAACTTGTCTCGGCTTGGTGCTGGTAAATGCAACTGAACATAGTGATGCTGTCTTGCGTATTTTGTCCAAGTTTTGCCTCTTGTTTACAGAGCATGCCCAACTCAAAAATCAGTACAAAGTTGCAATAATATGAGGGTACTATCCACTTCTGTTAATTATCTCTTTGATATTTATTCAAGATGGGGATATCAACTGGCACAAGATTCACACATAGTGCAATAGCTGCATATTCCATGGTGTGTGCTTCTAGGGTTTGTTACTCTTTGAGCTAAGTTTAGTCAAGTGTCATTCACTGAAGCCTATCACCTCTTTATATAAAGTGCTCAGCTGGTGTGAATCAAACTGTAACTCTGAATTCTAAGGCTGTGTAAGGAAGGGGACTGTCCTGTTAACCAAGCTTAATTGTGGTTTGGAAGGCCTCTAAATTACTTTATGGCTGCATATGCCTGTGATCTGATGTTATTTATGAGCTTTGTGATTAGTTTATAATGTTAAAACAGCTTCCCCATCCACCCCCAATCTTCCGCAGACTGTCTTGCAGCAGTACTGTCAGAGGCATAGGGGAATCGGGCCAAGCAGGAATTACCACAGGTTGTGGTAATTGTGTATAAGTGCGAAGTAGATTCATTGATAGACAAAGTTTGTCAGACAACAAAGACAGACACAATGCATACTCATTTGTCTTACCATCCAGCCTGTAGTTTCCTCAATAGCAAAATAAAAGTTCTATCAGGACAGCTGCTTAATAAGGTACATGTTGAAATACTTAGGAAGGGAAAACTGTTTTTTGGATAAATTACAAGTCACTGAGAGGAAGGACATAGCATGCATATAGGCCAGAAAGCACGCAGGTTAAGGTTCCTGGCCTTTTCACTGATCAATAGCTTGATCTTGTGAGTAGAGTAAGGCTGAGTACTTGTAAATTGTATGCAGACATTGTTGTATTGAATGAAACAGCGCAACTGAAGTGCGAGGCAACTGCAGCGTAGATGGCTAGGGTCTGTCTCTGAGGTGTGGAAGTACTAACCCACTTAGGACTCCTTGTCTCTACCTGTTTTCTGTCACATGAGACTTCGAGCATGTGGCACCAGAGAGAAGAGGAAAAGTAGTTTGGGCCTGTAGCAAGCAAGGAAACAAAATCTACAGACAACAGTAGTTATGTGCCCACTTTGAACCAGCAGTTGTGAGCTGACTTATGCAGGAGAGCTTCGTTAATTCCGCAAATTGTTTGTACCTCTGAGAGATTATGCTTGTTTTGTGAAAGGCAGTCTTCTCTGCCAAGTTGAAGGGCATCATGTGTCTTATTTGTAGTTACTGTATCTGTTACACAAGCAACAGCACAGCAACAGAAGACTTCTTTAATGTGCCTGATGTCAAATTTATTTTTAAAATGCAGTGTAATTCATTATTGGTGCCAGCCCAGATCTTTGCCACAGGCAACACTTGTGACACAGCTGTTGCTGCCATTGCATAGTTAGCTCTCCAGTTGCACTTTAAGGTGGGAATGAAGTGGGTTTGCCCTATTTGCACTGTCAGAAATCTGCAGCATGACCACATACATACAGCCTTCTGTAGGCAGTCGTATCATACAGTTTTTGGTGGTGTTAAGAATTCACGGTCAAACTGATGTTGTTGGAGGCTGTATCTTTTCTTTCTGTAGATGCTCTTATGCTGCAGGTTTTTGTTTCTCTTTTCACCTAGTTCTTGCTAATGTGTAGATTTTGGTTGAAAAGGTGGGACAGTTTGCCTAGTTTCTTAAACTGTACTTTTTTCATAGTGAGGTCAGAAATGAGAGCATGTTCATAGTTTAATAGCCTAATTGTGAGACTCGAGGAAAAAATGCTACCTCAGGAAAAAATGCTACTTGCAATGTATCTTGATCCTATAGCTCTGAGAGAACTTACAGATCAGATAGAGGGCTAGCAGAGGAGTAAGGCACGTAACTGATCCATGACTGTAAGTATGTTTGTCACAGCCAAATTGATTACTGTAGCTGGAATGATCTTGTGTATTAACCTTTCTCAGACTTCAGTGCTTTTATATAAAACTAAAAAGGAACTTGCTCTGTGCTTTCTCTTCTTTTTCTCTTTGTTGTTCAATGATGTGGTGCAAATTAAGAAAGATTAGCTGCTAAATGGCTCTTATTTTAAAGTGGGCCAACATTGTTGGACAGTGTGGGAATTTACAAAGTGTTGTTTTTATCTGCTTTTGGGTTTTTGTCCCCTCTATCCCTCATGGGAAACGAGAATGAAAACATTCTTTGATGAGGATGTTAGTGTCACATATTGGTGTTTTATAGTAGACTGATTAAATGGGTTGTTCTTGGAATTTGGAGCTCAGTATTCAGTCTGTTGTTACTGTGGATACAGTAATTTGCTAAAGTAGCCACCTGTTTGTGCTGTGCCAATAACTAAACTTGGCTGTGGAATGCTTGCCTCTCCAGTCTGTGCTAGTGATGGTCAGGCCTAGCTTTTCATGGGTGCATCTGTACACATTATATTAAATAATAAACTGTACTCATACCTGTTGGCTGCTGGAAACTACCTATGTTTTTGTGTAGATGAAAGAGTAACGAGGACGGAGGGTGGACTGACATGTGAAGAGAGTCTCGAGTACCTTATGCCACTCAAACATTGCTTTCTTTGTTCCCACCTTCAGAGTCCAACATATTGTTTTGCTAGTCACATCCTTTAGGCATGGGAAATATCAGACACTTCTCTAAAACATCTGCATGAGAAATACCTATTCATGCCCAATGCTGACTCTGTGTGAGCTAAAACATAGTTCTATTTCCCAAACTATTTGTTCTTCTGCCTTCTTTTTGTTTCCTCTTTGAAATAAAGGTCTTCTATCAACCAGTTTTTGAACATGTTTAAGAGAAAGTGGGTAGAAACATTTATTTGTAAGTAAACTAAATGGTCGGGAATGGAAGATTGTCCATGAGTTTAGCGGGGTGAAAAAAAAAACAACCCCAAACCAGCACCTCTGTAATATAATTAAGTGCAGTTAAAACATTTTATGTTTCTAACCCTGTATCACTGAGACTTGCAGTTACTTTCTTGTGTAGCTTCATTTTGTGGAATAGGGAGTGTTCTGCTAAACTGGAATTTAATGAAAGGACCATGGGGAAATTCTGTGGAAACGGTGACTGTTGAACTGCTTGAAATGTTAGCATTTCAACTTGCTTTCTGTGTTGGTTCTTTTGTGAAATGCAAATTGAGTTGAGAATGAATGGACATTTCCAACCTTTAAGTGTCTCTGCGCTTTGCCTGGGTTGGGGGCCGGAGTCAGGAGTGGTCACATGAGTCTGTGCAGAGATCATTAGACTGGGAACACCAGCTGTGCTATTATTAGGGGGTTTAAAGTCTGTGGCAGATGTTCTTAGGCTCTCTTCCAGCCCCCACATATGGTGCAGTGGAGTACATGGAAAAAGAAACATCTGACAAATAGTTTTTCCGAGCAACAGATTCTACCCCACCCCACCCCCCCCCCCCCTATACAGCAGGGCAAGATATTTTATGTTAACTTGCATGTATCAAAACTCAGTTTGAAGTATTTAAAGTAGAAGAATGAAAAAAGTGATCATATGAGAATAAATACAAGTGCTATGGTTGGAAAGTAGGACTTGGGTGGCTAGCCAGGACTCAAGTCTGTAGGTGCACGTGTTCTGCCATTCATGTATTTGTTCTCTGTTTTCTTTGACATTGCTATTTAGACAAGGCCCTTGTTGCATTAATTTTTGCATATGTACATAATGTAAAGCCTGCAAAGATTTTAAATGTATGTGACGAGACATAAGATGAGATGTCATACACAAAGAGCAAAGAGGCATTAATAATGTAGTGGTTAAAATCTGTGAATAAAACTAGTGCTTATTATATTATGGTGATATAGCATGGAGAAAAGCATGCTTTTTCTTTCTTTTTGTCATAGTAGGAAAAGAGTATGTATGTCTTGTTTTGAATGTGTAATTTGTGTCCCCTCTGGAAGTCAGGTTAACCAGTTTAAAGATCCTCGAAATATATTGCTGCTTAGTATCACAAGCTGCTTAGTATTCTGATCTGTGGAATTCTGATATGCTCTGTGTTGTACAAAATGCCAAAGGGAGGTATCTATCAAGAAGATGCAAGACTGATTAAATGGCAAACCAAAGGTACATGAGGAGCTACAGAATGTGGGCCATTTGTAGTGGGTAACAACTATGTCTCTGTATTTCTTGTGTTATGGGTTTTTTAACCATGTAAGCATGTTGTTGCTAAGCAGAACAACGAATGTTTAAACAATTCCCTGTGCATCATCTTTTCCTTTCTGTCATTAGTGTTGTGTTTTTGAGCTAAACCAGCTGAGATGTTGCATGAGTTGCCCCGTGGTAAGCACAAAGAGAAGAAAATACAACACTTTAAGTTTTTATATGTCCATCTCTTAGCTTCTTAATTCTCTGCAATACAGAGCTTGTTAGTATGATTAAAGAGAACAGTACCCAAAATAAATAATCTAACATGCAATTCTTGTTAGGGCTCTCATGCTTTTCCCATGCATTTCTCTGTGCTTGTTCCTTTCTGGGTGTTACAGGTACAGACCATACAGTCGGTAAGAAATCTGAGTACTTATTCTCTGTCATTGCTTTATCTGACACCAAAACCCCAATGTTGGTGACCTAAAGGGTTTCTTTTTCTTTTTAAATCAGTGAACTGGGATTCAGTGCTAGGACCCACTTGTAGGTGTGTATTTCTGGCAAGAGATACATGTCTAGATTTAGTTTGAATGTGATTCCCGCTTTTGATGTCTGCATCCCCAAACCATTAACCTTTCTACTTTTTTGTAATGGTGTGGTTTTAAACCATTGGAGTCCCAGATAGTTCTTCAGGCTGTTCCCACAATACAGTGCAAAAGAACTAAGTGCCTCCACTTACCATGGTGCAGAGAGCCATGGGGTGTGACCCCAAAAGTCTTCGGTGGCTCATGTGGATGAGTACTGTTTAACGGCTTATACCCAGTCATTTGAGAGTACTGCTGTATGATTGTACTCAAAGTAAGCTGGTCTGTGCATTGAAATCTGGGTGTTGGTTACTCAGGTTGATGGCAGTGAGGAATCAATTGCTATTTGAATAGGATTCTGACAGTCTACACAGTCACATAGCTCCTATGAAAAGAACAGTGTCTCCTGTGTTACTGAGATTACAGTGCAGGACCCAGAGAAAATTTAAGAGGATTAGTCATGGCGTGTTGCATTAAGCCTGACTGCTTAATCAGAAGGATTTTTTCCGAAGATTATTTTGTTGGCAAAACTGAGAAAATCGGGATCTTGATGAGATCCAGGGGCATGCTCTGATGGCTTGTAGCAAGCAAAGTCCTAATGTGCTAATGTGACTGGTTAGAACATGTTTTTCCCAGGTAAGAGATGTCCACGTGATGAGACTGTGGTAAACGTGCATGTGGTAATATACTTTCCTTGGCAGGTGGCAGTCCTTGTTTGACTAGAATCCAGCATTTATATAACTTCTTACAGTATCAACAACTTTCTAACTGGAAAATAATTGCTTGGATTAAAGTGGTTGAGTCTTGCTCTGAGAGTATTAAGCCCTGGTCAGCTCCCCTCCCCCTGCACAGTTCTGATTTTAGCAACCTGTCCAATTTTCTGTGCATGAGGTGGGAGGAGAGGAGAAGAGGATTTGTTATAAACATGTTTCAGAAATGCATTTGCCCCTCTCGAGGATGTGCTAGAGGAAGCAGTTGTGCATGTGAAATCTTAACTTCCAGTGATGCCATCGGTGATGCTGGTTCATGTACTTCTTTTGGCAGAAAACACTTCCATGCAATGGGTTCAAGCTAAACAGTTGCCAGTTAGGTTTTAATTTCTCTGTAACTCTAGAATGCTTTAGACATGCAGATTCTCGTGTGGGTGTGTATCTTTGTGGGTAGATGGATCAACCCTTGACAGATGAAAGTCTCATCCTCTCGCTGAACATATGTTCTAAATCTCCTGTGAGAATGTACAGGAGCCTACTAGCCAATTTCACTCCCTCTTCAGCCTTAATCAATATATTGCAAATAGTGTGAGAATTGCTGTGTTAGGGGCATGTGTGTATTTGTTTTATGAAGGTTCATTTTGTTAATTGACAGGTTGATAGATTAATGCATGCTCCTGCTCCTTGGGTGTATTGAAAATGGGCTGTGACTTTTCTTTTTTTAAATATCCCCCACCCCAACTTGACACTTCTTTTTGTTGATATCTTACAGTACTGAGCATGTTATTGCTTCGAGTCAGCAATAACAAGAGAAACTTACTCGTGTCCTAAATAAGCAAAGCTCTGAAGAAGCAGATCTCCCGCTTTCTCTCCCTCCTCCTAGTTTAAAATTAGATCTGCTGGCCCAACAGGAAGGGTCTTACATTTCTTGCTTGTTTTCCAACTGTCAAGCAGAGCATGTAGTCACGCTGAACAAAGCAGCAGCATTCCTGGATCCTTTTAATGATGCATTCAGAACTCCGGTGCCTCCTGATTTAATGAGTACAGTGAATGTATTCACAACTAACAAGAGCATGCTCATTAAACACCAGTAAGTTAACTGTCCTATTCTCTTCTAGCAATCCAATTCATAATTAAATGGTGCCATATCGGAATACAACACTGGGCTGTCAAATGGAGAGGTTAGATGGTCTGTGGGTATGCGTGGTTAGGTAGGATTGTTGGAGCATGAGTAATTTAGCTTAGCTTGCCTCACTGATTGGGCTACTTTTCTTGGTGGGGGCTTTGTGTTTACAAGTCCCAACCAACCAAAAAGTTTAAACCTAAGCAGTTAGCCAAAACATTAATTTAAATTGTCTTTTAGTTTGTAACTTTTTCTTAAAATCCGAAGTAGCACAGCTGTAGTAACTAGAATTACAAGAGTAACTGAGGGCAGAACTGGACCCTTGGTTGAATTGACTGCTACATAAACTCAGTCTTACAGTCCTGCTGGTTAGTTGGTGACATTTGAAAAATGAATAGATCATTTCAGTGTTTTGGATTCGCAGATGCAACCTGAACAAAGGGTTATGCTGCTCTGAGGCATCCCGGAGCTTGTTGGAATTGTCTTCAGTGATGTTAAACTACAAGTAAGTAGCAACTGAGTGCTCATGTAAGTTATCTGCCCTTAAAAGCACATTTACCTTAATTTTTTGTGGAATTACGGATGAAATTATAAGTATTGAATACTTATCTTCACTTTTAATCTGATGTTTATTCTGCAGTGGTTTGGCTTTAATAATTCCAAGCACTATTTAATAACAGATTTGGAGGCAGAGGGAATTTAGGCCTGAGGGAGGGATAGTACATGTAGTCTCTGCTTTTATACTGGCAACCTCCTGACACTGTTTTGGGGGCTTTTAGCATAATCAGTATGACACCACGCCAATTCTTATTCAAAACCAGCTGGCAGTGTATTCAGTTTGTGCTGTCTGTCTGTCTTTAAACTGATTTCAGGAGAAAAAAACATGCAGTCCTTAGTACCTGTTTGCCATCTGGAGCAGGAGGCTCCCGTGTAGATAGAGGCAGATGTACTGAATGTCTGATGCAGCCTTCTGCAGCTGCTGCCTGTACCGCAGGCTGGCTGTACCTGGCTCTGGTTGCTGTTCCTCAGACGGTCCCTGCAGGTCCCTGGCATGGGAGCCTATGTCAGTCTATCAAACGTATGCTGAATTCTCTAATAAATAATCATTAAAGTTTTCTTCTTTTCTCTTTTCCTTAAGAGCCATTTTCATTCAGATACACTGAGTAAGCATCATTGCTTGTCTTCTACACGTGTCTTTTCACATTAATACTGAATGGTTAGGTTCCTTTTAAATGTAAGCTTACTGCTTTGTTTGTGGTGGTGTATGTTGTGAAACCTAAGCGTGAATTGTTTGATGTAATTCAAAGGAATAAAACTTGCACAATCCAGAGTAGGGAAGAACTTGTTCTTTCCATCTTTAAATGTGAAGAATGAGCCATAGTGGTTGATTCAAACTGGAAAGCACTCGTTGACTTGGGGCATCAAGTGGGGAGAGACACTTGCAGCTACTGTGTATTTATTGTATATTGTGTAGTGTGGGGACATGTGCAGTGTACCCTGTGTGTAGAGAAAGAGGACAGAGATGGGGAGGAGACTTCATGGTTTCTTTGTGTGGTTTGTTTTAATCCTCAGTAAAACTTTCCCTACTGGTGTCTGGAACAGGTGAATTTAGCTGCATGACCTTTTAGTGTAACTTGTTGATGGCGGTGCGATGGGTACTGCCATAGGGATACCATACAAAACTGAGGCATGGAGTGATGTTTTGTAATCTGTTGCTTTATACTTCTGGCCTTAGATTGTTGTGGGTTTTTTTTTTGGTTTTTTTTTTTTTTTTCTGTTTATATTATGCAGATTGGTAAAAGGCCTGAGTTTTTCTTTGGAGTGTGTGGAGGGGTTGTGGTTGTTTTTCGTGTTGTAGGATTGCCAAGGCAGAAGAGGACTATTTGGGGAACAAGCTGCTTTTATTTTATTCTTATATCTGTGGTTGAATTGCTTTTAACTTTTTTTTAACGCTAGACCACAAATGTGCATTAGACGAGAAGGAAAGTGGAAACAGTTCCTGTGTTACAATGCTCAATCCTATTTTTTGCAAGACCTTAGATCTTTCTAAATGAATTCTAAATTTTGTATTGTGGCTTATAGCTTTCCTATAGTAGCTACATAACTTATTTTATACTTTTAATATTAAGATAGTCTACTACTCTGTCCATTTGTTCAGAGAATAATCTGCTGTTTACTGACTGTGCCGGGCTATCTGAAAAGCTGAGACACATTCCAAATATGTTCTAGTTCTGAATAATAATTTATCCTTCCTACATACAGTGTTTTCAGAGAAGCTGCAGGGGAAGAATTTTGGATTGAACGCATATTTGCTTGTGTGGGTGTGAAAGGGCAGTGTAGGGGATATTCTTCACTGGAAAAAAAGATCCACAGTTTTCTGTATAAACTTTCTTGCCCCGTCACTTCAGTTTGGATCTTTACACCTACTATGCCTAACAGCAGTTCCTACAAAGGACAAACTTTTGTTACCTTGTGTTAGTAAAACAACACTAGTTAATAGCACAGTCAATCTACTTACCTTCTTCCAACTTCTATTTTAAAAAGACAATGACCTATTTTTAAAAAGACAACGACCTTTTCCTTCCTCATCACCAAGTTAAGATGGTAACGACAGTTATATTACAAACTTACCAAATAAAATGGTGTAGAAACGAGTTGAAATACATTGCAGGTAAAGGAAATCAAGAAATTTTGTGCTTTGATGTAAGCTTATTATGAGGGTCTTTTTGTTTGTTTGTCTGTTTGTTTGGGTTTTTTTTCCCCCCATAGCAAATGGACTACCAAAGAATAGATGTGCTTGACTGTAGACTTGAGTTACTTCTAATAACCTCTGCAGTACCACCATGAAGCATACAGTCTTGAGGGTATGCAGTGTGAGTAGATGGATGATATACATACATATATGTATGTACATATATGTACAGTGTTTTGGATCATACAGTACTGGATTGTTCCTACTGTGGTGGCATAATGTTTGATGGGTAGGCAGGAGACATCTAGTTAATGCCTTGAGGCTTTGGAGGTCTTACAGTATCAGCAAGGTGACTCTTCTTCATAAAAATTGGTGTGTAAATAGCACCAAATAACTGTCTGCTTGTTGCTTATAAAAGTACTATGTTTATATTTAGCAAAGTCTGGGGTAATGCTAAGGTGTCCAAATCTGTCATTTGCTGTTCTCCCTTTTGTTGTTATATTTTTGTCTTCCTATCCTTCAGGAGCAGAGCTGATTGTACTTCTGTGAGAATTTAATCTCACTGCATGTACTGCAAGTGTTTTGAGTAAAATGTGCTTTGGGATTTATACATGCTTTTCTGGTTTTGTAAATCTAAAATAAAAAGGGGTGATCATTCAGTAATGGTTTACCCAGGTACCGCTCAAGAGAGTGTCTTGATGGAAACTACTTTCCCCTGTGAAAGTCAGATGAATAGTTGATGAATCCTTCATTTAACAACAAATCAATTATTTAAATTGGAATGGAGTAGAATGCCTTGAAGTTCTGAGGTACACTGATCTGGCATTTCACATCCATATTTGCATACTTGTGTTTCAGAACAAACTTTGCCAAATAATAAACCCAAGCAAATCTATACAATGTTTAGTAGCCAGTCAGCTGTAGAGTTAAATCCTAATTTATCTCGCTGAATATTTAACAGTGACACAATCTGGCAAAGGATCAATAATCTTACTGTTAGTTTCATTCTGATTATAGTTTCAGCAAATTTTCCTGTTGATGAAGATACATGGGCAAGACAGATGGAAGATGGCAATTTACATGGACTCACTGGGAAATCTAAAAGAAAAATGTTGGTTGAAAAATTCTTAAGTCTCAGAAAAAGTAAATTTCATCACTGAAAATGAACGAAAACAAAAAATGTATTTTCACAAGATATTTTATCTGCTGTGATTTCAGGGAAACATCTATGGAAATCCCAATTTGTACACAGAGGGTATGAACAGGAAATCTTTCTTAGTTCCGTATATTGTTGAAAGGAAACATTTTTCTCTGCAATTTCAGCCTTAAAGGAGTATTTTATTCCATTTCCTGACCACTAAAGCGCTTTACTCACATTGCTGTGAATGTTAGTTCTGGATTGTCTTGAATAGATACTGATTGCTGAAGGCCTACTGCTATATTGCTTGCCTTCTCTTTTTCACTCTTGGGGAAGAAAGGGAAACTTTTTCAAAAATTATTTTCTGTATCTCTGCCTTTTAAAGTCCCGTGGTCCTGGAAAAAATATTATCTCCCTAATGGTGAAACTAAATGGTATAAATAACTTAGGGATGAGAAGATGTCTTCTTTGAAATAGGACAAGTACAATATTTTTCTCAGTGAAAAGTTCAATGTGAAATATTTTCATTTGTTATTGCTTTAAATCTTATTACTTCACTGTCAGGCTCAAATTTAATTTCTCCTATTGCAGGTCTATGTGTTCAAGCTTAAGATGAAGTGTAGAAATGCACATGGGAATAGAATTACATTTGCAAATGTAAATCACCTCATCAAATCCACCGTTCACCATATGGTGAATTTCAGTCTTCTGTAATCACAGCCTGATACTCGTAACAGTTCCTGCACTTTAATATGTTAAAACTGCATGAGTCAGGACTGTTGTGAAGCAGGAAAACAGTGGTGTGAAAAGGCATTGGGAATATCTGCAGCTCCACTGATAAAGTAAATGACGATTTATGTACCTCAAAGGCCGGACATGATCCGGGCATACAGTTATGCTCAGTCTTCAATTGAAGAATAAAGGGATGATTGAATGCAAATCAATCTGAAAACATGCACTAGTGTAAAGGATTCATATAGTAAGAAGTCAATCCAAAATGAGGAATCGTCTTTTGATCAAAGTTGAGTTGTCAGCATCCAAAAGCTTGAAGCAATAGAAAGCACTATAAATAACCATCGAACTAGGTGTGAGCCTTTTGGATAACTACAATTGAACTTTAAAAATCTAGATAGTTAGACACTAGTGGGAAGGTAACTTCTAATAAGCAAGATAAGTTGAGAAATGTTTAAAATCGCATTATCCGTTATTTTGTCTGAAGGACCATCTGGTTTTGGAGAGGTTTTGCAGGGAGGGAGTTGCATCTCCTATCTACAGAGACTCAAATATTTGTCATTGGTGTGAACTTATCCGTGGAAGACAATGTTTACACATCCTTTGTTTTGACACTGAGAGTTGAATCAGTTCACAAAGAGAATTGCTACTAGGAGAAGAGGTGGCTGCAAACTTGTCCTGAATCTGAGGGGACAGGAGGCTATCTGAGAAGAACTGTTGTGATCTGACTTGGAGGAAAAATTAAGAAAGGAAATTGCTCAAAAGTTTTCTTTAGGAATGATATATTATTTTCAAATTCTTAAAACTCCAAGTTTCTTGATGTGTGACTATAGATGCACTACATAAAAATGCCATTTTTAAGGAAGGCGGAGTTTGTGACTGGCTTTCCTTTGGAGGATAATTTCAGCAAAATGGGGTTTAATTTGTGGGAGTACTTGTGTGATTGCCAGATGAGCTCATAACCCCATTCCCACAGCAGCGTTTCAAGACTTTCAGCAGAAAGCCTTAGTTTTTTGAAATGTATGCAATTTTAAAGTACGACTTAATTTTGCTCTATAGGTAAATCTTACTACTTTTGTGAAGACTCTGGAAACATTTTGTAGTGTTTTCATGATGGTATACACTTCCCTGTTTATGTTTTCTATGTGATGTTTAAGAGGAAAATATTTGCTAGCATCTATTCTGTCCAGAGGATGTTTGCATAGTTGTCTGTACTGCTCTGTGCTCAAACTAAAAATTTTGGACATGGTTAAGAATGTAGATGTTGTAAAAAGCACTCAAAAGGTCAAGGTTTTAATGCAGGAGATTGAAGAAAGGAGTAGTCTAACCCCTTCTCTTTGACTCAGTTTGGTAGTTTGTGTAACTGCTCTGCCAAGAGAGGGCGAGGAAACTTGAGCGTGAGCCAAAGTTACAATTGCATTCAAATGACCTTACAGCATCAAGAACGGTTCATGTGGGGGAAACGCAAATAGAAGCGACACTTAAAGTGAACTTGTTAGCCAAATGGTGAAATTCTGGAGGGGAAAAGGAGGCTCAAGAAAGGAAGAATGCTATGCAGATGATCAAGAGCAAAAAGAGTTGAAAACCAGGTACAGCAATGGCTGCTACGGAGCTGTAATCCCCTGATACTGTTTGTCTCTCTTAGAGCTTAGCTTTGAATGTAGTATGTATGTAGTGTGTGTGTCCAGAGGCGTTGCTAGCCATGTTTTAAATTAATGCAGACAAAGGAAGGGAACATGGCAAATGCTGCTTTAGTACTTTTCAGATTCCCTTGCTCTGCAGTTTAGTTGAATGCTGCTTTTCAACTGTTGTGCTGCGTAACGCTGCCTGGCCTCTTTCTCAAATAATGCTGAGCTGAGCTGCTGTTGTGTTGTCAGATACAGATTTTGTTCTGGTGGGGCAGGGGGAAAGACTTATTCTTTGATGTGCGAAAGTAGGGCATCGACCTTTTACTGTGCTTGAACGGGTCAAAGATCCTTGTTTTACTGTGGCTGCTTTCTTCCTCACTACCTCAAGGTCTAAAGTTAGTCCTAGTAAACTGCCGTGCTATTTAAAGTACTGCCACCATAAGGTTGGGGTTTTTTTTGAGAATAAACCAGAAGGAATCTGAGATAGCTAATATTTTTAAGGTTACAGATGAAACTGCTTCGGGCATCAGGTGTTTTAAGTCATGACATAATTATTAAACAAGTGTTGTGGTGGGAGCAGGCAAATCACTGCAAGCTGAATTACTTCCACAGTTTTGCAGGCTTTTGACTGCAAAGAAATTGCAGTTATTTGGGATATGCATATTGTCTTATACTCATAGGACAATTAATTTGTCACTGATTTCTGTTAGCGATCCTGGAGTGTCAGAGGCAGGAAATGTGTTAATATTTATATGCTATGTGTATTAATCTTCACATATGCTGATAGACACTTTAACTTTAAGCCTATTTACTGAAGTATGCTATTAGTGATGCCTGTCTAACTGGTATTCTGGACTTCATTCTGTTGTTAAAATGGAAATTCCTACAATATAAGGAGCTTAGACATGAGTGTTTCCTTTGAAACACAAGATAACTTGTGCTGGAGATGTCGTCATTTTATTAAGCTCATTTTCTGGATATGATTTGAGTTTGCTTTTCTTATCTGTATTTAAATTTGAAACTAGAAATTTAAAACAGAAAAAAGCAAAATGGTTAAAAACTAATGCATGAATTTGGAACAGTATAAACTATTTTCTTTATAGAACATTTTTTATAATGATTTTTTTAAACCTTGATGGCTTTGAAGTATTAGATTGCTGTTGGAGAGTTACGTATTTGTGTTCTGATGGGTGGAAAGTGGGAAAGCTACTTAAATTCCTGGCCCCTTTCCTCTCCCCCCAACTTTGTTACTGTGAATTTGTTTGCTTACTAATTAATTTTAATGTAATAATCTTCACTGCTCTAATCAAATAAGGAACAACTCCTTATAATTTACTAACTCTTTAATACTCCACAACCTGGCAGTTTCTGAACTTTGTTAAAAGAATGAGTATGTTCAGTGAATTTGTAAAAAATTTGCAACTGCTTCTAATCAAATTAAAACAAGAAATCAAATTTAACTCTATTTTTAATATGCTTTATTCCAAAACTTATTTCATCTCAGAGCCAAAATAGTTTAAAGGGCCTTTCCATGGTTGGGAACTTTTTAGCTTTGGAACAATGCCCATAATAGCTATTCCTTGCTCTGTGATTGACTGACTGGAAGGAAGCTGACATTTCTGAATCAAAAGCTTTAAATTTTAAAACTTTATAAAAATGCTTTGGACTGGCACTACCTGTAATACCTAAAATCCTTAACACATTCAAAAGTCTCAGTGCTACAGCTGGTTTTAGACTATCTTAGGAAAGCAAAGGGAAGGAAATGAGACATTTTTGTAGAGTTGTTAGCATCTGTAACATGACTTTGCAAATTATGGGAGCGTAATTGTAGCTTGGCAGAGATGGAGTTCATATCAGGCAGAAAGAATACCCTTCTTGTTAGCTCTTCTTACTCTCCTCCTCTGTCCCCACTAGTTCAGGTAGGATTTCATTGCAACTGAAGGGCACTTAAATTATAGTAAGAGCCCTTGTCCATTGGGATTAGACTAAAAAATCAAAAGTGTTTGTGAGTGAAATACATCTGATGGATTTTTTTTTTCTTCATTTTCATATGGTTCACTTTTTCCTCTTGTAAATTACTGTTTCACCCTCTGATAAAGAACATAAAGGTACAGTGAATACAAAGAGTTTGTATTCCTGTTCACTTAACTTACCCACACTTCTTGTTTCTTTCTGTTAAGTCTACTTCCAGGAGGTGCTTATGTTCATCCCAGAGTGACTCAGAATTTGTCCCCACTTTATTTATCTCTAAAATACAGAGGAACCACCTGCCTTGCACAGGTGTTGAGCAATCTCCAGTTCTTGTGGAGAAAGTATTTTTGGAGGACCATGTTAAAATCAGAAATATTTTCAACAGACTTTTATTTCGTCTCAATCTGCCGCCCCCATCCTCCCCCTTGCGTATCCCAGGTGTTGCTGTTTAATGTATGCGCTGCTATGGCATGGACTGCAATGGAAATCAGTTGTTTTCTTTCTGGTGAACTATGTCCCAAAACATGGCATTAGCACAGATGGTAAAAAAAAAAAAAAAAAAAGTTGATGGTGGAGGAAACTTCTGCCGAAGGTGGTGTTAGAATATCCTCTGTAGTCAGGGGGTCTTGTTCAGTAAGCAGTCTGGTTCTAAATGTGTGAAGGGAGCTTGGATAAAAGCAAAGTGTAGGCCTGTACTAAAACTTGCAGTCTTTGCAGACTAGCCAGGAAACAGAATAAATTCATCTTAATTAAGTCTTTAAACGGAACTGAAAGTGTTCAAGCTAATTTAGAATACACTAATTTAGAATACATTCACTAGCCTTCCTAATTAGGATTTTAGTTGGAATTATTCCGAGACAACTCGTTTCAAATATGAAATTAAAGACCGAGGTGGATATATGGCCTTTTAGAGCAGTACAGTTTGCCTTCAAAACGTGACTAGTCACGTGGGGCTGTACAGGAATTACTGGGAAAACCTGAGGATTGGAAGTGATAGAAGTGTATTTCACCTTATGGTTTCCTTGTTAGATTTTTAAATACTGAAACTATTTCCTCATCAACTGTGGTAATTTTCCCTTTGATTCCACTTTATTCTGAAATCCTTTTGCTCCAAAAGAGATGAAATGTGCTTCCTGATGTCATTTAACTTCACACATATAAGGTTTCATTAGAGAGATGGAACTGAAGTTGAAAAATCTAGCTGACAAACTTTCAATACAGGAGATGCAGAAAGAATAGCTGCCTAGTTAGGCTCTAAAAATCATGTGAACTTTAAGCCACTCAAGAGCTTAATTTAGTGGAAGACTGGCCCGACAGGCTTAATATAGATAGCTCAGATATCATGTGGAAACTCTAATTTAGACATGTATTGATATAAGAGACCTTCAGCTTATTTTAATTTGTTCCTGGCCAGATTGTTTGTTTGCTTGCCTCCCTTAACCCCACTCTTTAATCTCAGGAAGTGCAGTATGCTGGCAACTGTTATTGCGCAACTATACCTAACTGTACCAGTGAGAGTAAAGGAAAACCAGCCTTCTGATACTGGCACTTGTTCTGGTTAAACCAGAACTTCAGCAGAGTCTTCAGTAAACTTGTTTGGTATTGCTCCTGGTAACTCTGACTGGGAAGGTGAAACAAGTAGCGTCTGGCCAGGATATCTTTCTGCTTGCTGAGAAGGGTTGTTGAGTTGTAAACCTGGTTTTTCCTTTTCTTCCCATAAGTAAAGTTCTTGAAGTGGCGAGAGAGACAACGGATGTGGTAGGGAAAATGCTTGTCTCTCAAAAGTTGAGAGGAAAGCAGGTAAGTTAATTTACGTGCATCATCCTCTCGGTGCCCTCCTTCCAATGTAAAACAAAAAAGAAAACGAACTTGAGTTTGTTTGTCTTGAAATGGCGGTCTTTAGATCAGACAAATTCTTTGCTCTTCTCTGCCTCTTAAGGAAAGATGCCGGTTAACTGTGATTTCTATTCTTTTTCCTTTTTTCTTTTTCTAAGTTATGCCTCAGCACTAGTTTATTTGTATTTTTCCCAATACTGTAACTTCAAATTATAGCTATTACATCAAAAGCACAGTAATTTTTAACTCTGTTCAGAAAACTTGTTTCTGGCATGGTCGTTAACAGAACATCAGTAGGAGGGTCATAGTGTAACTGGTGTGACTTGCCCTCTGATGAAAATGTCATGGGAAAAACAAATGGGTGAATGGATTCCCTGTATGCTTACAGTAGCCATGGAAATTTCCTCTTTGCTAAAATCTACATTAAGCTTAGGAAAAAAAACCCACCCACACTCTAAATCTTTACTTTAAAAATCTGATGCTTTCAAGTATCACTTCAACTCCGCACAGGAATTTTTTTGGGGGTAAAATCATACTGTTGGTCTGGAAGCAGCTGGGGATTTTAACTGTACAAGAAAAAATTCTTCTGAACCATGTGTTCAAATTCTGGAGTAGGTGTTGGTGACATCACCCCCAGACTTCTTAAAATTACAGCCCTTAATGCCATCACAATTTATGACATGTAACTGTACTTACTGATCTGTGACTTCGTAACCAGTTTGGGACGTACCATTATGAAAGCTACTGTTGTCTTCCATGTGAAGAATTAAAATACCTTAATGTCCTTACAAAAACAGAGATGGAGTAAATAGGACACCTTCATGTTTAAAAACTTTTTAAGTTGATGGTGAGTGTTTCACTACTTAAATTCTCTGTGAACAAAGCTATCTTATATGAACCATATAGAATAATGTTTGGAATAAGAGTCAGACCAAGGCTTTATGTGGTGGGTTGCAGAGTATTTGCTGTAATGACACAAGAACTCTGTTGTTCCATCCATTTTGAGTAAGTCCCAAAACTGTCCTCTGGTAGCAGTGAGTGGTGGAAGACGTGGAAGTTTGTGATCTATAAAAGGAGGACAGTTTTGTGCATGAAGAAGTTTCAAAGTCTTGGTAACTTTTTCTGTGCCTTTCTGAGAGATGGCAAGTTCCTTTTTAGTTAAAAAAAATCTCAAATACTGATGCTGTGAGTCAAGATATTTTTTTTTAAGACATCTTGACAACTTTGGATGGCACTTGAGCATAGTTACACAGTGCAGAATGCCATTTTATGCAACCTCTGAAGATGACCTACTTCTTGTCATGTCTCTGTTAGGTTTGCATTTAGCAAATTTAAAAGTAATTAAAATCTGTTGGTTAATCTAAAATTAGCTTTTTGAAGGGAGAAAGAGGGAAATATAAATATTTTGTCTTTATTGAACAGTATTGCATTACTTTGCTACTGACAAGAAATGACCCTGTCAAGTTTTTGAGTGAACATCTATGTGTACGACAGCCTCAATCTCTATGATTCATTTGTATTCAAGTAGGTGTTGTTACAGCTACCTCTCAAAATGCAAACCAAATATTTTTCTGTACAACTTTTTTGAACATCAGACCAATCCCTTATTCCGTTAAATTCTTGCTGTTAAACTGGAGAATTCAGTTCTAGAGATAGAAAGTAACAAGCAACTCAGTATTTTTAGTGTTAAATCACTCTTTCATTTCATTAAATGCTATCAAAATTTTTCTCCCTTCTCAAGTTTTGATGGAAACATGCCTCGCATACCTTTTTGAGACTCTAACTGGCCTTTAATTCTGTAGCTCTGAACTTTGGGTACTGGAGGATCTGGTGTGCATTTTTCCAGTAGTGATCATAGCATGCAGTGAAGCAACAGAACCTGCAACACAGGTATCCATGCAAAAGTGAGCTAGGCAAGCCTTTTAAACCCTCTGGTTTATTACTGTTTTATAGTGAGAAAAATAACTGAGTGTTGCGCTTGCCTACAAAATGTCACCTATGTTATTACATGTTGCTTATAAAGACCTACAGAGAAACAACCATGGAAGACTGCTGAATTGTGAACTAATGTATATTTAAGTGTATTTCAGATTATCAATGTATTTCTAACGTACTCGGATTTTTACAGTCAGCGTTGCTTATAATGCAAAAAAGACATTCTCAATACAACTTTTTGAGATTTCTGGTGAAGCATCTCTTACTCGGGGGGTGGGGATATACATTCTATCTGTGATGGGCATGGATGGGCATGCAGTAAAGGCTTCCCTAAATTACAAACGATCCTTTAGTCTGCCTCTTTAGTCTCTCATGTCATCAGACTGAGCTGTGGGGCTGTTACTAGGTCTGCAGAAATGTTTTCTGCTGATAATGTACATGTCTTGTAGTTGAGAAGCTATTTTTAGCAGTCTGGTTAGACTCTGAGAGTCACTGAGGGACAGAGTCCCGACAGAGAGCTGTACAAGGGAGCAGCCAATGGTTTGGAATGGGAAAGGGGGGAGGAAAGATACCTTTCATTCCCAACTGTTTTTTCTATTTTTGACTATGTTATTTCCTGGTAACTTGCAAAGAAAAAGCAGTTTTTTCAGGTTTGTTAGGCATAATCTCTGTGTTACTGAGGGAAAATCGGTAAACTTGCATGAGGGGAAACTTCCTTTTTCACTGTGACATTCAAAGGCTGCCTGGATTTCAACAAACTGATACCTTTTAACTGGAGTGAATCTGAGAAGCGCCGCTCTTTGCTATGCGTTAGTGGAAAGGGTCTGACCTGAGACTGGATGAAGTGGGAGTTATATTAATTTGTAAACTGCATTTGCTTAAATGCAAGACTTTTTCCTGTTTGCGCAGTAACCAGGGAAGGGTGATGCAGACAACAATGCCACTGAAAAAGGAAATTGTTACAAATCGTGGAACCTTTAACTGGACCATGATACTCAGCTACAGGCAACTTTTTAATATTTAAAATTTGGTGTTTAAAAAAAACTCTTATGAGCTTCACTTTGATCTATTTTAATCACAGAACGACTGTACAAAAAGACAGCTGAGGTAGAAAAATAGCACAAAGCACAAGAAGGGCCACCATTTTACATGATTTTGTGCTACATTATGAACTTGGGGCAGGAAAGCTGCTGTTTTTTCCTCATGGCAAAATAGCTAGCGAGACTCCCCTATATATATTGCAGTGCTTTCCCCCTCCTCCCTTCCAACTTTTTTTAATTTATTTTTAATGTGTGTTTTGTTTTAGTGCTAAATTCAAAGGTCATCTGCAGTGCTTCAGTCTCCATGTGAATGGCTGAGTGAATGTGCTTTTCTTCACTTTCATGTTTATCTTTGTAAGAAAAATTTTCAGGTAGAGAATTTAAAATGGAATTCAAAGCTGTTTGAGACTCCTCTAAATGACATACCTGGGAACACTGCCACATAGCAGAAACATTTCAGTGATGTGTATTTCATTGCTGTGGGGACACCAAAGATAAAGTAAGGTAGGCCGTGTCAGTTGCTGCAGTGTTTTGTAAAACAACATTCTATGCAATCGAAGGTTTGTAGGCATGCTGAAGTGAAAGATCAGCCATCTCTCTTCATAGTGTTTATTGTTAGGTTTTATATGTTCCACCATACTAGCTCTTCATACTGGGGTACTGTCATCTACCTAACATGGAAAAACTTCCTTTTTTCCATTTCTCTCAGTTGAAAATCACTTTCAAAATGTTTGTCTGTCCTCTGGCCAGTCAGAGTGTCATCTTTGTTCATTTTGACTGGTGGGTGTTGGTCCTGCTGAGATGCTTGTATGGGGGCTGATTTTTGTTCATCATATGCAGTCTCGGGGGGTTTTTGGGGGGTTTAATCTGGCAGTGCAACTTTGCCTATGTAGGATGTTTGTAGTAAAATTCTGCATATAGCTCTTCAACTTTGCTGGGTCGGATATTTTCTGCCTGTGGTCAGGTAGAATATATGATGCACTCTGAGTAATTTGTAAACTTGTGAAGCTGAAGTTCAGTTTTATTTTTACAGCTGTTTGAAATTCATCTGAGGAACACAGACCATAATGGTTAAAACCTGGTGGTTATGGTGACACCCCTTGTCATGCAGCAAGGGGAGCTGACAATGAATGCCAACTGTACTATGGAAGCTAACTGTTAAATCTTTGGTTTTAAAGACTTGATGGCATACTTAGGTCACTGAGCCTGGTGGCTGCACCAAGGAATGTAAGAATGACATGGCCAATGTCCTCTCTAGTTGCTTTTTTGCACCGTGAATGATCTGTGCAGCTGTAATGTCTGCAGGTATGTTTGGAGCAAGGATAGAGCATGCTCAAATTCTCTTCCTGCCTTCATCTGTAGGAAATATACTCTACCACTGTGCACCAATGTGCATATACATTATTTTAACCAGAATTGTGCTAAAAGAAGAACCCTAAGAACTAAACAGAACAGATTCATACATCTTAGTGACGCAGTTGTGATGCATGACTGCAAAAAAACAAGCTTCTTATTAGCTGAGAACAAACTTGTTCAAGGGGAAAGAGGAAAAATCTGTCTAAATTCAGAAACCTGCAGCTAAACACCTTGCCAGTAAATCATATATGCGCTCTAGTAGCAAGAAAGTATTCTTCTTGGTGCTAGCTATATGTTTCAGTTTGTATGGTTTCTTAATCGCACTGTAAATTGGTATCTCTACATAGAGGCCTTTGAAAAGCTAATGAATGGCTCTGTTCTTTGTTCAGTGCCTTCAGGTCTGAGCACAATCTAAAGATTGAGGAAGAGCAGAAACCTATCAAATGATATTTACGCAAAATTTTGAAGGAGAAAATTTGCAGAAATCCCCCCAAAATGTAGTGCCAGTTGTTAAGTGATCTGTTGTCTGTTGCTGGACTTATTTTACGTTGCTTTCTTCCTACCTCCCTGTCAATTCATTCTGGATTATCTGAAATCAGTCGGAGTTGTAAAACACCATTGTGTTCCCTATCGACGTGGCTATATGAGCACTCATTTGGCAGTAGGATTCTGTGGGAGACCATATAGGTGTATGCTGTTTCATGGTATCTTCTGGGAAAGTCGGTCTCTCGTCTGGCCCTTCTGGCATACTGTGCAACTGATCTTAGCCTAGAAAGTCATGGATCCAAGTCAAGTTGCTGACCTTTTCCTCCTGCTTATTAATAATCCTTCATGTTTCTGCTGCAGTCAGTGTAGGTAGAGTGAGACTGAGGAAGAGGGCATTTCAGCACAGGCTCATCCTACTAAGAAACTGGCAGTGTGCCTTGCTCAAATTGCACAGAGATCTTTTGGGCTGTGGGCAGAGGCTGTGGAGGCAGCTGGTGGGGTTTTTTTTGATGACTGAAGTCTGGACTGAACAGCAGCTTTGGAGCAAGGGCACGCGGAGTAGAACTGCAGACCTACAATGAAAAGCTGTGATCTCTTAAAAGAGCTCTGGGAAGGTTTCTGGTGCAGCTTGTCACTCACTACCAAGACATTCACCCCAGAGGGGCTGTGCTAGACTTACTGCTGCTTGAAAGCTGGCTGCCTTTTTTAACTGTAGGATGGTTGCTTATTTTGGCCTTGACATGTCAGTTGCTGGTGGTGGAAGTTTACAAGGGAATTAATTGCTAGGCCTGAGTCATGGGAAACTTACTGTGCTTCCTGTTGCAGCCATGGAGATTCCAGCCTAATTATGAGCATAAGTAGGGTATTTTGATGATGATTTTTTATTTAATAATATAAATGAGGTATGTGCACACTGTTTCTTCTTCCTCTTTTGTTTCCATGGTGAGGGACAAGTGTGTGAAAACTGAGCTTTGCTGCTGTGGGCTCTGGGACCTTATAGAGACATAAGTACATGGAGAACGGAATATTATGAAGTAACCATTTCAAAAGTGACAGCAGAATATCTTACTGAGGAGAACATCTTTGGAGGAACTGGGGGTCATGTCTTTGCTGAACCCTGCAGTTGGTACTGATGATTAAACAGTATGTTTCTGAAAACTGAGTCTGGATCCAGAAAAGCAAGGGAAATAAGAGTGGTCTAGTCTACCCAGGTCTCTAGTCTGCAGTAGGAATAACTGCCGTGTTTAAATTCCTGCATCCTGCTAGGAGAAATATTGCAATTTTCTCTTTAGGATATGGTCTTGTCTTTTGCTTGAACTGCTGCATGAACTGTTTGGATTGCTATGTTCTTCTGACCAAAAGGATGGCCAAGAATTTGGTAAACAAAGCCAAAACTGTTATTTGTGTGGGGCAAGTGATGGCCTGAAGATCTCTGCTGCCATTGGGCATGCTCTTTAATGTTGTTTCAGCATTTCTTCCTGAAAGTTCTGCTGAACCCCAAGCTCTCAGGCAGGTATGCTATGTCACCTTGCTTGTGCTTAAAGCACGACTAAATTTAAATCAAATGCTTTTCTACATGAACCGTAGAAGGACTTAAATAGGTTGACTTCATCTCAGGGAAGTCAATGCCTATGTAGAATATAGAAGTATTTTCCTAAAAATTCTCTCTTTTGATGATATGATGTGCAGCACTTTCCAGGCAAGTTAATTTTTCCCTGTCTGCTGCATTGAGTTACAGGGAAGTGCTTCCCAGACCTTCTTTAATAGCAAGGAGAGTTTCATATTCTCTCCTGACAGTAAAAGAGGTGTGATAAAGCTTTAATGTCTGGTGTTAGAACCAGAGAACCTAAAATTAGTAAAGGCTAAATAATGAAATTGAGGGTGTGCGGTTTCAAACCATTTTTTAATGTTATTGGCCTCAGCTATCAAATCTTGGCTTCTTTTTACCTTTTCTAGCTCAAGTAAGAGTTTGTATGTCGAATGAGCAATCTACACGGGGAATTTCAGAGTAGGTAAAGAGGTCTGTTCCTTTCAGGAAATCCTGTGTTTATATTCAGGATTATACTTGGAGGCCTTGCTTTCCATTTTGCTTGTTGATCTAGAAATCCAAATCTTCCACAGCTCTCTTGACAGAAACTTCATCTTTGTGCACAAGCAAAAAGCGTGGAAGTCTTTAGCATAGTTAATTACTTTGGTTTAGTGATACTTTCCTATGGTGTCAAAGTTGATTGTCTTTGTCTAATGTAACTGTGGGTACTGAAAGTCCAGAAGATGTTCCACTCTTAAATCTGAGTAAATATTATCGTTATTTTAAGGAAACTGAGTATTTGGAATGATAACTTTGCTTGTGATAGAGTATGTGCAGAGTCAAGGAAAATGAATCCTAGTTGTGGTTCTGAGGCTGATAAGACCTTTGCTCTGCCAAATTTAGATAATGAAAAAACAGTTTGAAGGAAGAAATTTCTATTGAGAGATGCTTTCTTTTAAACTGGGGGTGGGGAACTTTAATGTTGTTTTTATTTTTTTCAGTTGAATGAAGAAGTGCTTCAAACTCTGTGTTTTCCAACCTTGTAGACCAACGTGTTGTTCTGTGTACTTTCACCTTTACTGTGTGTGTCTAATATTTTACTGAATTTGTCTGTCCAGTTCCTCTTATTTCCTGAGCAAGGGTTGCTTTTGATACTGTAGTGAAAAATTTCACTTTCAGAGAAAGTTTTCAAGGAAATTTCAGTCTAAGAGTACACACAGGAAAAAATCCTTGACATACAGGAATAAGGTTTGTTGAAGAACTATTTCCCCTCACTGAAAGCTGGCTTGGTTGCTTGCCTGAGGGTGGTATACTCAGAATGCTTTCTGACTGGGTGCTAAGATATGAATAAGTCATAAGGTATGCCGATAAGTGGGAAACTGAATTGACTGATGGGTAAGCGGGTCAGCTTGCCTAGTCCACTTACAGTAGTTTTAGGTCTCCATCAACAGAGATTTACAATAGAGCAGGATCTGGCAGGGGAAGTTTGGTCAAGTGCTTTCTTACCCTATGCTGTGACTCTGGTGAGTAAGTGAAGTTCAGTGTCCAATACTATCTGTTGTGCATTTTGGACAATATGTACATGCATGCAGGAATTTATTTGAGGACAACTTCAAAAAGCACCATGTTTGAGCGTTGTTGCAATTATTTTTCCAAAATCAATTTCCAAATTAATTGGAACCATTTGGTCCATCTGTATTGAGTGACTTCAGATTTTTATTTTTGTGGTCCTTTGGGGAAAGCCACAATGTTGGATTTCAACTTTATTGTGTAATTGAGTAAGATAGTTTAGTCTGCAAATGAAGCAATAACATAGCACGTATTACATTTAATTTGCATTTTTACCCCTTAGCTTGTGCTCTCGAGTAGTTCTCCCTTGTAAGGAGACTTTTTGTTTTGTTTCATTTCTTGTTTAAAAGACTGTATCACAATGTTGCTCTTGCCATGTTCATGTTAATGCCCCTGGAATTTTCTAAAAACTCTGTTCCAAAATCTTTGCTAGTGTGACTTTGACTTTAATGGCACTAAGCCATGGATATTTGGCTCAGTTTCCTAGAATTCCACAGCCTGTTGTTAAGATAAACATTTCTAGGTTCCCAAGAACACAGATGCATGTATATGGTAATATACTGGGCATACAGAGTAACCTTTAAACAGCAAATTCTTGTTTTCCTATTTCATTCCTTGTGTATACACACAAACTTCCTAAGTGGAAAAATGACTTGGCAGAATAATTGTGCCAGTTTTTAAACTACATTGTAGCATTTTGAGAAGGGCTGTGAGATTTCTCTCTTTTGTTGTAGCCGTTAACTTCTATGGAAGCTGAAGGGAAGCAGTCCTGCATTGGAATGGTATGTGTTGAGATGCACCCTCGCTAGTCAGCAGCTCGTGTCTCAGTTGCTGGGAAGTCCATGTGACCAAGGCTTTGGTATAAGGCCCGGAATTGCTGGTTGTTTAGGAATTCGTAGTCTTGTTATGTTGCTCAACACTGGTACCTCAAGTGACTTGTAAGGCCCTGGTATCCATGAGTGGTGGAGGTCTGGCTGTCTCTTTGCTGAAAAGGGCTGTGATCTGTATTCCCCCCCCAGCCCAAAGCTTTAGAGAGGGGCTATAATTACAGACCTTGCGACAGAGCTGTGTTCTGTTCACTCATGTCCTCTCAAACATAGTAGTATATGATTGAAAGCATTTTCCCCATACATAACTACTTAAAGACAACAAAAGAAAGTGCCTATGAGGCCCAGCGATATTAACAGCCAGTTAAGAAATTGTAGGATAGGTTCTGAGGGACTCTATGCACGTTTAGAGTTGTAAGACAACCTTGAAGAGCGAGGGAGGTTCTCACTGGGTCGTGCCAGTTGCTGGAGCACATGGGAAGGCTTGCTGCCAGGGAGTGAGGGACAATGATGCTAATGAGCCAAAGCAGATCTTCTTAGCATCTTACTTGAAGCAGGAATTGGTGGTCTGCCTGTCATTGGAGGTAAGCTTCCTAATAGTCATCTTTAAAATTGCTTCTAGCAGCAATAGGAAACGTCAAGTTCTTACTTTCTGCAAAAAATTGAATGTTCTTACTCAACAGGTTTGATTTTGATTTGTTTGGATTTTTTTTTTCTTCTTTCTTTATCATCTTTTCATATGATTATTCAACTTATTCCAAAGCAATAAACTCATTCTGAAAGTAAGTGGATCAGGACACAGTAGATATGGTGTGGGTTTTTTTTTTTAGGGCAGTTTGCAAGGAATTTGTTCTTTTTTTTCATCAGATGGTCCTCTCACCCCTGCCTCTCACTGTTGCTGTGCAATAAGAAATAGTAAAGAAAAGCAGCAGTCTTAGTTTTGTTTTGTGTAAATCCTTTCAGAAGGACAGCTGTTAAAATTTGAAATAATGACACTTTTTCAATCCCATAAACCAGCAATTTTTAAAATTTAAATTATACCAACTCTATGTAGACTCTTTAAAAGTCACTGTAGAGGGTGAGAAATTAAGAAAAATCCTTCTGTAATAGGAGAGAAACAATAGTAGTGCAAAATGAGATTAAAATCCCACCCCCCGGGTTTTAAATCATGATAAATATCTGGTTTGAGTCAGTTGATTCTTTGTTTAGCATTACTTGACTAAAATTCTTGGCCCTAATTTGTTGGCAGTTAGGTTAATTGTAGCTTTGTTTAAACAGTGGTAGTGGTGGGGGGAACCACCATTCTAGCATGGTCTTTCAGCTGTTTTCACTGCTTTACCTCGCTCTTTAGTGTTGTCCTAAGGAAGAAGGTATGGCTTGGCTGGCTGATCAGAGTTTTGTCTCGGAATGGTAACGTATTTTGATTTGAGTATCTTTGCCTACTGCATGCTGGCTTAGGCCCAGGTACTGTTCAGTAGGGTTGTTGGGTCCTTTTGGTTTTGTTTTCCACTTTACCAGTAGCTAGTTCATGTGTGTCTATGGAATTTGTGCTCTCTTCTCTGTTCTGCTTCTGGTCAAGCGGTCTCGCTGGTTCTTACTGTGGCTTGGAAATGAGCTCAGGACTCGAGAGCAGACACAGTGGTGTTACCTCCTCTGCTGCATTTCAGAGAAATTGTGGTCAGCCCACAGCTTTTCTCAACTAGTGGAAAAGCAGTACCGTATACTTAGTTATCTTTTCAAAGTCCTTGAGGTTTATGGAGAAGTAAAGAAGTGGGGAGTTTCATGCTCTTTTGGTATATAAACAAGCAACACTTTCCAAGTTTTGATTGTCAATGTTCCCATCCATACTATTTGAGGACCTGGTTTGCTGCTAGTGTGATAGTTTTCCCTATACCTGAACTGTTTGACAAGTCTTTGATACTTACCTCTTTTTTTTTTAGAGTTATGAGGAGATATGCTGGTAGGCAGCATATACGTGAACATACTGAATCTGATGTTCATGTAGTTTAGCTTCTGTATTGGCTGTGTACGATGCAGGAGTTCATATATGGTAAATACAACAGCAGCCTAATCCCAGATGGTTTGGTGTTTTTGTTTTTTTTTTTTTGTGGTTTGGTTTTGGCTTGGTTTTTAAGTCATTAGATACTTTCTTTCTCTTCAGCAAGTGTTGAACCATGCCACTTGGACCCATCCTGTGTTGCTGTACCTCAGCGAGCACCTTGCACGTGCATGGGTGTGAAGAGAAAGTACGTGTTTGAGATGATGATAGTTTGCATTGCTTTACCACTGAGCTTTGTTTTGTTACCTGATGAATTCCTCCTTTGACTGCACATGCAGTTCTCATACACTGTGTACTAGTGGTGGTGGTTGAAGAGCTTTCCCTTCCTAAGACAGGTACACAGCACGTCTAGTGAAGTTCTCCCAGCCAGTAGCGTGATGCACTAATAGGAATACACTAATTTTTAAACTATTTTTGGTTTTGTTTGTTCGGGGGGGGGGGGGGGGGGGAAGTGCAAATTTGGTGGCTTACATTAAATAAAAGGAGAAGGAGCTGTAAAAACCTCCCAGTGTAATGCGAGCCTTACACAAGGAAGAACTATTTATAGAACCTTGCAATATTTGCCTGAAGGAACTTCAGAGCGGAGAGGGGCAGTGTTACATAAAGGCGGGTGAGAGCACGCTTGTGCACTCACAGCTGTGAAGGTCAAAGCCGGGGCTTGTCTTCACAGTATGCTTCCACTATCCCTTGGCCTGAGGGGAGAAGAGACTGATGGGCTCCTTTTGAAGGCCAAATCCTAGTGGTGAGAAACTTTGGTTTGTGGAGAACAGTGGGGTGTTTTTCTTTCTTTCTTATTCTTTTTTCTCTCTATTGGGCTTTCTATTTGTGATGTTTTGATATGCATTACTTTCTGAGAAAACATGACTCTTCTTGATTGATGACTTCATGGTCAAACAGGGTCACAGCAGCAGCTTTGGGGACCTTGAGAGTAAGGTTTTGCACTTCACATGTTCATATGTTTAAGCATCTTTTTAGTTATTGCTGCTGCTGTTCTGGCTTTTGTTCTCTAGTGGTGACTTTTTTAGCCTAAATGACATTGCCATGCCACTGGCACTTAGCCAGGTATTGTTCTGGTTTTGGATGCCTTCATCTGCTTAATACTTGTTGGTTGTGAGGCTTTATAAAAAGTGATTCTAGAAACCCTTTAAATCATTAGGTTGAAAACATTTTTTAATGGTTTCATAGGCAGAAGTACCCCTCTTTTGGGAAGCGTATTGAGAAGGTCCTTCATAGCATGTGCCATAACCACTGGGTGTTGTTACTTCTCTGAAAAGATTCCATTTGACTAGGCCAAAGAGTTCCTAACACCACTATGAAGGGGAAAAAAAAAGGCAAAAAACCCCCAACAAAACGTGGAATATGGTTTAATATAAGGCTTGAATTTAAGGATTTGTGTGATGTTGTGGTAGCAGACAGCTTTGGTGTGGCTGCCTGGGACACAAAAGCACTGTTGAGAAAGCGAGGCACTGTTTCCTTCAGGGTAATCTAGGAGAGATGTTTGATTAAAAGGCTCTTAAGTGGCTTTAAGTCTTTGGATAAGGATGTAGTCTAGAGTTGTCCAAGATGCTTGTCCCTTTAATTTGCTGTAAAAATAATAGATCTCATCTAACATGAGAAATGCAGTACTTGTTTTTATGCAAAGTGTTGGAAGGTAAATGAACTGCTTGTCAAATTCTGTGACATCTATGACACTTTGGCTGTTTATGTCCCTCTAGCTAGAGGTTTAACTAAGCAGTCAGCATTCTACACATTTAAAAACTAGCTCCCGACTGGAAAATAAAACCCCATGGTTTATAAGAGGGTATATAATACAGGACAAGATTAAAACAACTCAGTAAATTATTTGGAATCAAATTCAGTCTTCGTATTGAAGTCTTTATAAAGTTTAGTGATTATATATGTGTGTGTGTGTGTGTGTGTGTGTGTGTGTAAAAGCCAGACCTATTGCAAATGGTTGTTTATTTGTGGTCTGACAAAGTGTGTTTAAATAGATGTAGGCATTTTGACTGGCTTTTGATCCCAGTCACTCAGTTGAAAAAATTGTTTTTAAATTAAAAAAAAATGCAAACTTTTGTAGATGTAAGATGTGAATTAGTAAAGAAATAAGCAAGTCAAATGCTTGAAGCAAGTCTTACTGAGTTGCTTTGGTCAATTTGGTGATTATTTTCCAAAACACAGACTGAAGGCTGTATTCTGAATTGCAGAGGGTAGACCAGTGTGTTAACCTGTTTCACGGATTAGACAGACACATAAATTCACTTTGATTTGCTCCAGTGTCTAGATGGGGCATTTTGCATCTGAAGAAAGTTTTTTTCATGTCAGTATCAAAGTTTGAGGGCTCTTTTAAAAAGAGCTTAGTAAAACTCATCAGACTTAGTAAAACAGAGGTGTTCAGTGGATTTACAAAGTGATGTACAAAACAGGGAAGAACATTTTTGGTGGGATTCTTGCAAGTACATTAAAGGGAGGAATTTGCACAACCTGAAACCCTCTGAAGTATTTAACCATCAGTTAGTAGTTAGTAAATGGGATTTACTAAATTAGTAAATGAGAATACAGGATCAGGGCTCTGTAGCTCCAGGCAGATATTAAGAGTGGAAAGCTGTCTCTGTCCCTTGGTACCCTGAGGTTCTGTCTAAATTAGCAAATACTTTGGTCAGTAGGGATGGATGAGTAGATCAAAGTTGTTGGCAGTGAAGCTTCTTAAATCTTCATTACTAATTTGGGTGAGTTACTTTAATTTAGATTTAGCTTGGCACCTTAGGCTGGGTGTCCCACTTACCTGTGCAGTTTGAAGCTTTCTGAAGGAGAAAAATGTCATAAGTACATGCCAGATGACCTTGCGGTGATGTAGCCCACAGAGTTATTTGAAGTCTTATGTCCCTGTTTGGCAGCAGGTTGCATTTGAAGTGCATCTTGGAGCAGAGTTTTCTGGTTCTCCTATTCAAAAGGGAATTGATTGTTCATTTGCACCAAAGTTATTCTGAAAACCCAGCTAGCTCACAGTAAATGGTTTTGCTTCAGAACTGTGCTGCCGCTTTAAACCAAATAGTTAAGTATGAGAGTATGCATAGCAAAAGGGTCACCTGGAAGAAAGAGGAAGATTTTAGTCAGAAACACTAGGAAGATATTTTCCCCCTCTTTTAAGGAAGTATTTCTTTAAATTTGCAGATGTTTGCTGTGGTCAAGCTGCCATACTAATGAATAAAAGTATTATTTGAAGCACAAAATCTGATCTAGGTAAATAACTAAAAAATATTCAAAGCTTACTGATCACCATAGCATGCAGCCTGTGGCTCTCGGGTGGCAGGTTATTTGTAGGAGTTCCAGACGTTGTCTGACTACAGTAAATTGCTGTTGCTGCAATCCAAGATGGTGGTGGGAGTAAAGTTACCAGGTTACAAACGTGTTTGTTGGCATTGCTGGGGTCTGGGTAGGCACATGACTGAATAGCTGCGTGTCTCTTACTGCTTTTGAGGGAGGAAGGATTACTTTAACTCATTTGTGTCTTTACAATTTCAGAGTTAAATAGTGTTTAATCCTGCATGCAGAAGAACTTTTATCTCAAATGGCTGTGAAACAGCGAGTGGTTTATTTTAGTTGCATTTGTATTAAATATGTGGTGTATGAAACTCAACCCCCACCCCTCAAAACACACCGCAAACAATGAATTTATTTTTTTAATGATCAGAACCCAGAAATGGCTGACTGATGTGGAGATTTTTTTTTCTTTATCTCAAAACCTTCAAATCTTGGCTGTTGTCTGATGTAAATGTGTCTTAGCTTTGAACTGCTTTGCCTAGGTACTTAGAGCTGGGTAATATTTATTTTATTTTATTTTTTTTAAAGTGGAGTGCAGTGCTGGCTAACCACAACTCAGTTTTAATTTGGCTTTTGGATTCTGGGCTGCCACAGGTACACTGCAATTAGTACCCAATGTACTTCTTGATCCAAACTATTGTGTAGGTGTACTATTAGATGACAGCGGTGTTTGGTGTATATAAAATTTAAGCTCTTCATGTAGTAGTCACACAAACACTGTATTTTAAGCATTTATTGGGTTAGACCAAAATCTGGGTATTGTACAGAGGAGGAGTGCAGGAGCAAGTCTTTGTGCTTGTGTCATTGATCTTATAAAGTGTGAGTTTTGAATGAGACTCTTTAACAAAAAGCTTGCAAGTAAGGGTTTGGTTGTTTTTTTTTTTTTTTTTTTCAGAGTAAAATGACCTGGTTGAAAATATTTAGATACGGGAACTGTGTTCTTTCTGTGAACAGTTTTACACTGAAAAATTAAGTTCAAACATTCCAAATTAAACAGACGTGGGTCTAAAGAAATATTTATTGTCCCCAAACTGTCATTGTGTTTATACTGGTAGAAATGGTGCAATCAGTCACTGAGGCAAAAGCTGAATTATGTCATATTAGGTAGAAGAGTTATTTAGATCCTGTGTGCAGGCTGCTGTTGACATACACAGTAGAAAGAATGAAATGCATTGAATTTTCATCAAGAAAAGTCATAATCTGACTTAGAAATTTTGTAATTGTTTGAATTTCAGAAGGTGTCAATATGAAACACTGCAATAACAATTTGTATCATCTTCTCCTTATGAGTAGTGTATATACAGGTGAGATTGACTGAAGAATAATATTAATGTTTTGTATTTCATGGGTATAGCAGCTACAATGTGTGTTTCTCTTTATGGCTGTTTTGGCAATCTGGTAAATACTGCTCAGTTTTAGTTTGTTTATCTTTCCTGCAACAGGAAGATTTAGATGAAAGTTTAAAGGAAAAGTGTGCACCCCTCGATTACCACCTAATTACCATATCTTGCCTTGCAAGAAAGGCCATGCAAACAGTGCCTCTATGGGTTTGATACGGCATTTTTCCACTGTGTTGAAATCGTGGATATTAAATAAGTTGGAAAGGGAGTAGGCATACACATGTACGTCTGCTTTGTTCCCTTCATGGTACAAGGTTTTCAGATCAAAGCAAATTCTCTTCTTTAATCCAGAACTTGACTTTCTCATGTACATCTGACATGGGTTTCTGCACCAGACCAGGCAAACTGACTTGTGTGGTTTTTTGGGGGGAGAGCTTTTGTTGCTTGTTTGCTTTTTCAAGCTCTGTTTGTTTATGGTTTCCATAAGTGCCAACAGTAAAACAGCTTGTGTGAAAGAAGAGCAGGGATGACTTTTTGTTTCTGAATGTGTGTGTCTCTTTCTGCTTGTTCTTAACGGTGACAGGGCAGAAGCTGTTGTAGTGCAGTTTATGAGGGGGAGAACTGGTTCCATGGTGCCCCGCTGGGGTGAAGGTTGATCTGGGTGAAGGGGGAGAGGTGAAACTCATTCAACATAGAATCATAGAATCAGTGAGGTTGGAAGGGACCTTTAAGATCATCAAGTCCAACCATTAACCTACCCTGATAAAAACACCACCACTCCTAAACCATGTCCCTAAGCACCTCGTCTACCCTTTTCTTAAACACCTCCAGGGATGGTGAATCCACCACCTCTCTGGGCAGCTTATTCCAATGTTTAATAACCCTTTCAGTGAAAAAATGCTTCCTAATATCCAATCTAAACCTGCCCTGACATAACTTGAACCCGTTTCCTCTTGTCCTATCACTTGTAACCAGGGAGAAGAGGTCAGCTCCCATCTCTCTAAAACCTCCTTTCAGGTAGTTGTAGAGGGTGATAAGGTCTCCCCTCAGCCTCCTCTTCTCCAGGCTAAACAACCCCAGATCCCTCAGTCGTTCCTCATAAGGTTTGTCCTCCAGACCCTTCACCAGCTTTGTAGCCCTTCTCTGGACACGCTCCAACACCTCAATGTCCTTCTTGTAGTGAGGGGCCCAAAACTGAACACAGTACTCGAGGTGAGGCCTCACCAGTGCCGAGTACAGGGGGATGATTACTTCCCTAGTCCGGCTCACCACACTATTCTTGATGCAGGCCAGGATGGTGTTGGCCTTCTTGGCTGCTTGGGCACACTGCTGGCTCATGCTCAGCCGGCTGTCCACCAACACCCCCAGGTCCTTTTCTGCCAGGCAGCTTTCGAGCCACTCCGCCCCCAGTCTGTAGCACTGCATGGGGTTGTTGTGACCCAAGTGCAGGACCCAACACTTGGCCTTGTTGAACCTCATACCATTGGCCTCAGCCCATCGGTCCAGCCTGTCCAGATCCCTCTGCAGAGCCAATCTACCCTCAAGCAGATCAACACGCCCCCCTAGTTTAGTGTCGTCTGCGAACTTACTCAGGGTGCATTCGATCCCCTCATCCAGATCATTGATAAAGATATTAAAGAGAACGGGCCCCAGCACCGATCCCTGGGGGACACCAC
This sequence comes from Vanellus vanellus, assembly GCF_965231255.1. NCBI lineage: Eukaryota > Metazoa > Chordata > Aves > Charadriiformes > Charadriidae > Vanellus > Vanellus vanellus. The sequence continues at coordinate 63,981,076 of NC_138906.1, read as the reverse complement.
TTGTGACTGGACACCAACTGGATTTAACTCCATTTACCACCACTCTCTGGACACGACCATCCAGCCAGTTTTTTACCCAGCGAAGAGTATACCTGTCCAGGCCATAAGCAGCCAGTTTCTCCAGGAGAATGCTATGGGAAACGGTGTCAAAAGCCTTGCAAAAATCCAGGTAGATAACATCCACAGCTTTTCCCTCGTCCACCAAGTGGGTCACCTTGTCATAGAAGGAGATCAGGTTTGACAGGCATGACCTGCCTTTCACAAAGCCATGCTGACTGGGCCTGATCACCCTGTTCTCTTGCATGTGCCGTGTGATGGCACTGAGGATGATCTGCTCCATGACCTTCCCAGGCACCGATGTCAGACTGACTGGCCTGTAGTTCCCTGGATCCTCCTTCCGGCCCTTCTTATGAATGGGTGTCACATTTGCCAACCTCCAGTCAGCTGGGACCTCCCCGGTTATCCAGGACTGTTCATAAATGATGCATAGTGGGCCGGTGAGCACTTCCGCCAGCTCCTTCAGTACCCTTGGATGGATCCCATCCGGCCCCATAGATTTGTGCACCTCCAGGTGCTGAAGCAGGTCCCTCACCATTTCCCTTTGGATTACAGGGGCTTCATTCTGCTCCCCATCCCTGTATTCTAGCTCAGGGGTTGGGGAACTCAAGGAACAACTGGTCCTACTGCTGAAGACTGAGGCAAAGACGGCATTAAGTACCTCAGCCTTTTCCTCATCCTTAGTTACTACGTTACCAGCCCCATCTACTAGAGGACAGATATTATCCTTGGTCCTCTTTTTATCGCTAATATATTTATAGAAACTTTTTTTTGTTGACCTCGACAACAGAAGCCAGGTGTAGCTCTAGCTGAGCTTTGGCCCTTCTGATTTTTTCCCTACATCGCTTCACTACCTCTTTGTAATCCTCCTGGATGGCCTGCCCTTCCTTCCAAAGGCCGTATATCCTCTTTTTTTCCCTAAGCTGCAACACTAGCTCCCTGCTTAGCCAGACCGGTCTTTTTCCCCGACAGCTTGTCTTACGGCACACGGGGACAGCCTGCTCCTGCGCCTTTAGGACTTCTGTCTTGAAAGACATCCAGGCTTCCTGGGCTCCTTTGCCCTGGAGGACTGCCTCCCAGGGGACTTTGTCAACCAGGCTCCTGAAGAGCCCAAAGTCCGCTTTCCGGAAGTCCAAGGTGGCAGTTCTGCTGACCCCCTTCCTTGCTTCTCCCAGAATTGAGAACTCTATCATTTCGTGGTCACTGTTGCCAAGACGGCCTCCGACCATCACATCCCCCACAAGACCTTCCCTGTTTACAAACAACAGATCCAGCAGGGCACCTTCCCTAGTTGGCTCTTTCACTAGTTGTGTTAAGAAGTTATCCCCAGTACCTTCCAGGAACTTTCTAGACTGTTCCCTCCCTGCTGTATTGTATTCCCAGCAGATGTCCGGCAAATTGAAGTCTCCCACGAGGACTAGAGCTCGCGATCTTGAGACTTCTCCCAGCCGTTTATAGAATATTTCATCTGCCTCCTCATCCTGGTTGGGCGGTCTATAACAGACTCCTACTACAATATCTGCCTCGTTAGCCCTCCCTCTGATCCTTACCCATAAACACTCAATCCCATTATCACCATCATTTAGTTCAAGACATTCATAACACTCCCTGACATACAGGGCCACCCCCCCGCCTCTCCTTGCTTGCCTATCCTTCCTGAAGAGTCTATAGCCATCCATGGCAGCACTATAGCTATGTGAGTCATCCCACCATGTTTCTGTGATGGCAACTACATCGTAATTACCCTGGTGTACAATGGCTTCCAGCTCCTCCTGTTTGTTGCCCATGCTACGTGCATTAGTGTATAAGCACTTCAGCTGGGCTATTGGTCCTTTCTCCTTTTTACTGGAGGGAGCTGAAGTTCTGCCATCCCCAGACATCTTCCTAAGGAGCCCGGTTACGCCCCCTGTCTTTTCCAAGTCTAGTGCCAGCACCCCACTTTCAGGCTTTTTGCTAGCAACCTTGGATCTATCCCCATCCCCCTTCAAACCTAGTTTAAAGCCCTGTCAACGAGCCCCACCAACTCCTGCCCTAAAACCCTTTTCCCCCTCTGAGACAGGCTTTTGCCGTCTGTTGCCAGAAGGCCTGGTGTCCTGAAAAGCAGCCCATGATCAAAGAACCCAAAATCCTGCTGACGACACCAGTCTCTGAGCCATAAACTTATAAAGCAACTTGCAGTGATGTGGCCAAATGTATTCTTGGTGAGAGGTGTGTGGCCGATAAAGTGGTGAATGAGTAAAGGTGTTCAGGTATGTCAGACGTTGAATGTCAGTGTGTCTAGAAAAGTTACCAGATCTCAGATTCCCAAAACGCACTTGAAGGTTTTTTTACACACAAATCTCACTTTGGTTATCAGTCTTATTTCATTTGGTAGTGTTGTTATGTTGCTGGCTTCCTATAGTTGCTAAGGCAGGGCATGGGGACGAGGGGAGAGGAGGGCAAGAAGAGCTGAAGAGTGCTGTTAATGCTTTCGGTTACTTACTCCCAGACATGCCCTTCTTCATAACAACAGACTTAATCTAACAGTTTCCCAAAACAAATGTGATTCACAGAGGTGTGGTAGCAACTAGGACAAAATGGAACCCTTTAATCAGTCAGTCAGTGCATTTCTAGTATATTTTCTTGTTTATAGCCTAATCTGTTTCTGTCTCCAATGCAGAGGGGAAAACAAAGATTTGCATTTTGATTGCAACTTCATTTGAACAAGTAATTTCTGATCTCAGTAATCTCCCCCTTGTTATTCCTAAAGGGCCACTTGAAAGGGGAGTGTTTTAAAAATAATCAGTACAAGTGACCCCATTGTTCTTTTCAGTATGTACTGTGATAGCGCAGGAATAATGGATGCTCTGCAGGGGAACCATAAGATTTTCTGTTAAAGCACTCAAGTGAAACTTTCTCTTTCTGCAGCTACCACAGTAGAGTACTATTTGTATGAGAGTATGGTATCATAAATTTATCACCTGATTTAATCTGTTCCTGTAGCTGTTGTTATTATTATTACAATATACAGGTTTTGAGGCTCTTGATCTGAGAACTATTTACAGGTTAAGTGGTACCATGCAGAAATACAAATGTATAGAATTGAGACAGACTTAAGGAAATGTCATTTTGTGTATGATGAGGTTTTTTTCCCCCAGAGTTTATATTGCCCATCCATTTTCTAGTTGTGGTGCTCTGATTTCAGTGTAAACAAGTCCTTGTTGATATCCTCTGACAGGGGGAGAGAATTTTGCTTTGTTGTTCTTATGCCTGTAGTGAAAGTGAAAAAATAGGTTGAGAAATGATGATGCTGGTACAGTGTTATAACTTTGTTGCAAGATTTCTCTGAAGTTTACTCTCAGAAGGTCTAGAATGCGTAATGTGTATCTTGACAGTTTAGAGACAGAGGCTTGAGTCTTGCAATGAGATTCTAGAAATACTGTCCCACTTTGGTGAAGTGACGCTATTTACTAGAAATGCCAGAAAATAAGATGCCAAAATCCCGAGTATAACTTTAACAGCAAAACAAGATTATCTGGACATGTTCCCAGAGATTAAAGAGAACCTTTTTTATAGGATTCTCCAGAGAACTTTTATTTCTAGTTCTCAATGAAACGCTGGACATAGCATGTTCTGTTGCTGCACTTGCATAGTGAGTTGCATCCACACCTGCTTGCGGACCAGTGCATCGGTGCCTTCTTGGTGGCTGTCTTGGCTGCTTTTCCCATGTCGTCTGGGTGTTCTTGTGTGGCTTGTTCCTCAGCTGCTGCTTATGCCTTGTAACTACCACATATATAAAGTCTCTTTTTTCCTGCCTTTCAGGTCCTTTCTCTAGTCTGGTTTTCTGCAATCCCATGATTGTATTTTCCTTTCCTAGCAGTAATGAGCATTTGCATATTTTCTTACACTGCTGATAACAAAAAGCAGTACCATACCACCAATTGTTGCAGTGCCTTTAACCCCTTATCCAAAAAGTTTGGTGAAGTTTTTGGGTAGGTGGTGTCCTTCATTCCTTCTCTGGCCAATTTAATCTTGCTGGGGGCGTTGGTATCTGTCTTTGAGGGACTTTGTTCCCTGTTTTCTGCTCTCCAGTGCTTCAGCCTCAGTAACTGGATACCCCCTTAATGCAGTGCACCTTGATTTCTGTTTCCTGTGCGCTCTGTAAAGGGAGCAAAGATGTCAGCTGGCAGTGAAGGGCTGGGCTGTGCAGGGTGGCCCAGTGGAGAGGATAAGCCTAGCAGCGTTACAGTATAAGCTCCTAATCATTTCTGTATTGTTTGGCATCGGTCAATTTCAAATGATGATGTTATTAAAGTGTCAGTAAATCAACCAGTGCTGTGCAGTTTCTCTGCACAGTGTCTCTCATGCAGCAAGCTGGGTTACATAGAGCTTTCCCTTGGCCGACGTGAGAGAAAGCTAGTAGGTGAATGAGCCAAGGTGGATGGACTGTGCTTTCCCCAAGTTGGGTTAGGCAAAAGTCTGGATGTTTAATCAGCCATTAGTTAATAACATTGTACAAGGAATACCGCTTTCCTACTTGACACGACTGTGCAAAGTTAGGCAGCTGCTCTGTGAAGACTGTTTGGTTTTTAGTATTCACAGAATTTGTCGGGTTAAACTGGTCTTTAAGGAAAAGAAAGTTATCTGTTCTGATTTATGCTGTTTGGAATGGCGTGAATTGAACATTTGTTTCTTTTGTGTTTTGCAGACTTCTTGAAGCCAACTTGAGCAAAGAGAAAGAATTCTGTTTCTGCCAGCCAGACCCAGTCTCCAGTGCTGGTCCCCCTGATGGCAGTTTGTACAACCCTGTGAAACCTGCCAAGCTGGACGCCACAGCTTTGCACGACTGCACTTTGGCCACCACTGTGCCTCCTTCGGAGCTGTCGAATCATGCAGTCCTAGCCTGTGACACAGGCATTCATGAAGAGCACTATGTAAGTGAAGCAGTAGAAGATGATGTGCCAGACTGCAGAGAGTACAGAGATGCCTGCACCATTACTGGTAAGCTGTCACATCTTTTATCTTGTGAAGGGTATGGAAATGCATAGTTAAGCTTCTGTTCTTAAGCTGTTGGTGAGATATCTGGTTCATGGGAATGTTGCTGTTCTGCACATTTTTTTTCTTGTTTAAGAAGTGATTTCACAAGCACCTGGATTTTCAGTGAAAGCACTTTGTAAGGTTTAAGGCTCTTGCAAATAAGCTTGACCAAACTAGGATACTATACTTATGTGCTTGGGAAGTTGAACCATTTCAAGTTTGTTTGGAAAATAAACCAACTAAATGTCAGGAATGAGGGGAAGGAAATACTGCAGCTTAAAATTATGGAATGGTTGTCCTAATGTTCAACATAATTTAGATTTTTATGTTGATTGCTTTATGGCAGAAAGGAATGGGAGAAACAGTATGCAACGTGTTTTGACCATGTATCTTTTTGCTTTTCAAAACAATTCCATTTTTGTCACATTAACTTTTATAGTTCCAGAACTAATGTGTAAGGAGCAGCTTCTTCTGCATTCTTGTATGAAAAGTTAAATGGGTTTTTATCATAAAGTTCATACAAATAAATGGAATATTTGTTTAAGTGCGGTATTTTAAGTAGAATTAGATTTTTAGTGATGTGGTCAGCTGGCCCAATTTTTCTGTGTTTGAATAATCACTGTAACTCAGTTTAGTCATGGATATGGCTATGAAATGACAGACAGTTTCCATTCCAAATGCATGGTTTGTTGGCTGAGCTGTGAAGCTGCTTTTAGCTTAAAGTGACCTTGCCAGTTCCAAGGTCTTTTGGGAATGTTTGAGGAGTCAGCTGAGTTTTTGAGAGGGCTGAGAAAAATAGAAATAAGACTAGGGCCCTTCTAATTGACTGGCATGTACCTTTATCCTTAGTTACTTCCAGCCATTTCTAGAATTGTTTGTAGGTCAGAGAATTTGTTAATGGTGACCATCAACAGATACTTCTGTAATATGCCTTAACTTAGCTCAACCCAACTGTTGTGTAGTTACTAAGGGTTGGTATTCTGAAAAAAGAAAATAGAAAGGAGAGATGCTCTGCGTGTCCATCCCTATTCCCTTGGGAAGACAAGCAGCAGGATTAACACTAAAATCACTTTCAGTCAGGTACGCTTCTACATAAAATAAATGTTGTGTTAACAGAAACTAACTCCCTATCCTTCATCCCCTGTCTGCATGGGTTTAGAGCTTGTTTATAAATGGGTCACTCTTCTTACTGCCCTGTAGGTATTTTCTTGGTAGGTAGACTAGATAACATTACATAGGTGCATTCCTGGTGGGATAACTGTTTTCCAGGCCTCTTGTAAAAGGATCTTGCTTGCAAGTTGTTCTGTTGGCTGTGTCCTATCTCCCCTCCTCTCCTCCGCTGTTAACAGGAAGAGATTAACTCTGTTTTTCTGTTTCTGACTACAAGCCCAGACAACCAACTTAAATGAATTGAGATGCCTTCTTGATCTGTGGTTCCTCGAAGGCAAGGCAAACTCTGGTTTGTTTTTTTTCCAATTTTTAAAAGTAGCTTTTGTTAAATGGAGGTCAGTGGATGTCTTCCTACCTCACACTCTTTCAAGCCTAATGCAGTTTCTGACTCTTTCTTCTTGCTTAGTTGTCAACCAAGCGTGGTTTACTGATTGATCCTATAATGTTTTTATGAATTAGCTGTTGTGCAGCAGCATATTTGTACTGTTTGTGAACTGGAGAAAACATGGTAAGATTTGCAGTAGAAATAGTGGTGGGTGGTGGTTTTTTGTTTGGTTGGTTTTTTTTCTTTTTAAATGGATTTTTCCAAGTTTCAGCTCTTTGCTGTGCTTTTTAAAGGTGTCAAAGGGCACAGACTGGGAGTTAGGAACTGGTCTGACGCTTTTGTAAAATCTCTATTTTGTCAGTAGTAAATGCTGGTATGCAGCGTACACTCTTGAAACAAGCAGAAAGATAAATACTTGCAGAGGAGTAAGGATTGTCAGAAGCTTTAACATGAAGACTTTGTGTAGGTCTGACAGGTTAGCACTATTTACACTTTTAAGATATTTAGTGGGAAAGAAATTGCTCATATCAAACCTGCATATACTGTAATTTTTCTTCCAATGCCAAGCCTTTACTCATCCTAAAGCAGGTATGTTCAAATTCAGCAATCAGGGGTAATCTATCTTCTTTTAGTCTAAGACTAACACCTAGAGATTATTGTAAAAGTCATCTGCAAAAATTCTTGCAAATAAAGGCTTGAACACAGTTAAGAAGAAACTGGGAAACTGAGTTGCAGTGCTGTGTGGTGATGCTTTCTGAAACATAACCAGCTAATGGTAATGTAATTGGAGTTGACTCTGATATAATTTGTTCTTAGGTTTAAGTTGTATGATGTGCATATTTTGCTCTTTTAACTTTCAAGAAGTCCATTGATGCTCAAAGAATTTAAAATTCTTGCTTTTTTTTTTCTTTGGTGGTGGTGTTTTGTTTTTTTTCCCTTTCTGTTTGCTGGCAGTTTGCTGTTTCAGCGTTCTCTGTCAGCAGCACAGTTTTTCCTGCCTGGGACCTGAGACCAGATGTAATGTAGCTGAGGGTGCATTGCACATCCTGATTGTGCTAAGCATGTTTTCTTGGATACAGAGTTGGTGTAAACGTTTCCTGTCCCCAAACCACCCCAGAACTGTGCTTGTGCAGATTTCTGTGGGAGTGCAGCTGGAGGTATTTTAGGCAACTGGTCTGGATGGAATCCCAAAGGGGAGATGAGGGTTACGTTTTAGCTTGATCACACCTCTGATCTGTTCTACTGTGTTGCCTAAAAGCAGTTATGTTGGTGTAACTGAGGGAATGAGCACCGGGGATGGGTGACAAGAAACAGTGAGGTGAAAAGTTTCCTTAAGCCGGTGTTACCTCTGAGTGAGGGACAGCAGCCCTAAAGACTTCTTCTTTCCCACTGAATTTGATAGTAAAGTGATCCAAAACTCATAGTTGCTATAACTGAAGCGCTATGCCTGTGCAAGTAGATGCTTCTGAATCTGTGCTAATTTGAGCATAGAAGGGTAAATGAAATAGAACAATTGATCCATTTAAAAAACAAAACAAAATTAAAAAAAAACACAATAAAACAAACAGAAGAACTCCAAAAGTTGTTTGTGAATGTTTTAAGAGTTGTTATTAAAAAAAAAAAGTTACTGGTAGAGCACATATTTTCTAAACACTAATAGTATTAAAACTGAAAATTAATTCAGTAACTGCTGTAGTAGATTTTGTTGGTAATTATTACTTCATTTTGGTTCTTGTTAGTAAGATTTAAGAGAAAAGTTCAATGTAGCCTGACTTACAGAGTTTCTACTGCTATCACTTGTGGAGCTCCTATTGGTAAATGGGCAGGAGGAGACTCGAGTCCCAAGGTTGGTGGACAGTGGGGCAACACTGTATGACTTGGAAGTGGCAGCTGCTACTACATGTGTGAGGCACCTATCTTGTCCCAGTTGTTTTTTCCTTTGAACTCTTCTTTTTCTTGCTGCTACCATTCACCTGAGAGCATAAAGATAGGCATACGGATGTAGCACCATCTAGTGTCCCTTTTGCAAGAAAGAGAATCGAAGTGCTATTGAAGGTGTCTGTGTTTTCCTGTAATTGCAGTGCAGATCTGGATACTTCCAGTGAGGTGATGATGGACACAGCAACTGGGTTTGGGTGCTTCCTTCTCTGTCTAACACCCGCTGTCCTGTTTTTTGGTAGACCAGGAAGGGCTGTGATCCTAACATGATAAAGCGGAGTATACTAAGTTGCTCAGTAGTCCAATTTTGTGAATTATGAAAGCCTCATGGTCTGATTGCCTCATTTTGTTGTCCATCCAACTGCTGTCAGACAAATCCTGTCCTTCTGGAAATGGAGAGTACAGTGGAGATGGAAGTCTGAAATACCACTGGAGTATAAATTTACTCTTGTGGCGGATGTCTGGCTGCCAGAGGTTTGGGGTTTTTTTTTTGTTTTTTTTTTTTTTTGTTTTGTTTTGTTTTGTTTTTTTTTGTTTTGGTTTTTTTTCTTTGTTTCTCTTTAAATGTGCATAACACAATATTGTTAGCCATCTTCAGGAAGTTAACTTTCAGTCTGCTTTCTCATGTCTGAAGTCTTGCTATTCGCAATGATTTTTGGCATGATATACTTTGTAATCCAAGAGCTAACTGGTTAATATGCCATGTAGGTTTCCTTCATCGTTCTCTGAAAAGGGAGGGAATGAATGGACTGTGATTTAATTGGCTAGCTCCTTCATTAGTTTGCATGGTTCACTTGTTCATTGTACTAATTACTCTTTCCAAGTGCATGTAGGGGTGTGTTCTCTGGCTGTCCTGTTCTGGGCAATTCCCTGAGGGTTCTTGGGAAATTCTTTGTGGTGACAACCTGTTTTGTGTCTTTATTTTGTTTGTAATTAACATAAGTTGATTCTTTTTTTTTTTAATAAAGTTACATCACTGCATGGGTCAAACAATGAAATCCTTTTTTCTCTCAGCTGGGAAGTGTCTCTGAGAAGGGTTGGTATTGTTTGACCTTGCAGATAGTGTAACTTCTACCTTACTGCACCGACTGCAATGGTGGGTAGTCATAACATGCAGAGAAACCAACTTTTTCTTTCTCTCAAGCCTCATGCGGTCTCCTAGCAACAAAGACATTTGGGTGCAGAAAGTTTTCTCTGGATTTTTGTCCTGCCTCTATCCTTATTCAGGCTTTGATTATGTTTGCATATGAAACAGCTTCTATTCTCCACCATCAAATGGTACTGGTCTTCATGGCAATGTCAGCCAGTTTTGATGGCTAACTAATCCTACAGATAACCAGCATAATTCTGACCGCTTCTTCTGTAGTCACTTAATTTTAAAGGGTATGCCTAGGGCATATAGAATTTCCATTCCAGTCCTGTCCATCCGTCCCCACCAATTCTTGGTTTTGTTTGAAAGGCTGAATTTCTATGCTTTCTGTTCTGAGTCTGATGAAACATGACTGCTCTAAGATAACTTCTTACGGATTTTGGTAATACAGGTTGTTACTAGAATGCTTTACTGGTGTTATGTGGAAGATGGGAAAATACTGTATCTGTGGCTGTCCTGCTTTGGGTGTGTGAGATACTGCCAGACCTTGCATGCTTGGTATTCTGAGAATATTGAACAGGCTGCTTTGGTTGTGCTTGGTATTTGGGTGGTTGTCCTCTAAGGACTAAATGGTTACAAAAGTATTGATAAAATAGTAACAGCTTTGAATGTCTTACCTCTATTTGAACCTCTCCGAGTTCTGTTGTGGATACCTTTCTCTTCTAGTGGTTGTTCCCTACACAGCATAAACTTGCTCTAGCACTTGCTTCTTTTTCAGTTCCTGTTTTGGAGTACTTCCACATTTTTCTCAGTTTTGTTAATAGGAGAGAAGAGGTGTAAGATACTGCTTGGTGGAGCTGGAACTCAAATTAAGAATGTAAGAAATGCTCTCCTGGGTTGGACCAGCTGGCTCAGGATTGTGTTTCTGACTCCAGCAACAGCAGAAGCTGGGTATGGAGAGCACGCGCGCAGCCACTCTCAGTAATTCATTCTCAGCGTAAGTATCTCCCATCACACAGAGCTGTTGCACTAGGGATATAGAGTACATCCCTGCCTAGTTCTTTTAGCATCTACTTAGTGTTGGACCATGTGTGTGACTTTGTCTAAAACCTTTCTGAATCTGCTGATTGTGTTACCATGAAAGTTCATGGGTTTTGCTGGCTGTGTGCAGTGGTACTTAAACCTATTTCTCGCTGGTTTCTGCCAGTATTTGTTTTTCTAGTTATGCAGGATTTGGTGGATATCAGTTCTTCATTCCTCTTATGATTTCATCTTAATGATTTTGAAAAACCTCCACCATTTTCACACCCCAGCTTTCTCAGTCTCTCCTTTAAAAACTTTGAGAACATGGGCTCTTACCTCAGTTTGTTTACTTTGCTATTGCTGTCAGCAGTCTCATCTCATAAGTTTGATTTAATTATGGTCTCTCCTTGCTGTTCTTTCCAGCCACTTCCTATAAGCAGATATTGCTAAATTCTGAGCACTTTTTCTTTCTCTAAAGCACACCAGAAATGCTAGTCCTATTAAAATGAGATTGCTCCCTCAGCATGACTGGAACTATTCTATGAGTCTGACTAGTTCTGCCTAGTGTACTCTTAACAAAATGATCTTATTGTCTATTCCTGCTGCATCATTGCCTCTGAATTTTCTGGCTGGCTTTTGGTGGGTTGTCAGTCAACTTCACACAGCTTCTCCTTCCTTCCCCCCACCCTGGCTTCCCATCAGCTGTTTTCCAGCTCTTACCCTTTGCCAATAACTTAATGTTTTCTCTAATTCCTCTCCTGTGACAAATTGTTATGCTACCTTTTAGTCTGTATCCCAGGCATACTTTTTTTTTGTTTGAAGGAATGATCTTTTTGGTGTTTTTCTTTTTTTGTTTGGTGGGCTGGTTTTGTGTGGTGGTTTGTTCTCTGCCCCTCCTCCCCAGCAGAAATCTGCTGCTACTGCTATGCTCCTTATCCAGCCCTCTTGATTACTTTTATCATACTAGGAAGAGGAGTGTATGTTTTTTAGTGTAAACTGTCACTTCCAGAGTTACTGTAAAAGCAACTGCAGGAATTACTGAAGTCCAGTGGGACCTTTATTTAGTTTGTTTCTAGATTTCCCTTGTTTTGGAAGCACTTGTCTTTCTAAATGTCTACTTTATTTGGGGTAGGGAAGAGCAAGAGCAGTAAGTATTCATCAGTGTTCCAGGTTTGTTCCTTGCAGAAAGAACTCCTGAAGGCAAGTGCCTAGTGGATTTTTTGGGGATGTTTGATTGTTTTGTGGTTTTTGTTTTCCTGTTGTAGTGTGCTTAAGTAGTACTGGAATACTAAAAAGCTACACTTGATTATTGGTGTATATAAATATGTGAAAATACTTTTATTCCATAATTTACCTGCATAACATGCTAACTGAGTGCAGCTTTACCTTTCTCCCTCAATGTACGGGTATGTGTCCATCACGAATCAACAAATTTTCCCTTTAAAGTCAACATCTGTAAAGAGCAAGCTACATAAGAATTATGTTTTGCTTGTGATTCTAAAGCTTCACTGACAGCCATTGTTTAGGGGCTGGCACATTCTGTAGCTGGGCTGAACAACAAGCAAAAGCAGGACAATTGCTATTCAGGGTTTTCCGACCTCAGTGATCTATCAATGGATTTTTGAGTCATTCTCAGTCTGTCTTGGCAGCTGGAAGATCCTAATGGTTAATGAATGTGTTTGTTCTTACTGCTGTTGAACAGAGCGTTGCCAGCATGCATTTGATACATGAATAGCTTTTGTTCTTGCTCTAAAAGAATAGCTGTGGTGGTGGAGTTTCCTTTTCTTTTCTGTTTAATGTAAAAATAAAAGCACGAGTATGGCTGCATTTATCTACAGGGAGAAACATTTCCATACGGAAGCAAAATTCATTTAAATTTATGGCATAATATGCAGTACGGACCTAATAGTTTAATGGCCTCTCATCACCAAGATCTGTCTCACCTTTTTATACCCAGCAGGAATGTGTGTGTAGGTTTAAACCAAAGCAAGGAGACTTTAACCTAATAAACAAGGACATTCTTCGCATTAGAACTGCAGTTTCTAGCAGTTTTACTTTTGTTAGCTTTAATGTTCCCAGGTTTGTCACAATATTTATTTGGTGTGTTTGGTTAAGCCAAGTTTTCTCCTGGTTTACTTCTTCAATATGCTTTCAATTGTCAAATTTAAGTAGAATTTCCTACCAAGGAAGGTAGCATGCGGGAAAGAATAGTGCTTTATGTACCCAAAAATGCAGATGTAGGCTGAGTCCAGTGACTTATCTGAGAAGACAGTTCCATGGCTTGACCCTTGCCTGCTGTGGCAGAACTGAAGAAACAGCATTTTTTCTTCCTTTTCAGCTGGCAGCCTGTTTGTAATGATTTTTCCTGCACCACATTACTCTTCTGGATAATATTGAATGATCTGATCCTTCATAACAGTTCTCCTTTGTAGGAAAGGAAGAATTGTGATTATGTTCTGTGCAGCTTCATCGCTTTTGCACAAATCCTTTAAAACTTTTGGGGAGAAAGGATGCTTTCTTTTTCAGTGATGAACCTGTATTTGTTTAGGGAAAAGAGGGTGGGAGAGGGGAAGAAAAGCAAAGTCTTGAAAGTCTTTCTCCTACAACTCCTAACCTTGCTCTTATAGGTGATGTTTGTATGTATTAAAATATGAAGTGGCAAAAAACTGAAGTTACACATGGTATTATATAGAGAAGATGATGTGAATCCCTGTATGGGTGCTTCATTCTTCTCCACAGGCTGGACTTATCATCCAGAATTCCTTTTCCATGATTCGGTGTGCCTACTTGGCTACCATAAATACCACCTGCCTTTCCTGTGGTGCCCCATCTACACAAGGTGGGAAGTCCAGTTGCGATCTACGTGTGGAAGAGAGAAAGCATTGTGGGTGGTACTGAGTTACAGGTCAGCTGAAGCCTTGCTGTGGCAGCCCAGAATGGGAATATCTGAGGTTGTCATGGGGTCTTTTATTTTCCCATGGAAGACTGGATTTCATGCAGTATTTTCCATGTTTAGAGGCAGAAGAACCACTGCTTAAATGTAGGTTTGGTTAAAGGTGTGGCAAGACTTGCAATTCCAAAATCCTGTCATGCCGGTCAAGTTACAGAAGCTGTCATGGCTGTTTTGAGGAGTCTTGAGTTTTAAAGGTACGAGACGGCTTTCTTGTTGAAGAGGTTTACTTCCAGCAGTTTGACTTTACAGCCAGCAATGAGACTTCTGATGTGTAGAATGCTCAGGCTGCCTTTCCCTTTGGGCAAGTCACTGAGATGGGGGGACGGTGAATTTTCTTTTTATTAGAAGTAACTTTCTTTGCCCTAGAAGCTAATCACACACTTTACATTAAAACACATGCATTGTGTGTGTGCGGTTCTGAATTCAGCAGTAGTATTTGTAAGACTTCAGTATAATTAGCCATGTTCTGGTCATCCTAGAACAGAAATTGAATATGAATATGGTGAGTTCTGGGGATTTGCCTATTATAGGTGCAGAGTAATTGTTAAATAATGTTCAAGAAATACCTTAATTCTGGACCCCAGTTAGTACTTAATGCCTGTAGAACTCAAATAATGGATGACTACAGGCTACGTTTCTCTTTTCAGTAGACTAGTTAGCAGCCTAATTGTGAGGTTGAAGTTTCTTATCTACCTTTTGCATTTCATTTTTATGTAGATCTGTTCACAGTGGTAATGACTAGTTCACTCCATTCTGTGATTGTGTAAAGGACAGAAAACATTGTGCAAATGAGGCTATCGGGCTTCTTCAAGCAGATGTGAAATACCTGCTGGAAAAGAATTTGGATAAAGACTTGTCTCTGTTGCTTCCACCCCTGGAATATGAATAGGCTTTAAGCTTGTGGTCTGCTGAGAAAGGAGAATCCTAATGTGGTCATGGCCTCTTGGTTGGTTGTTGAGCTAGATTAGGTGACTTTTCATGGAAGCAGTTTCCCGAGTTTTCTCAGCCCAATGGAATGGGATAACTTTTCACGTTATGGAGTTGCATATTTCTTCACCATTTTTGAAATGGGGGAGATACTGAATACACTGCGAATTTTAAACGGTGCACCTCCTGCTTAAGTAGTAGAAAAATCTAATGCTCTCTTGTGTGACAGTACATGTACTATAGAATTTTATGTCATTTTACATACAGAGATACAAAATTTGCCAAGTGCTTAGTGATCCTTGGTTCCTGAGAAGGGATGTAGACTTTGTGTTCTCTATGTGTATATGCATCACATGAAGTAAAATCAGCAGTCAAGATACACTCGTGCTTAGCATGAAATGGCCTCAAGTTGATGAACTTTAATTTCTTGCATTACATGTGGCTGGACTTTAGCCTCCATGCAGGAGCCTCATCCTCCAGAGAAACCTTCCTTTTACTTAACTAGTAGGGAGCCAGCACTGGAATTGACCATTTACAGGTATTGTGTGCGTTTTTCTTTTTTTTTTTTTTAAAAAATAATTTATGTATTGACTGGCCATTTTCAAAAATTTTTTTCAAAGAAGTTTCTCTGTTTTAAACTTTAGAGAGCTAAGTGTCAAGGGGGAGTGAAGTATGTGTATGGGAAATGGGACAGGACTGAAAACCAGGGAGAGGAATAGGTGGCTCCCTCTAGTAAAGTAGTAGACCTCTTCATTCTTCCTGCTTTCTCCAGAGAGTTTCCTTGTTTCTCTCGTGTGTATCTGTTGCTGTACTCTTATGTACTTCCCTTTTCTCACCTGCCTCAAAAGGTTATGATGAGTTACAATGTTTTAATTCTATTTTGGGAAGTGAAAGAATTTGTCTATAAGTGACTACTAAGGCCTTCTTGTTTAGTGGGTTTTTTTGTTTGTTTGTTTTGGGTTGTGGGTTTTTTGGGGTTTTCTTTTGTTTAAGAAGGAGAGGGTATTTAGACTGTCCCTTTCTGACTGTGGGCTCAGTATCAGCTGCTGGGTGTGATGCAGTGGAGTCCCCTGGAAGAAGTTAAGGGTGGGTGGGTGATACAACCTGATGATCAAAGCTTGTGTTTTGAAAGTTGCTAAGTAGCCCAGCGCTTCCCCAAGGTCACACCTAGAGTGTAGCTGTTGTGCTGAACAAGCTGCTTCTGCACAGCAATTGTTTCCCTTTTCTCGGAGGAGGCACTTAAGGGTAGCACAGCATGTTTGCAAGGTGTTGGCCTTCATCAGGACCATAGCTCTGAAGGACGGTGCTCTGGGAATGATGCTGTCTCTGGGTAGTTTTGTTTTGTGGTCTTCCTTGTCTTGACTGGTGTGTTCTGGCCTCTCCCTTCTTGAGCACAACCCTGACCATAGCATGGTTCATGGCAAGGTTAGGTTTATGAGAAATTGTTTTGCTTCATTTACATCAATGGGCTGTAAACGAGAAACTGGCTGACAAAAATGTCATTGGTGGTTTAGGGGTTCGGGTAATGAAGCACTTCTTAACGCCAGGTGGCAGCATCTCCTGCCAGCAGGTTCTGCAGGGACCTGGAAGTCCTTTTAACCTTGAAAGAGGAGCCTCTGCTTGAAAACAAACCAATAAAACCATAAAGATTGAGGATAGTTTGGACCAGAATTCAGACAGATACAAAATAAATATTTTATGTTCCATGCAATGACTCTACTGATAAGCTATGTTATAGTGGTTTCTAAAAACTCATGGAGATGACAGGGTTTGAGATTTTTAGGGTGTGTCTTCTCCTTGTACGTGTTTTGTGTATGCTCGCAGGTTTTCTTTTTTGTCTTGTGTCTGTCCGTGTCCAGTGTTGTTTGCCCCCCGTGTCCCTGTCCCCCCCCCCCCCTTCCCTTCTCTTTGTTTTAGGTTCTTTTATCTGAATTTATCACTACTTTTGTGTGAAAGTTGCTGCTGAAATAGGTGCTCCTTGTTTATCAGTCAAGCTAGGTTTCATTTCTACAGTAAGATATGACTATTGAGTCATAGCTGTAAACAGGTGAAACCCAAGAGCCTGATAGGTAATGGAGTTTGACAGGTGAGCTGCTTTAGGTGACCGTGTTGTCTGGAATGAGATCTTCAAATCTGTCTACGTGTGGTTCATGTTGAGCTTAGCTTGAGTTGAAGTTAGTTCAACTGAAGTTGAGTTGCTTTGTCATGAGGTGCTGGCGTAGTTCCTCCTATCCACATAACACTGACAGCTGAATATATACGTTTAACACTGTATGGGAAGTGACCTAATGTATTGCATGGCTGTGTGAGTGCATGATGAAAATGGCAGTAGGTGACAGCACCCTGCACAATATCTTATGAACTGGGTGATGTTATGTGCACAGAGGGGGAGTGGCAGTCCTTGAGGTGCTGTGCCCCTTCGATACGGTCAGCTCCTGTTGTTTTAGACCTCTCACTCCATTTTCTGTTTGATCAGTTCCTTGCTCACTTGTCAGCAAAGGAGAGGTGTAAGTGTACATCCCAAAATAACTGAGTGTATTCTTATCCTCCCTTGGTTGCCCTAAAAATTATGACTTTTTAAATGGATAGAGGTGTTGGCTAGAGGGGAGGGAACAGATGAAATAATCAAAATTGTCCAGATTAGTAAGTCTAATAATTCATCTAAGGAAATGTAAACAAGCTGAAACAATCAGTGAACCTTTAGTGGCTGTCTTCAGTTGTGAGGGAGATGGTGGAGAGGTTTAAGATGCTCAGAGAAGGGGAAATGCGCCAGTCAGTCAAATGCCAATGTATTAAAAGATATGGAACAAGATAATAAGTAATCCATTAATAATTACCCAAGAGGTACTGAAGTAAGAAGAAAAAATGCAGAATAGAGCTCAATGGGAGTGTTCTTCCCAGTTTTGCATCTTCTTTATTGAAGGGGTAGATTAGAAATGAAGCAATAAAATCATCAGAGGGGAAAAAAAGAAGTCTGAAAGAATTTGGTTTAATCTCATTTAGAAACCATACAGAGAAATAATGTCAAAAAAATCTTGTAAAGCAGACCAAGGAACTTTATCTTCTGAGGAATAGGGTGTGGAGGAATATATTTTGCACCAAAAAGAGGTGTGGGTGTTTGTATATGTGCCATGTTTAAGCTATGAAGAAAGGAGAGCACTAGAATGCATTACTTGCAAGAATAATATGGAAAAGAATGAAAACATTTTATTTGTTTATATAAAACTATTTCTAGAAAGTAATAAAAGCTGCAGACTTCTACAGTATGCAAGAACCTTAGAAAATCTTTCTTAACTCTTGTCTTTCAAAAGCAGAACCTGGAATGACCCATACTTTAGTAAGAATCATGAGTTCATAATTCATTTAGCTATGTGAGTTTTTGTAATTTGCTTGTAGAAGTTTCTATTTGCCAAGGATGTCCAGAAAACTACAATTTAAAATTGCTTAGACAAAATCTATAAGAGTAACTTATGAGGATATAGTTCAACTACATTTTGTTGTATTGCTTTTATTAATGCTCAATTAATTCTCTTAGGTTTATTGTGTTATATTTAACTCAATAAAATGAAAGTACCATGTAGGGTAAGAGCAAGTGCAACAGTTGGAGTTTTTTTTCCTGCTGACCTTCAGTTAACTTGATCATAAAACATAAATGATGTCTTAGGTATTCTGAGTAGACAACTTGTTTAAGTTACAGTATCTTTGCCATTTAATCAGAATTATTCATAAAAACTATCTGGAAGCACAATCAGCGTCTACTATAAAATGTTAACTGGTGTTTCAGGATGGGGGATGGTGTTAGTGGGCATAACTTCTCATGACAAGTGACTGCACCTCAGAAAAGGGAGGGGTGAAAAAGTGAAGGGGAAGACTGTAATTGTAGCACTGAGAATATTGCTCTGATTTAAATGGTGAACTAATGTTTAGTCATACACAAGTGTAATTACAGTGTCCTGTTTTTCTAATTAGGCAATTACATCAGAGCCTGCCTCTGTTTCCTGCTGGTATACAGATTTTAAAATCACAGTAGAAGTTAATGACAATAGCATCATAATAAGTTGCCTTTCCAGTTACTCATTAATATCTTTTCCAGTTGTTAGACCTTTTGAATTGCTCAGAAACACTCAAGATTTGTTATATGATAGAATAGAAAAATTGTCTTGGCTAACTTGTATTCCACAATAATTCTTACTTACTTACTGTCTGTCCTTCATGTTCTGGTGGATGTCTTTTCCCTGATAAAACTGTATGGGTTTCTTTTGTGTTTGCATGTGTGGGGTTTGGGTTTTTTGTGTTGTGTTTTTTTTTTTTTTTCTGTTCCTATGTTTTATTGGTAACTTCTTTTGCATTCCATTTTCTGCTAGTTTTTATGACACAGTAAACCATTTTACTTCTCTGCACAAAATTATTTGCCTGAAACTTTCTCTTTTCATCTATAAAGTCAGCCCATTTCTTTTGAAATACTAATTAAAAGCAGAAAGACACTGAAGGTTTGAATTTTTCAAACATTTTATTTTCACCTCAGTCAGGCTGTGTAGACTCTTATATTCTTCACAAGAGGCGAACTAACATTTCAGCCAAAAAAACCCCAAGACAACACCAAAAAAAATGAACCACATAGTAATGACAGTGAGAGCAATTACCTAACCCAAAGATATATAATCTATATCTACATATCTAATATATTTAGATATGGATATATAAAAAATCCTTATGTGTATGCATATACACACACACATACCTTTGAATGCTTAGTTGACATGAACAGGAGTTTTTTTAGAAGATCAGCTGGCTTTTCTGAACTCAAATGGTTGTAGGCACTAAGATGGATGTTGTCAGCAGT
Source organism: Vanellus vanellus (assembly GCF_965231255.1). Classification (NCBI taxonomy): domain Eukaryota; kingdom Metazoa; phylum Chordata; class Aves; order Charadriiformes; family Charadriidae; genus Vanellus; species Vanellus vanellus. The sequence continues at coordinate 63,961,734 of NC_138906.1, read as the reverse complement.
TAAAAAGGTAGCCAGAGAAGAAGAAAAGTTTGTATTTACAGGTTACCTCTCAGCTTTGGAAACATGGAAAACAGGTCTTGTTTCTCTGTGTAAGTAGTCCTCTCAGAGGGCTGCAAGGGCCTCTTAACATGATGTGTGCGGGCTGACTATTGCATTGCATGGAATTCCATAAAAATAGCATTGCTACAACATGAGGGTACTTAATCCTGCTAACTTTTGCACATCCGCTTATGCAGTGAGGTTTGGAGAACACTTACATATGTACAGCAGTTAGAAGAACAGCCTGGATGAAAAAGCAGAGAATACCTCGTGGTAGATAATAGCAGACTCATTGGACTCTAAGGTATAGTGCAACTTTCCCAAGTGGATTTTAGTTTTAATCAATAGGATCCCCTAAAGGATGTAGGCAGGAGATTAACAGTATGAGTTCATCTTTGTATCCTCTGCCCCATTGTCTGATAGAACAGTAACCTTCTTGCCATCTCAAGTGCTCAAGATGATGCATATGACAATGCAATTTCTGGATTAGAAAGATTAAAAAAAAAAAAAAAAGTAGTAATTGATGGTCTATAGAAAAGTATGTGTTATTTCCCCATTCCTGCTTCCCCTGCCCTGACAGAAGTTAATTACACTAGCTTGCAGTGGAATTGCAGGTCTGCATCAGTCCTGCAATAATGATTTTATCTCTTATGAAAATAGGTGTCTTTGTCAGGGAGCAGCAGGAGCAGCCCTGCCAGCAGCTGAGTGTGACCACAGGATGGGAAGCGTGGGATCCTCGTTTGACAGAGCCCAATTCCTTTGTCCCTGAGTGGGGCAAAGGTGCTGGCAGTAACAGTTAAAATTGACTCTCTGGTGGTCATCAGACAAATGTCAGGTACCATGTGGATCTATAGTCAATCCAGGAAGCTCAGGCAATGAGTCAGTATCAGCAGAGGACAGAGCTGGACACAGACCTACCACACAGCACTGCACAGGGGAGGACAGAGGGCTTGGGTTTAAATGGGGCTCCTGGGTCACTGGGCAGAGGGTGCTGGGCCTTGATGAGCTTAGTCAGGGCAGTAAAGGTCTATGGTGCACTCAGGGCCTTGACAGTCTTCGCCATTTACTGTGGAGTGACTTTCAGGAACAGTTATGGCACTGGTTAAAGATGGAGCTGCATGTGAGCAGCCTTCCTTTGTGATTGCCCTTCTAAAATAGGTTTAGATAGCTCTTTCTTATTTTGTGTGTGTGTGGGGTGGGGGTGGGGGGGGGGGTGTGGGTGGTGGTGGGGGGGCTGTGGCATTCTCTTCTTTTTGTCCTGGCATGGAAATAGGAGTGCAGATTGAGGCCCTAAATATTTATGGGAAACATACCAGGGGTTGCTCTGTTTCCTAATAATTATTTAGCAAGGCATTGTAGTTAATTTTATATGGTAATTAAAATATATATATTTAAAATGATCGTGCCTGTTTTGGGTATTCACATGCGCATGCACAGAGAATTCTTCATTATAGAATACTATAGGTTGGAAGGTGCCTCTGAAGGTCATCTGTTATGATATCTACTCAAAGGAGGTGTTTTAAAGTGAGTGCTCATGGCCTTGTTTAGTTGAGTTGCCAGTCTTTCCAAAGATGGGAGATTTCCCAGCTTCTCTGCACCCCTGTTCCCATGTTTGACCGTCCTTTTGGTGAAAAAGTTTTTATGTTGAATTGGAATTTTCTGTGTGAAAACTTTCAAGCTCCCTCTTGTCCTAAATTTAAATCTCCAATTTTAATTGCAACATTTTTGCAGTTGTTGATGGCTGTCGGTATCCATTTTTAAAACTGTGTGCAAACTTGATATATTTGTGAACATGAGGGACTGATATCACAGAATGCAGGTCGAGATAGTGTCGAAAGGTTCCCTAAAAGTTCTTTCAACCAACTCCAACTTTACCAGTGCATCTTAGGTGTAAACTGTGACACTGTTTCCTATTGCAATCCTGGATTTCTTTTTCTTCAGAAAAATCTGCCAGCAGCAAAGGCAAAAAATATAGTGGTACTGAACTGTGCTCAATGACCAAATTAAGGAGATATGTAAAGATTGCAAACTAAGAATAATTTGTCAAGTAGAACATTAAAATGTAAATTCCTGTGTGTATTAGTCCTTTCTCCATACCCAGGTAGTAAGTACCCTGTCTTGGTCAATGCTCACTTGCTCTCTATTCCCCGCCAACCCCTACCTTATTCTTCAATAGATGAGCCCCTGCTTCTAGAGGTTGGGGTTTTTTTTCTCTCCATGCCCTTGTGCTTTCTGCTAGTAAATAGGCTATTTTGGGATCATTTGTGCTAGTCATATCTTCTAAACCAATTAGTACCCAGCTGTTTTCTACATGCAGAAAAATCTTGCTGATGTCAAAACAGACAGACATATTTGCTAGCTTGTATGCATGGTGCTCAATTTAAAGTAACTAACAGAGATTGTCCTCTTCTCTTACTAGATGTGTGCAATAGTACCAACCTTCCTGAAGTTGAAATCATCAGTCTACTGGAAGAGCAGCTGCCTCATTATAAGCTAAGAGCAGATACAATCTATGGTTATGACCACGACGACTGGCTTCATACACCTCTCATTTCCCCTGATGCGAATATTGACTTAACAACTGAGCAGATAGAAGAAACCTTGAAATACTTCCGTAAGTCAAAAATTCAGAAATTTTACTGATGAACAAATAAGATAGTGCTATTTTTGTTATCTTCTCTGAAGAGTCTATACAATTCTGTTACAATTGTGGAAAGCAAGAGAACTGTTTGTGTTTTATTGCTTTTGTCTTCAAGTTTGCAGAAGACAGAAACCAAAGGGAACATTTAGTCAGCAACAGCAGTTGCATCTGTAATCTGTGCATGAACTTCTCCACATTACCAAATATTGGTGAAACTGAAATACTTCTTTTTGCTTGTGATCTCTCTGGCAAGAGACTGAAATTTCTGTACATACACAATATAGAAAGTTTAGACCTATATCATATTCTCTGACATATTGCACTGTTGTCTGATGGCACTGTGTGCTGGCATGACACAAAAATCATTTTTCTGCAGCTTACGCTTCTAGGAGAGACTTCTGAAGAACCAAAGTCTGAGCATTTGGTTGAGATGGATTGTCCTTTCATTCTTTCTTTTTTGCATATTTGTACTATTGGACAAAAAGGTACCTTTTGTGCCTGGAGGGAAAGCATGTAGTGGTGTGACCTTCTTTTTTTTTCATCCTTTTGTTTGAGCCAGTTGGTTTTTATCATGGTGAATGGATTAATGTGTCTCTGGGTTCTTCCGCTGTGGATATTGACTTAGCTGTGCAAGTAGAGAAAACTTGTATGATTCATGCTCTAGTTGCTGATTAATTGGGTCCTCTATGATTAAAAGACTGTTCCTTTCCCCCCTCCCCCCACTCCATGGTTTCCCTTGAATGTGCAATTTTGTTGCGCTTCATGTTGCGTCTTAAAATAGTCTACAGAGTATCAGGCCAATAGGTTTTCTGCTACAGCTATAGTAGTTAGACTTATACAGTAGCGGATTTCCATAGATTATAGTAGTAGATAGATGTAGGTAGGCTTACTGGGGCACTGTGGAGCTCAGAAGGTGCTCAACAACAAACAGGGCTCAACACAAACCTTTGCAAAGATGGCTTCATTGCATTTTTGAAGCCCCTGGAGAATTTACTTTGTAAGGAGCAAGATTGGTAAAGAAAAGCATTAAGAATGTGCAGAACTGAGTTTTACTGTAATGCTTCAATAGAAGGCATTAAATATTTTAGTAGATAGCTTACATATGCTCTCCACTTCCCACCAGTCAGACAAAAACAGTGGGAAGGGGGAGAGGTGAGATGAAGCTGATTTATGGAATTGGTTGTACTACAACTCCTTGTTTTGTATCAGTCCATTAATGTTGTGATGGTAGAAGTTGGCTTAAAGATGTATTTGGCAATGTCAGATTTCCAGTCTTTGGTAACCGGATTGGTCCTGTCTCATGAATAAGATTATCTACGTGGGTGGACTGTTGTAATAACCATGGGAAAGATGTTTTGCTAGTGGGGCAAGGAAGGCAAAAATCCATGTGGAAGCATCCTAACTCTCCCAACTGAGATGCCAGTGACCCATGTCATTTGCAGTAGTGCATGACTGTTGGGAATGGATACAGAATGAAGCTATGTACAACAGATGAATCAGATAGCAGTAGCTGCTTGTAACTGTGAGTACTTGAATAATTTTATCCAGCTTTTAGCTTGCAAGCATAATGACTGCAACTTGACCATGTTGCTGTGACTGAAGATTTCGTCCAATCAGCTGGCTTGAATGACAAATATTTGAGTGTAATTCCTGCCACAACATATGTTTTCTGCTTTCATTGGGAAATAACTGCTTAAAGAAGAGGATAGGATAACTGAGCAAAGATAACTTCCATAAAGAAAAGTTTATTCCTTACTGCATATATACAGACACTTGCGTATAGATAGTAGTTTAAAAAGTTCAAGCAAATATGTATTGAGCCTTAGACTGATACCTTGGAACTGGAGATCTCTGACTTTACCCTTGTTCAGTTATTGTGAACAAGTCGTATAATGCATCTATATGTGAGAGTGCAAGATCATAAAACGTCCGCATGTTTGGAAATTATGGCATTGATTGTAAACATTGCTTTATGGAAAAATTAGCTATCAAAATAAAAATATTATTTTAAGTAAGCTGGGAGAAAATTCCTGTGTATTCCTGTGTATCGTACCATTATCACTTTGGAGAGTGTTTTCCAGGGTGTGGCTGCTTGCACAATGATTCATTTTCAGTGCTGTAATTAAGGCACTCCTTCTGTACCTGTTTAGTTTGTTTTAAAAACCTTGACAAAAGGCTGAGTAAATACTGTATGTAACTTGTCTATTGGAAAGTTTTAGTATAATCTTACAAATTTCCACTATTTTCAAAACAGTATTTTTGTGGTCTAACAATTCTATGGATGTAGTTAAATTTAATAAGTAATAAAAATGAAATTTCCTAATCTGTTAAAGTTTTCCTTAACTGAAGGAAGAATTCGATTTTGCTGCAACAGAAAAGGATTGGCTGCAAATAAATTCTTTTATCAGAATTAAAATGCGCTACACATACAGATTGTTGCTTTACCTTCTTTAAGCTTCTTAGAGACATGCAAAGATAATTAAAATAAAATTAATATTAAAACTCAAGCCAGTGCAGAATATTTTTAGGTGTGAAATTAAGTCTTTTGAGTGCTTATGGTTCCCGGTATGTTATAGTGTCTATCAGCTTCGAAACTAGGATTTAATGGGGAAGGAGGTATATGATGTGGCTTTATTCAGGAGATATTCACTGACTGAGAAATACTGGACAATAGGGGGGATGTTTGTGCATGTTTTAATATATGTAAATATGTCTTTTGTAAGGCTTCATGTTGTTTGGGGAAAGAGTTTATCAGGAAGACCAACATTTTATAACCTCTCACCAAACCAGTTAAAGTACAACTACTTAGTTGGAAATAGTCTGAACGGTAACACAATAGTGACAGTCTTGCACTGCAACTCATTGTTTTAATGATGTTCAGGTACCTACTATGACTAACTGGAATTAAGGAGGGGAATGTGTCTGTTTTTCCACTAGTTGTAAACTGCATTTCCAACCCTTCATTCAAGAGCACTGGAGGTTGATTTTGGGGGGTGGTAACCAACAGCAGCTTTTTTCCTTGCTTCTGCTGTAGGCCAGTTACCATACTCTCTGACTCTTTAACCTCTGTCTTGATTGTGATCCGTATCTCCAGCTCTGTCCCAACTCCTTTTGTAAGTTTTGAACAAGATAGCTGAACCTTTGAAGCACAGTACTGGATTACTTAAAAATATTTCAAGGACAAAAGATGTAGGAAAGTGGGGTGTTCTAAAGTATAAAAATGTGTATATGCCTATATAATTATATATGGTATATATGTATTAATGTACAATTGGATTTTTAGTTATTTTTTTGAATGAACTTTAAAATATAGTGACCAAATTTAAAACCTCTACTTGAAATAATTCCTCAAATGCATTTTTGGTTAAGTCTTGTAAAGTGCCCTGAAGTTGATTTAAAAATGCGGTTATTTTAAGCCTAGTAAGCAAACTGATTCTGAAAATATATGCCTTTTAAACTGTACTATCGTCTTCATTTGTTCCTGCTTTAGAATGACAACATGAAAGGGAGAAAGCTCATCTGTCAAAAAGATTATATAAAAAGCTCTAATTGATTTGCAAGCTCAAACCAAAATTTTAAGCTGCACGTAGAAAACGGTGCTCTAATTCTCCATGGACTATCTGTTTCTGAGAATTGTACTTCCGAAGAACTTATTTGCTGTGTGAGATGTCATTTGTATATGAATTATAGTACAAGATTTCTGGTTTAGGCACATGCAATGGGTATATGTCAACATGTAAGAGTGCATTTTATTTTTTGTTCTCACTATCCATCTAGAATTCTCCTTTTCTGTAAAAGAGGCTTGTTAATAGGGAACTTGTGATACTGCATACCTATTTGCATGTGATTTTTAGTTCCTGAATAATACATTTATATTTAATAAGACAGGCTCTGTGGTTGTTTGGGTAGATTCAGGTGTCTCAAAAGACCATTATCTGTGAAAGAATCTAAATCACTTGTAGTGACAGTATTCTCTAGTTTGAGTTCATCTGTGTTTACATTTGCTCCCAGGAGAGAATCCATGAGAAATATTATTTCCAGGAGTGATTCAGCATATAAGGTAACTGCCAGCTGCATTGCTGTCTTTTAAAGTAGAAGCACTGAAATGATGTTTTCTGAAGAGCCGATGAGTGTTTGGAGTGGTGTATTATCAAGCCTTTAAAATATACAGATGCGTTTTTGTTCAGTTAAAAAGTAGATTAGTAGCTCTTAATGCTCACAAATACTTACTGTTTCAGGGGACAGAGAGGGCTGGGTTTCCTTTTTACCATAGAACTGTATCACAAGGGAACACTTGAATTTAGGAAGTCAATCATTTTTGAGTGAAAAGAGAAATTATAATCTCTGGTTTGCAAGATCAAAAGGGTGTAAATGCTTTTAATAGGGCTGCTGTCTTAATGGACATCTCCATTTTGGTGCCTGATTTTTTTGTTGTTGTTGTTGTTGATTGCTTCTTTAGGTCTCCTTGGGTTTGTATATCCATCTTTAATAGGATGTAATGACATATTAGACCCTGTTGTAAAGGATGCATGGAGTACAACTGTTCTCAAAAGTAACTTGATAGGCACAAAATGCCATCTGTTCTTGTATTCTATTATTTCTCCTTAAAATAAGAAAAAAAGCATTGAACATGTACTAGAAGTTAAGCACAATTGTGGATGGAGGAAGAGAGAGCTTCAAAGCAAAGACAGAGTAGGGAAGCCACAGTGGTCTGGGAAGTTTTTCAGTAAAATGAAATATCTTCTGCAGCTTGTGTATAATGAGAAACTATAAATTAAACGAATTTGACTACTGAGTTCCAGACTAGCAAGACTTGTCATAGAAGAGTCTATACAGGGCAAGTATTTGTGCTACACTCATTTCTTGGATGCCCGAGTGCTGTATGCCAGTGGTGTGCACTTCAATACTAACTCTTTTCTTGTTCTTCAGTCTACTGAACTTGTTCTGATTAATCTTCTGTGTGTAGTGGTTACAACTGAGTCAAGATGTGACTTATTAAAATGAAAAAGCAATGAAATTTTAGAGGGGTGTGTGTGTGTGCATATGGTGATCTGAGTAATTACTGAAAGCCTAGGTTCTCTGTTGAGCACATCTCTGTTCTCTGTCAGTAAACCCAATTTACAGACTAGTTTTTTTCTTAGTATTCAGATGTTATGTTTTTGCTTACTAGTACTGTTCTTGTTGGCTTGTATAAACATTGTGTAAGTTGTAATACAAGATAAATCAAGGATAATAATGCTACAGATCTATAAAATGAGCTAAAATCACTTCTGCAATGGTAACTTCATATTTCTTAAATTCATTGTGGTACTTGGATGATATTTTAATCTTTACAATTGCAAAATGTTGATTTCTGAAAGAACTTTGCTTTCTTTGTTTTTTTCAGTAACAAGGACTGTTCTATCATTATTATTAGAATCTTGGGTACTCTTTTCACGTGGAAGGCAAACTTTATTTAAAGTAAAAATGTCTCTCAAACACTACAGCCTTGTCATGCTGAGGCTAGTAATGTTCTGCCATTTACAGTGAGGTTTTATACTGCCTAAACTCCTTCTAATAGAATGGAGGATGTGCATCACAAGATATCACAACAGGAGTGGTAATCTTGCCTAGTGTAAACTGAGTCGATTTCTCTGTAGTGGGGAAGAAAACTATGCAGCAAGGGAATGTTTGGTCTTAAATCTCCCTCCACAAGCTACATCAAAACTTTTAGGCAAAATACTGATTGCAGTTGACTATTTCATTCCTATGGGGCTCCTTTTATACAACTCCTTGGTTTTGACTGGAATTCATATGACTTGACAGCAAGAGTTATGCTTGGAATTTTAAAATCTAGCTTTTGACTTTTAATAGTATTTTGTTAAGCTTCATAACGTTTACACACTGAATGTTGTCACTGTAACTGTTCTGTATGAACATGAGAGGTTTGAAATCTGAGCAATTAAGCAAGAAAGGAATTTGATTTCTGAATGACTTATGAAAAACGTCTTTGCAGTTTTTTGACTACATGCTGAGATTGATGCTGGTTTATATCCTGCTGGTGGAAATGTGATGAGTTTCCCTCTGTGTTGATCCATACAGGATAAGACTCAGTAATGACCCTTAACTATACTGCTGTGGCTTGTTAGAGCAGACATTTCTGCCTTCCTGTGGCTTTGTGTTTTTGAGATCCTCAGTCCAATCCCTAACCACAAAGGCTGGCAGTCACAGAATCTGCTGGGCGGTGTCACTCAAGCATGGACACAAGGCTACTTAGCCTTCCTTTTGAATTAATTTTTGAAGGTATTGGTAGAAAGATGAATATTTAAGCATACAAGTATTTTAATTTATTATCAACTTTAAGTGGGGACTTAAGCTATAACCTGGGATAGATGATGCAGGGTATTAGTTTGTAAAACTTAGTTGCCGATTAGGAAATGGAGTCTTCGCACTTGGAGGAAGATACCTTTTGGGAGAAACTGAATAGTGTATTAGGGCTGCAGCTGTTCTTTTACATTCTGAAACTCCAAAACTTATCTTTGTCATTATTTTCTTCATGTACTTCAGACTGAAGACTCAGCCAGTCCCTACCAAATGAACAAAATAAAACTGATCTGACCCTAAAGCAGGATCAAATAAATCAAACGTCATCTCACCAGTCTCATTAAACTCTTGAGGCAGAATGCCTTTTAAGCCAGTCTGAAATGTGCTGCATGAATGTGTGATACAGCAAAGTGACATTCCATCTCCCTGCCTCCAGATTAGGGTACGTAAAGCACCCTGGTGGCTAGGGAGAGGTCTATATAAGAGCCAGGCCCAGAGCACAGCCGTCTGAGTGCAGCTACCAGAGGCAGTGAACAGATGCAGCACTTTGCACAGGAGTTTGGGTTCTACCTTGGGAGCTTCTGGGGACAGGGCCCAGGCTCATCTGGGGACTCCTGAGGAACCTCTGAGAAACTTGAGGGTGTCTGCTGCTGCCAGGTAAGGGGACCCACAGGGATGTGGGCCTGAGGAAGCTCTAGTGGCTTCTGAGAAGCTGTGAGCTGACCTTGATCCAAGGGTGCTTGGAGCCATCATTGCCGCTGTTGCTGATTAGGGATGAGCAAGCACCTTTTTAGCTGGTGCTTGGGAGACCCCTATGTAACAGTCAGGTCTGGAGCACAGCTCCCAGAGATTGCCAACAGATGCAGCTGTTTGTGTGGAAGGGTGCAAAGAACAGATACTCATCTGAGTTCAGAACAGCCTAAACCTTCAGATATGGTGGTGATGTGCCACAGGGTGCATTCCTCAGGTTTTGGAGCACCTGTCCCTGCCAGGGCAGTGACTTTAACCCAGACAGAGCTTCAGAGGGCAGATGCAGCCCTGCAAGTCCCAGGCTGCCGGGAGTGCCTAGGGCCTCTCCCTGAGTTAGGGAGAGATGGCCTTCTTTTATGCAGGAGGTGTGCTGCTGTTGAAGAGCTGTCACCAAGTGGAGAAGTGAGGAGAGGAAGACAGCAGGCTGCACAGCGTCAGGGAGGATGAGAGACAGACAGTATCTGGGAGGAGTGGCTGAGACGCCAGAGGATTGTGCTCCCATTCAGAGGGACCTTGACAGGCTGGAGAGATGAGTCAAGAAGAGTCTTGTGCAGTTCAACCGAGGGAAGTGCAAAGTCCTGCATCTGGGGAGGAACAACCCTGTGCACCAGTACATGCTGGGGTCTGACCAGCTGAAAGACAGCCTTGCAGAAAAGGACCTGGGGAGTCCTGGTGGACACAAAGCTTATATGAGCCAGCAACGTGCCCCTGCTGCAAAGAAGGCTAATGGTAATCTGGGCTATATTAGGAGGAGTGTTGCCAGCAGGTCAAGGGAGGTGAGCCTTCCTCTCTGCTCAGCACTGGTGAGGCCACACCTGGAGTGCTGGGTCCGGTTCTGGGCTCCCCGATTCTATATTCCTTCAGTGTAATGCAACTTCCATTCCTTCCCTCTCCCAGGAAGCTGCAGTCATGACTGGCAGTGGGTTTTTTCCTTCCTTGTTAGAAAAATAGGTCATAAGCATGCTACTGTAATATTTTTGTCTATCCAATCAAGCATGATGTTAAGCTCAACTTCATATTACAAATGTTTTTGCTGTCTCCAGGAAAAATATAACCACAAAAAAAATGGAGATTGTAGTTTACATTATTTCCGGGTGGTGAACAGTTTACAAAATCTGACTCTTTAAAGCTTTACTCTTCTTAATTTCTTTGTGCTGGGTAGGAGTGTATTCTCTTGAATGTCCACCTCTTGCTATCATAGTCTCATTTACAGTATTTACGTATGCCCAGGGATACCTTAATTAAACTATGCAGCTGGTTTTGAAGGTAGGTTGCTGAAGGCCATATCAATTTTTATTTTATACAAATATAGTACTCTCCAGTAATAATTTGGGGAAGGGAGAAAGAATCCTTTCATGTGGAAAATAAGTTTTAGTCCTTAAGTAATGTAATTTTGTCTTCACATTGAATCATTTTGTTTCAGTGGGAGAATAGTCAGGCTCTTCTCTGCACCAGAAGAGTCTTCTGTCTGTACCAGGCGAGGTCAGTGTGCCCTGATGGAGTTCAGAAGAGACCAGCTCTACCCCATCTGTATAAAGTACCTGTATCATTTTGAAGCCCTGGATAGTAATCCCGTTTTGAGGAGAGTCAATCAAATCTGATGCACCCATTTTTCTAAAAACAATTCTGAGACCTGCTGATGCAATGCTTTCACTGCTATAGTTCCACTCTTTTCAGGTTAAGCAAGACACAGTGACTTCTTGCTAAGCAAAACAGTACACTAGAAAGAGATCTCTGTCCGAAGTTGCAAAGTTGTTTGCTCTTGCTAAATGTGCAGTCACAGGATGACTGCTCTTCAGTGTTCTTTTAGAAGGTGAAACACCAGTAACTCTTCACTTTAGTAAATGAGATCCCAGTTTAGAAATAGGTCTGCCAGCCTGTCCTTGAAAGTCAGCTGGTCTTTTAAATATGCTTGCTTTCCTTTTTAATGGTCTTTAATAACTTTCTTTTTTTTTTGTTAAAGTCGGTTAAAAAATGTCAGTTTGCAAAGTAAGTGTTGTGGGGCAACACCAGACTGTTAACAATAAGCATTGCATAGCAGTGGACTGTACAGCTGCTTCTCTGATAAAAAGGACTCCAGATGATGTTAATGGGATGGGCAACTTTATCCTGAGTGTTGGCAACTGTGGTGACGACTGTAGAAAATAATGAAAGGATATGGTGTTTAATTATCTGAACATCCTGATGTGATGCTATAGCCAAGAGAAGAAACGTGGCCCGGAGTTAATCAAATGGGAGGTAATACACTGTTGCAGCCGCCATGGAAGTACTCTATCCAGCTCCAGTGTTCCTTTTCAATTGGGAAAGGTTTGGAGAAGAAAGCTGAGAATGACTAAGCATGGGAACACATGATTTATAGTGACATACTATGTAATGACATTCTTTGAATACTTTGCCAGCAGAGATGACTTGCTGCTGCTTTGCACCCTAGCAACATGGTTCACTGCATCCTCGAGTGTGTTGCTACAACAACTTTCTTGAGAGGCCATGTTTATAAATGGGGTAGTTGAAATTATCTTTGTCAAAAATTCTCTTCAAACAAGAAAAAGGGTTTATGTGATTTTTATAACCTGACTATTTTAGACCAATTTAGTGTTGACCTGTGGCACAGATTTATTGCAGCAAAAGGGAAAGAGGAGAGGGTTCATGAGCTTTTCGAGTCAGCTTTTGTGCCTAATGAAACCCCTTTGTAACCACAAACTTAAGGAGCTCTCAGTCTAGCTGATCAGAGTTGGCTGCCAGAATTCTTTATCAGTCTGTATATTTTGCTGTGTGAAGAACAAATAAAAGTTTTGGTTAGTTTTAAAGCAAAAAAAAAAAACCAAACATAGAACAAAATCTAGCAGCTGGAAGGGAATGCCAAATGAATGTGAACACTTTATTGAGCTTTGGAATAGGAAATAGCAAGCCCCTTATAGTCACGGAACTATTACCTGAAATCTCTCTTAAGCTCAAGTTTTATATGAACTTTTAGGCAACTAACAAAGTAATACCCCAGCCAAATGCAGTGTTGTAATATGGAGACCTGAATACACAGGTTAAATGTTTGCAGAAACAGTTCACCAGAAAAATAGACTCTTCTGATAAGTTTTACATAAGTTGAATCTGATATATAGTTCTCCTATAGGAGAACTTTCCTACAGGAAGGAACAGTAGGGCTGCAGAGGTTGAAGAGGGTTCTGCAAGATGCAGCAGCTTTGTCAGCCTGGGCAGACTTTCATGTTCAGCTTTACAACCTTTCCAGCCTCCCCTTTATAGAGCTATATATATATTCGTATAACTGAAGAGATGCTTGCCTGTGGATACCTGGATATATAGTATTCTATCTGTCCAGGGTTTCTCTTTTCATGCTGGGAAGATCATACACTTATCCCGTATTTCCAAGTCTCTTGAGGAGTTCTGAAATCATTTGACCACGCAAGTGATTTTCTCCACAAAAAAATAATGCTGTTCTGGATTACACCAATATGTTTCCAATCAGATCTGTAGAATAATATAAGAATACCAATAAAACAAACATACAAAAAGCCCCAAACCCTCACTGTGAACTATTTTCATCTTGTCTCATTGAAAGGGGGAGAGGGTGTGTGTGTGGGGGGGAGGACAGCGAGAAGAAAATTCTAGCATGTTGAAGATTTCCGTTGTTTAAAATGTCAGGAAATAAAAAGGAGACAGTCCCTGTAGCAATTTAAGCTGGTAACCAGTGTTCATTCTTTATATTTTAAATGCTTGTTTAATAGCATTACCAGACTGAAATTACCTTTTGGACAAAAATAATACAAGTGGAACAAATAGCTTATATGGAGAGCAATTGAGTTAATGTTGCCATAGGAACCTTTATATTTCTCTGGCAGTATTTTAACAGTGTAGCCTTAATTGCGTTTAATAGCATGTGCAGTTCTTGCCTTGTGAGCATGCAGAACTGAAACTCTGCAAGACTGAGCTGGGGCTGGAATGCTTTGTCACATTCCTCTGTTTCAAGATGGCATGGTGTGAGGGCAGAATGATCACATTTGGCAAAAATGCTTGCACTATGCAAAATATGATTATTTTTTTTTCTTCAGATAATTGTATGACCTTTGCATGTCCAAAGACTTTTAGTGGCTTTTATATAATCCTTTGTGATTTACTAACCTGAAGGTCATGTACACTTATTGTATTGCTTTCATATCAATATTGAGTATACTAAAAATCTAATCAGCAAATGAAGCCAGAAATAGTGCGATCCCTGTCAAAATGAGAGTAAGTTTCGATTTTCAGAGCCTTGTTATCTCAGTGTACCTCTTGATTTCAGGAGGAATGAGGTTAACTTGATGCAAAAGTAACAAATGGGACGGGAAGTTCCAGTAAATGTGGTGGTTCCTTGATTAAGGCTGTGCTTCTGTGCTTTGAGTTAGCCTCCCAAGAATGGCAGTGCTTCCAGCCTAGAACAGGTTGACTAACTTGACTTAGGTATTACACCAACTCGGTTGTCCATCAGCAATAATTGAAGTACAAACATTGGATCTCCTCATCCAGAGACTGACTGACTTCCACCCCTGCGGGAGCTCTGCAGGCCTTGGCCCCAGGTGCTAAGGCTGGCTTGGGGAAGAGAATGGACAGGGACATAAGAGTAAAATTAAACAAAACAGTGCTTTAGAGACATGGATTGCAGTTTGCTTCCTGGCCCAGGAGCATCTCATGGGGGCAAGGGGGAATTCTGTTTGAGGGCAAGCTCTAGCACTTCAGTGTCTGTGAATCTTTATAGAGTTCACAGTGGTCTGAAACCATGTTCCCTTGTTCCTACTGTCTAGGAAGTTAAAAATAGGTACTCTGTGTAATGAAAGAAGTTCAAAGAATCTTATTCTGTGACAATTAAACGAACGAAGTAAATGGGTGGAGGCCCTTGAACTACAGAAGAGCAGAATGCTTGAGGTTGAGGACCTTTGGAACTCATCTAGTCCAACCACTCTGCTCAAGCAGGGTCCCCTAGAGCAGGCTGTGTCAGTCATCAGTCACCCTCACTTTAAATAGAAAAATAAATTCTTATGTTCAGAGTGAACCTCCTGTGTTTCAGTTTGTGCCTGTCACCTCTGGTCCTGTCACTGGGCATCACTGCAAAAAGCCTGGTTCCATCCTCTCCGTGCCCTCCCTTCAGGTATTTATACACATTGATGAGACCCCCTGAGCCTTCTCTTCTCCAGGCTGAACCATCCTGGTTCTCTTGGCCTTTCCTCATAGGAGGGATGCTCTGGTCCCTTCACCTTCATGGCCCATGACTCTCTCCAGTAGGTCCATGTCTCTCTTGTACCAGAGAGGCCATAACTGGACACAGTACCCCAGGTGTGACCTGGGGTCAGGTGTTGAGTAGAGGCGAATCCTGTGTGTATTGCCAAATAGGCTACTATCTTGTAGGATGAACACAGTGATTTTTTTTTTTCCCTTTTATTAATTTGCAGACTGAAAAACATGTTATTTCCTGGCGAAATAATGTACTTGCAGGCAAAGGTGTATTTGAGTTTCAACCTGGACTAGAACTTTGGAGTTGAGTGAATAACATGGCCAATTGCCACTGACAAATGTGTGGTAAATGTGTGAACAGATCTGTTAATCTGTGCTTCAGCTATCGATATGTAAAAGGCATGTGCCAATTTCCAAGCTCGAAGTTACTGCAATGGTAACTTTTTTATACCAGTAAAGCTGAAATACTAATGTGGTCATGAAACCAATGTATTTTCCTCTGTATAGCTTGACTATGCCTTATTTCTGTTACATTAGAGCAATTAGCATTACATTAGAGCATTAGGTACATTAGACTGGTACCAACCAGTCAGGGAGTACAGTAAGTGGTGACAACCTAGACATGAGTGAGGGGGAGCTTAATAGAAATCTGCAAAATCATGAGTGATTGGGAGAGATGAATTGAGTGTTCAGATTTCCAGAGCTGGAAGCAGAAGCATTGAATTAAGTTAATAAAAGTGAGTTACAAAGAAAAAGGTGAGGCTTGCTTTCATTGCGAATAGTGGATGTGTGGAATTCCTTGCAAGAGGATGTTGGAGGTTAGACATGTGCATGGGCTCAAGAAAAGACAGGATAAGTCCTTCAAGAATTGCTAAAAGTAGAAACTGTATCTGTCTCAGGCTGTCTCTGAAGCTGGAACAACCTGGAGGTTGAGAGGGCAGTTGAGGGAAGTATTGGCTAGCTCTCCCCTACCTGCTCATGGCTGTTCTTGTAGATGGAGACTTCAGCTAGACAGACACCTCCTTGGTCAGACCCAATATGGCTTCCTACCTTGTGTTACTAACATATGTCACAGCCTTATCTATCCTAAGCTTCTACTGGTGATTGCAAAGAAATACAGTTTCCTAGAAAAGGGAAGGAAAGGCATGAAGAATATGTGGCGGTTATGAACAAAATGGATGTCAATCCCTTTGGTGACTGTACCCGCACAGATTCAGATGTGCTTTTTCAAATGCTGAGTTTGATGATGATGATTTAATGCCACCTGTTACTCAAATGGATTCTCTTCTAATAGCTTAAACAGAATTTTATTGGGTGCTGCAAAAATAAAGTCTTTTATTTCCAAAATATTGAACACAAACATTGTGCTGTTCTGTGTGATGACCTTCAGTATTTTTAGGAATAGAATAGTGAAAGTTTGTCCTACCCCTGTTTTTTGGCTATGAAGCTTAGATACTTGGGGGTGGGGGGGTGGGGAGAGGTAGATCAGTGGTTCATGGAGAGGGCAAAAAGTAGAAGCAGATTAGCTTTATTGCAAGGGGAAATGTATTGCTGTCCTGAATTTTCTGATTCTTTCATTTTTTGTTTGCCAGTTTTGCAATAACAGGATGCATAAAGGATTCTATTATATCAGCCCAGAATAGTGTAACAAAGCATTAATGTAGTTTCATTTTCCATGGGGAAGGCAGGCTTTTATCAAATTGTGTGGAGGAGAGTAGTAATGGACTAGATTTTCATTATTAATGTACTGCATGTACCCAGTGAATTGCGATGGCATGATGCTGTTGTTCTGTGAGCAGTCAGCAGAGAGTTGTATCCTCTTTCTGAGCAAGGATTTTTGTTTCCAGTATGGAGGGGTACTTCCAATCTGTAAAGCCAGAAACAGCAAAATGCATTTTCTTCATCTCTGCATCTCTTTTGGAGCCAGCTCGTCTCCATGGCAACATGTGAGACGGAAAGAGATGTGGAGACCAGGGAGGAAAGGAATGAGTTAGAAACAGCCAGGCGGTGGTGTGTGTCCCCCACGTCAGCGCATCAGCCTTTTGATAGGATGATTTCGTTAACACCCATCCAAGGCTCCTGTGCAGAGCTTCTTTATTAGAGCAGCTGCCAGGGCATCTGCATCTCTCTTCTCCATCCTTTTTCTGTTTTTTTTTTTTTTTAGTTGTTTTTTTTTTTCCCCAAATACACCCTCCACACCCCCCTTTTATTTTAGTTGCAGCCTCACTGAAGATGTGCAGCTCATTTTCAGCTACCTGTGAGCTTCCTTGCGGTGGGGTATTTTGCAAAGGCAGAAAGGCATGGCTGCATTTCACTTGACCTTAGCAGCGAAGTGAAATCTCGTCTATGTTGCTGAAGGATACTGACTATGCAGAAATTTATTGAAGCAGATTATTATGAACTGGACTGGTATTATGAAGAATGCACGGATGGTAAATATTCCTTTTGAGTCTCTTCTTGCAGAATTTGGAGCTTGTAAGGCTGGATGATCATTTTTCAATGGTTTTAAAAATGAAGTACCTTGAAAAAGGCAGCATCCTGGTGTACGGAGATGCCCGCAGCTCTGTTGCACCTCAACATCTCTTGTGAGCATGCTACAAGAGGCTGCTGTATAGCGCTCTCTTTTTCAAAGGGAGTGGCAGAGAAGCATATGCACTATATGAACAATCTTTGAGCAGGGGGAGAAATATTTGAAATGCTAGCTGTATGTATAATAATTCAGCTGAATTACACTTACTGTAAGATTCTGTATTGCTTTGAGTTCTAAGTCTTTGTGTGTTTTCTGCATTACCAATATGCTGTAATACGTATGTATTTAATGTGTTAACAGGCAGTACGTGTTTTCTCTCTGGTTATTTGTCTATGAAAGGCATTTAAAACTGTAGCTTCTTAAAAGTACAAAGGTTAACTTTTTGAAGTGGAAAAATTGCAAACTCTGGCAAGCGCTATCTTCACGGCCTCTTGTGATTTTTCAAATGTTTGCTTGGGCGATTATTTCTTTATCAGAACACTGAATGTTTTCATCAGACTTCTGATGGAAGGCACTTGAAGGATAAGGAATGGCTAAAACTGTACTCTCAGTGGAGTGAAAAAATCAAGATTCCTCATTGATGGTACTCAGTGGTAACCTCTAAAACAAATGCAGCCTTTGGGAAAGTAGTAGTTGTATATGGATTTTATTCTGGCTGGAGAGCTTGTTTCAAACGAGGCAAGTCCAAGATCACAGTGAAGCAAAGAAGAGAAAAGAGTAAGGAGTGTAGGCCCAGGGAATGTTGTATGTATGTAGTAGGCAAAGATATTTCATAGTGCTTTGATTACAATATCAGAGGGGACACGAAGAGTAAAGATATGTGTGACAAAATTTGAATGGGCCTTTCTGGACTTTTGAGTGGCATATGCCTCCATTTGTTTCTCTGTACTGGATTTTGGAACAGAATGCAATTTTAGAAGCTTGTTAAACTTGAAATTCTCTTATGTTTAATTGATTATTCCTGTCCAGGTGTTCAAAGAGGAAAGGTGCATATTTATTTGAAAAATCTAACCACTGAATCCATTATGTAACCTTTATCCCCTAGGTTTAACCCTAGTAAATACTGTAGCATCTGATTAATCCACATGATGTAACAGGCTGAGATGGCCTGGTTTTAGAAGCTTAAAAATAGAACAGTTGTACTGTCATTAAAAGCTGTAGCTGATTTTTTTTTTTTTCTTTTCTTTTTGGCCCGGGTTAAATACAGATATCCTTCTTTTTGTTGTTCTTTTTTATGGTCCTTTGTCTGCTGGTCAAAGTGTCATTATGCAGAAGTGTGGCATGGTGAATGTCTGAGCTGAGAGCTCATCTGCTCCTCAGTTTTGTCTTAAGGTGTGTACTGCTCTGGAGAAACTATGGGAATTCCACAGTAATGGAATAAGCAACAGGTGTTGGGCAAGCATTTAAATACCTTGTGGAATCAGGGCGACGGGAGTGCAGTAGTCATTGGTCTGATTCTGGGCTGACAAGTTTTCTTGTGAGTGCTGAGCTCCCGCCCAGAGTACTTCTTCCATGAGCTGAGATCTACAGAGACTCAGATAGAGTTTGTGCTAGCAGGCTGCTGGAAGTATTTGGGGAGTTCTCCCCCAAGAGAAAGCAGGGTTTAATGTCTGATAGGGAAAAATTTCTCCAGTAGGTAAGGCATAATGCTTTTTTTTTTTTTTTTTTTAATAGATTAAAATACTACTTTTTACATGATGGAAGGCTAGTGCCATCAGTCCTGTCTCTGCCTCTCAGGTGAATGGTAGTCTCGTAAGATTTAATGGAACTTTATGGGGTTTAGCTTTCTTTTGCTTCTCCCAGTTGAAGTGTGCAAGAAAGAGAGAAAGATTTGAGAGGTGTGGTGGAATGTGTAGTCTTTGGCCTTTGGTAATGGCATATTAATTTGGGTTTAAAATAGTATTGACATTTCCTGTTGATGGAGAAGGTATTCTGATTGTATGGAAGACAAAAAGCATCTTTAAAATCCAGTAGAAAATTGAGCTTTTTCAAAAACCTAGAGCAGATGGCATATTATAAGAGATGCCTCTCTCTTGATTGATGCTTGAATTTTTTTTTTCCTGCCATGTATTTGTCGATACCAGAGTCATTTGCCTGAGATGCTTTTTATATTCAGTAGAGAGTGATAGGCAGTTGTAGCTCAGCCAGCCTGTTTTGAATATCTATTTTAAGACAAGATGAAGCGTGGTTAGAGGGTTTATTTCTCTGCTATACATGGACTCTCTGGAACTCAGGTATATGTGTGCATTCCATTGTGAATCCTACACAGTTCACCCTTGTTGGTAAAAATAACATTGGAGGAGGGTTGGTGGTACATTGAAACTAATAGAAAATCTCACAATATATTATCCTACATAATTATTTTTCTGATTAAATTGTTCATACATTCTTTGTCAAAGCTGCTGAGACTCAGGATTTCCATTAAAAGGTGTGGCTTTCATTAGTTTTACTTTTTTAATAATTATGTTAGCAGCATATGGTTTCTTGTTCTTCAAGGGAAAAAACACTCCAAAATTACACCAGGATATAAGGTTTTAGTGCTGTTATTTAATTTAATAGGTAAAGAAGTGACTCTCACTTTTACCTCAGATTTAATTAACTTCTGTATGGACTGACATTGTAACGATGTCTTCAACTTGCATTTGGTTGAGGTAATTTTTTTAATACCTTGTAAAAGAAGTGAACAAAGGCTCAAAACTTACAATTTACAAATCTTTACAAAGACTTTCTAGGGTTGGAATAACGAATTAATCCCTTTACATAAGGTCCTTTTTGTTTATTTTTGGTAGGAGTAGATGGAATTAGACAATAAAATGTCACACTATTTATCTGAAGGTTGAATCACTGGTGTTAACTAACACTACAAGAAATTGAAACTTCTATAAATAAGAGCTATTACACTGTACTTCTTAGATACATTTTCAAGTATAATGTTTTATAGTACAAGTGACAGTTGTCACCTTATTTGGTATTAATGGAATACATTGCGTAGGTGGAATGGGGAGGGGGAATGAGCTGGGTGTGTACTTGAGTAGAAAAGTAGTTATTTTCATAGCAGACTGAGATTGACAGAACCGATGATAAAAGAGGAAAAGATTAAACTTTTGCAGACTTTTACTGTGAAAGATAATGATATAAAAGTTCAGGTTTATCTGAGTGGTTTTTTAGAGGAAAAACAAATAGATTCTTAAAAATGCATACATCGTGACTTGTGTGGAAAAAAAAAATATGCAAAAAACACCCACAAACTCCTGAACAGCTAAATAAACAGATAAGTATCATAGAATCATAGAATGGGTTGGGTTGAAAGTGACCTTAAAGATCATCTAGTTCCAACCCCTCTGCTGTGGGCAGGGACCCTTTCTACTAGACCAGGTTGCTCAAGTAGATACCCAGAGAAATCTTTATGAATAGCCTTCTCCTGCAGTCTCTTTCTTAGGTCAATGGTTTTCCTCCTCTCAATGAACAATGCTTTCTAGAGAAATCCAGGTTGACTTTGAATCAAATTGCTTTTCTTGTGGTTTCTTCCATTACTCGTTTACTTTTAGCTGAACAACTCCACACTAACACCTGAGAGTTCATTGCCTGCAACTCCACATGTCTTTGTGCATGTGGAGTTGGCTCTTTCCTCCTCCTTTTGTTGGCCATGAGTTTCGGCAATTTCTTGTGGAGAAAACAGTGTCTTCTCTGTTTTTTCCCTCACCAATCACACTGTGTGCCCTGCTTGTCACACGTGCCGAAGCTTCTAACCCCTTATGTTTGCCTGAGCAACTTCATCTCACTTTCTTGGTCATTCTGGCACCCCTAATCCTGCCTCTGCTCTTCTCTGTAACTTTCAGCCCCTACCTGTATCACATTGAAATGTTTTTATCTCTTGTTCTATTTGCAGTTTGGAGCTCCTCTCCTCTGTTCTCTTTTCTAGTCCACTGAAACGCTTATCAGCAAGCTCCCTAACTTTCTTTTTAGCTGAACAATAATTAACAATGCTAATGCCTGTTCTCCTTGACCTCTCAGCCACTTTAAGCATGATTACTTATCCTTGCCTTGCTTATATTAGCGTGCCTTTGCAGATGTGAAACTGTGTCCTGGTTCTCTTCCTTCTTTTCTTTTTTTCTTTCTTTTTTTTTTTTTTTTTTGTTAATCACTCCTTTAAGGTAACATTAGAAGAATATTTCATATGCCCTGCTGCAGCTCTTTGAGAGTTCTTGGTTATCCGTGTTTCTTCTCTGTGCACCTTAGTTACTGGTAACCTCTCAAACACACATGTGCCAGCTCTGTGAGTCAACATTTTTACTTAAAACACGCTTCCCTTGACAACTTCTCCCTTACAGTAGAAGTTTGGCTGATGGTTGGGCATTTATGATGAGTCATTGTCTCCCTCATACATTAGCCCCTTTTGTCTCCATCCCTGTGGGCAGAATAACCCTCGTGTTACTTGGATCTTGAGTGGATGCTGACTGTGGGTACACCATCTAAATCTATGAGAATCTTACGAATGCTTGTAGCATGCAATCTCTGAAACAGCCCTTGCTCTATAGGTATGCAGCGAAAATTCTTATTCGGATTGTTCTTGTTTGGCATCCGTGTCCTTTATACTGGATAAATATGATTGAGTCTTGCTTGTATTTGTGTAATCATTGATATAATTTTCCTAGTTTTCTGCTTTTTGCCATGTTGCTTTTTCTTTATTCCTTATTGAGTCTCTAGTCTTTATCCAGTCAGACCTAAGCTATACCTATTGTATGTTGTCTGTGTGGCTTATTTTTCAGTATAAATGTATTTCTCCTCTTTATTCTGCTCAGCTGCTGAATTTCCAGTTTTCCCAATCTATCTCATTTCATTCCGTTTCTGCAAAAGTAAGGTGCTGTGCTTTTGGTTGAGGTGCCAGAAAATAATTTGGGTGGGCTTTTAAGAGAGTGGGAAACATGCAAAACCCGTAAACATTTGAACAAGCTTACCTTGTTTGAGTTTACATCCTAACAGACAGCACATGTTCAATGGCAAATTTATCCCCCCTCCTTGAAAAGCCCACCCCAAAGCTCCCACATTGACATATTTTTAAATGTGGGTGCTGCTCTTTCAGCTGCTGTTTTTAGGACTTGCTAGCTTACAGAGAATCTCTTTGTTCTAAATGCAGCATTGTTATTTTTAGTTAATTGCGGTCAAAATTAATGTGGTTAATTGTGCAGAAGTCTAGATGTTTTTATCGATAAAGGAAGGTTCAAATGATTTGAATGCATTGGAGTTCCTTGGAAATAGTGAGTCAGGACAAGAGCGTTTATTTGTATTGTGTCCAGCCTCACCCTTCTTCAAACTAGCTCCTGGTTTGTGTGTTTCCTGCTTGATTGCAAAGTTACTGAAGGTGGTCTGTACATTAGTGGAAGGATCGCACGAGGAGTGTGCATCTGTGTGCTTTAAGCATTGCAGCTCACTTAGCAAGCTTCCTGAAAGGAGATAAATGTCTTTAGCTGCTAATTTAGAGGGATGATTGCAGCAAATATGTCAAATTTACCTTGCAGTGGCAACCCGTAAAAATGAATGTTCATTCTGGTATGTTCTTTAAGTCCCTCAGGATGCCTTTACAGGAAATATTAGAAATCTCTTTTGAATCTTTCCTGATTGGATTATATATTTTCAGAACCGTATACAATTTAGCTTTTTTTTTGTTTGTTTTCCATAGCTGTTTGTTGTTTGGTAGCTGTTGGAAACCTGGCTCTTAATCTTTAGGAAGCAAATATTCCTGCACTAGTAAAAGGGCTTAATGCAGAATAACACTAAAAAATGAGTTGATAGTGTGAGGGTGCGGTACAAATTCCTTCTCCACCCGTTATGAATTTGCATCAGCATTTATCATACGCTGGTATCAATATAGGCATTACAACACTTACCTTATTCTCTCAGCTTTTGAATGTCAGAGTCCTCCTTTGCGGCATGAGTTGACGTGAGTCACAGTTCAGAAGTCAGCTTGTGGGAATATTCGTTTACTCTCCTTATATTGTCATGTGTATCGGGCAGCAACATGCATCTTTCAGTGTGTTGCCTACTGTGCTCTCCTTTATAAGCTAGTTGGTTAGCTATAGTTGAATGTTTGTCAGCAGTATGAAAACCCACAGAGTTTAAAATCATCTGGGTTGGGAGGGCTGGATTTCTCTGTCCGAAGCATTAAAAGATGTCTGAGAGTCATATTGCATTGGTTACTCTCTGAATTTCCATTCTCTGGCTATTACCAAAATGTGGTAGATTGACACTGGATGGCAAGCAAGTACTTAAGATTCTTATTGTCTGATTTTTTTTTTTTTAATTATTTTTTGAAGAGTTTTGATTCCCTGTTATGTGGGGAGAAGAGGACAATCCTATTTTTTCCCCCCAACTCAGTTCTTGAGGCTTTTGCTGAATATTACAATAAATTTTGGCAGTCAAAGGTCAAGTTGTTAAGTTTGAGTAGTAAGATCTTTCTTTATTCAGAAATGAGTGGTCTTTTCCTCAGCAGGCACTTATGTCTATTTCATATCCTTTGGCTATTGTTTATATAAACATTGTTACATTGTTTGTATATAAATATCAAGAGTTTAAGCTTAAAAAGGAATAATTCATCATGATTGTATAAAATTAGTTCCTTCCCATCTCCCACTACCTCATACTTTCGCACCACTTGAGAAGCGCTAATAGAGAAATTGTTCTTACGTGATGACCCTGTTATGTTCTGCTGCTTTGTCATGTTTTTTTGTCTCCCTCCCTAGCAGTCATGTCCCCTCAGAGAGTGATGAGCCACCTTTGCCTTGCCGTGCCCCAACTTTGCCTGCAACTGCTTTGCCTTGTGACACAGACAGGAATGCTTTCTGCAAGCAGCAAAGGGCACCTATTTGCCATTGAAAGTATGGGAGGCAACCTGGCAAACATTAAATATCTGTAGCTGCAAAAAGTTAAATAAGAAAGTGAACCTGCCCTATGTGTGTAGCCAAGTTTGGCAAACACAGCCTCTTGTAAACCAAGAGGTCTGGGGACAAGGAGTTTTGTTTGTTACCGAACAGAGAAGAGATACCTACACCCTTGGAAATGCACTACGGTATCATATGTGGAATTGAGGTGTTTCGTTTCCCGCAGCAGACAGAAGAGTAAAGATGACTGTAGAAAACATGGCATTTGACAGCTGATGTGATATGGCATTTAAATACTTCGTGCAAGCGTAACCTTTTTTTTTTTTTTTTTTTTTTTGTGAAAGCAATAAAAGAAAGCCCCAAACACCCACTCCCTTCCCCTCAGCCCAGTTCTCCACACTGTGGTTTTAGCGTGTGATGGATGCTGCAGTCAGACCATATTATACCACACCTGCAGCTTCCACGATCTCTCTGCTGGGTGGGATTAGTGTGTGCGTGTGTACAAGCTTCAGCCGTTCACTACTCCTGTGAAACTTGTTACTTGGAGCATTAGGCAATGTGAGAGGCGATTTAAGATTTAACGCTGTGAAGGTGCACACCCTGTGCCAGGCGTGACAGTTGGAGGCTGGGTCAGACTTCCGTGTTGCTGAGACACTTGTGGGAAGCTACCACTTCCCTTGGAGGAGCAGGGGCAGAGGAGAGAGAACCCTGTGGACGTGAGGAGTGCCAAGGAGGGGGCTTTCAGCCCACTCAGTTTGTCTGAAATATGCTGGTGGAGCTGTTGAGCAAAAACTGGCTACCCTCAGAGCTGGTATGAGGAACAACATAAATCTTCTAGTAATTATTAGACAGATGGTCTCGTCCCTCCTCCACCCCATCTGTACAACACAAAGCTGGTGTGCTAAGGACAAATATTCAGTTGCTCAGGAGCTCCCTGGCTGAGCATGTGAGTGAGGAAAGATGGTATCCTGCTTGGTGGAGACCTTGCTTTGCTCTCCCCAAACATACAGACTGCGAGGGAATGACTTCCCATCTCCTGTGAGATTTGGGCATCGTATTGTGTCCATCTGGGATAGCTTCAGCAATGTCAGTAAACGAAGAGGAAAGCTTTGAATATGACTATGAAAAGGAAAATGAGAGAGAACGCAGATTTAACAGGCAGAGCCTCGATATCTTGGAAGAAGGTACTTTTTACCTTTTGATTTTAAAGTTCTATGGTAGTAGCACATGGCAACATGTGAGTGATTTGAGTGATGTATGTGTGTTTAAATTAATAAATTTTACATTTTTTTTAATGTGTAGCCATTATATTCAGATGAAATATGAAGAAAATACTCATGTATGAATAGGATGAATCTTAATTTATGTACACTCCTTTAAAGAAGAAATACGTGATCAACAGATGTAGGCTATGCAATACCTTCTTTTATAATGAAACTGGATTTGGGAAATTATCATTCTTTGGAAATGTAATACATTTTTTAGATGTACAGCTCATATGTATATTATGAGACTTCGTCTGATAGTTTATCATTCCCCACAGGTACTTCTAAAAATGAACAAAAGAACAGGGCAACGATTTTGTGCGTATCCATGAACTTGAAAGCACTTAAGTAGAAATAATACAAGTTATGGGTTTTGTGAATTAACCTTTCAACAAAACAAATGACCCCAAAATCTTGTTGTACTTATTAGAAATAACAGACATCTTCAGTATTCCAGGCAACTGGCCTGTTATGGTCGGAATATGAATCCATGTACATTGAAAATCCTCCTTTTCACCTCTGTATAGAGAGTGTACTCATTCAAGGGCTGCTTCCTTTAATGCCCAATCTGGCAGTTTTTTTCAGGGCTTCAGGTACTGAAAGCTAAATGCACCTTTTATATTATTTCATGTGCTGTACATTTCACTCCAAAATAGTGGGTTTGTGGCAGAGAAATGGTACTTCCAAATACACTATTATAAAGCTGGTGTAAGGATGCTTTGATAGGTAGCACAGAGAATGTGACCTGCTGTGAATTTACACCTCATGGGAAATAATTCCTGTGTCCAAAGCCTCAGTGGATGTAACGTGCTCTTTGAATCCTGTTGCATAGGACTTTACTGTAAAGGCTTCCTCAGAATCAAATATTCCACCTGGATTTCATTCATACTCAGTCGATAAACTATCCATTTCTCCTGTTGTGGATCTCTGAAGGAAGCTGAGATAACTTGTGAGTCTGTGCAAAATAGAAAGTTGCTGGAGAGGAAGAATACTGGTGAAAGGTAACTGTAAAACTGGGGATTGGGATGGGGAGGAAAATTAGTGACAGAGGCCAGCCGACGTTTTATGCTTGATTCCTTTTTTTTTTTTTTTTTTTTTTTAAGTGGTTAAGTTGTTGCTGAAACATACATCATGGTGTTCTTATTCTTCCTGCTGACTTTACCTTTCATGCAGATCTAAGTACAGTCTGAAGCTGTTCATGTTGGTTTTGAGAGGAAAAAAATGTTGAGTATCATCTGGGATAAATTTAGCCCCATCTTTCCTACAGTACCTTCCCCTCAAAAGCTCCGTATGTATTTGAAATGCCTTTAAAAGATGCCTTCTCTCCTCCACCTATACATTCAGGTCACTTACACATACACTGTAGTAGTGATACAAATGCACAAAACTGATATATGGTATTTCTATTCTATAAGTAAAGTAGATGGAAACAGCAGCATTTAGCCTTTTCATGCTGAACAGAAGAAATGCTTTAGCCATATCTGGCTATAAATTTGGTATCAGAAATTGAAAGTCTTGAGAATGTGCTTTGCTTTAACCGTTGATGGTTGTTGAAAAGAAAGGGGTTAAAATTGTGTAATTAAGGCTCCTGAACTGTTTGGCCTATTCCATAAGCAGAATGTGTACTCACTACTTGTCTATTATTTTCATGGTCTTTTTGATGGAGTCAGGTTTTTCCCTGTCCTGACATTTAGATCCTGTGACTGCCCTCAGTCCTGTTTCTTGAGCCTCTGTCACAGAACTAGCATTACACTTGGCAGCGCTACAGAATCCCAGCTCTCTTGATGAGTGTGGGAAGCACCTTCATAAAGGTCTAGGCAGAACAGTCTTGGAGTCAGTGCATTGTTTTGGAGTTGTAAATTTGCCTGATAGCAACATATTTACTCTTCATTTCATGAGCTGGTCTTTGAGCTGACTGCAGTGGAACTTTGTGCAGGGACATCTGTTGATAGCGCCTACTCAGTTTTTGTTGATAAAAAAACCTGAGCTATGAAAGGACGGCCTGCTGGTTTTTTTTGGTTAGTGATTTGTTGGGTCAGCTCATTCTGAAACTGGGCTGTGTTTTGATTTTGCTTTTGGCAGGTAAGACAGGAAAAGACTATTACCTGTTTTCGGACCTGTGATGGCAGCCATTCATCACCATTTCAGTTTATGAATGTAACAGATTAAAAATCCTCCTTTTATCTAAAGTACTGGGTAAATGCAGGCTGAGAATCTAGCCTAAGTTTAATTTAAAAGAAGTCTCATGATCACTGCTAAAATCTCAAGTTCAGACACTCCAGGAGTCTGACTTACAGAAAATGAAAAATACCTGTTGTATCTTACAAAGACATTGACTGGAATGGAGGCTGTACAAGGGCTCTGGAATCTTTAAACAGTAAAGCAAAGAAAATGGAGACTAGTAATTCTTGAAAGCTTTGGCCCAACCAATCCCTCCCAGAGTTGGAAAAAGAGAAGACCCCATATTTAAGAGAGGAAGACAGCAGACAATGCGTGGCTTTTAATACAGGCTGTACCTCATTTTAGGATTTTTGAAAGATTTACAGTCCAGATCCTGGTTTAAGCCCTACACCCATTTATTAGTTGCAAGGACTGCAGTCCAGACATTTCTTGACAAGAAATGGATGGAGGACAATGTCAAGACAGTAATTCAATGGCTAGTAATTGAAAATCCTGCAAGAAAAGTTTTACTTTTGACAGAAGAGCTATGCTGAGCTGTATCAGTAAATGGTTTGTGCACTACGATGGTGGTAAGTTGTGGAGCCCAAACACAGAGACAACAATAAGGTAAAGCCCTTGGTTCTCTCCGGGTGTTTTTCTTCATCTCCTTAGTTTTGTTTTGTGGCTGTGTTTTCCAAGTTACCACATTTGATCTGTGTTATGCTAATAAAAGGAATAAGTGTGTGATGTTCTTGTTGAAATTTCCTTTAACCTGGTTCTTCATTCACCACAAGAAAATTTGCTGCCATTCATGCCCTGCTTAGAGAAAGTACTTTGAAATGGCTACCAACCTGAGTGTTTGGGCATTAAGCTCTAGAGGGGAAATGACAGCAGATTTTTTTTTTTTCCAAACCTTAGATTAAATAATAACATAAGTTTTTATGTGAGGCTTTAATATTGGATTTACGAAGCTATTTGAATACTGTATGAGAGAAATGGCAGCAAACAAACACCCTTCAAACCCTTGAAATGTGGCAAGATAAAATCTCCTCTTCTAGAAGAATCAGTTAACTGCACCTTAGTATTAGAAGATTAATTTTCAAACTACGCCCTTGAAATCAGAGTAAGCTAGGCTGTTACAATTTAAAAAAAAAAAGGGGGGGAAAAATAATCTATTGGCATTGTCTATTGAACTTACGGTAGTTAATTATAAACGCACTAATATGTACGTGCCGACTGAGTGTTTATCACTCACAGCATTATGTTCTTCCAGACTCCTCCATGGAGCTCGCCCACAGTGTGATTTGACAGCTGTGGAGCAGTTGGCACGCTGTGGCTGCTCTTTATCCCTCTCACCGGGGTCGCAGCCACCTGCTGAAGTCCCCGTTTGCCTTCTGGAAGGACAGACCTGCTCCTGTGCTGGCGGGGCTGGGGGGAGGCTGGAGGAACTGCTGGCGTGTTGTTAAAATTTGGACTTCTAGCAAGTCGTGCCTCAGAAACGCATTTTTTTTCAAGCTCCTGTGACAGTAGTCTCTTAAAATTTTTAAGCTTTTGGGGTGAACATGTTCTCTTGGGGCCATCTCAAATGTAACAACCTGAAGTCTCTGCCCCAGTTTAGCCAGGGCTTCCAAAACCTTCTCCTGGGTGGAGGAGAAGCTACCATGTTCACCTTCGAACGTGTGAAATCGTTAGAGTCTGGATCAGTAACAGAGCTGAGGGCGCATTTTAGGTTTTAATTTTCTTGAGTTTATTTGAAAAGGAATATAGGTTATATGGCACAGTTTCAGAATTCCTCATGCGCTTGGCTCAGGTCGATGTAGTGCTCTCAGTAACCAGTGCCAGAGCGTAACTATCGGTGGCTAAAAATCACAGCTTCGGTTCTAGAGCGAGTGCTTTATCCTTGGAGTGCAAAAACAGCTTTTCAGAAGTGAAACCAACGTGAGTCCAAGTCTGCCAGGACCTCCGACTGCTTGTGTTTGCCAAGTGGCACCCAGAAGGAAGAAGTGCGGCCGGTCAGTCGGTGTTGCCGTGTCTGTTCTGCACATCTCGAGGCGCAGCCTTTAGGATGCGATGAACTTGCCATTGTATCATATGTCAGTGTTTGGAGGGAGCTCTGAGCAGAGTTGGGGGAGACAGAAGCTATTGGTGAGGCAGGGCTTCTCATGACTGATGAAGAATATAGCAGGCCTTCCCATAGTTAAAGGCTTTGGGTAGGGAGCTGTTATGAAAAAAAAAAAGGCAGTAAGTTTGTCCCCTGCTTCCACCTTGCCAATAAGAAGCATCAGTATTAAAATTACCTGTACTCCCTGAACAGTATTCCCTTATGCTGGTGTAGTTTCTGAGGAAATAAATTTTGGTAATAGGGAAATCCCCATGCAGTAGGGCCTTCCCTGTTAGACTCTATAATTATACAGGTCAGTATTATGTGCCCCAAAACTGAAACTTTAACATAACATCTTATCCCCCTTCTGTTTCCCAGTGGTTGGAAATAGATGGGAAGAGGAGCAGCAGGATCTGGGGCTTCCTATTCAGCCATGACTGCTCTCTTTTAGTTCTTCTATTTGTCCCTGATTGATAGGTCTCAAAAATGAAGACGGGGTATGCCTCGAGGAGGGATGCAGGGAGCAGGGCAGAGGACACCTGTGACTGCTGGCTCCTATGATTATTTTTTCTTTTTTCTTTTTTTTTTTTTCCCCACCTGAATCCCCTGTTTGGTGGGTGGGGGCTCATTGCAGCAGCTCCCAATAGTGGTTTTCTTGCTCTGCTTCCCTTCCCTGGCTGTTTCCTTTTCCTGAAAACATACTTTTCCTCTAAGCTGCGTGCTAGATGGCTGTGTGACTTTCAGGGAGCAATCCAGGAAGGGATGTACTTTCCCTCCTTCTCCCTGAGCATCTTCAGCTTGGGAATAAGTGCTTTAGTCAGTGCAGAGCTCAGAGCCTGAAAGAAGCTTCCAGTCAGATGCTGCGATAAATAGATGATGAGAAATAAATGCAGACAGAGTACACATCCTTCCAGATGTACTCACATTGGGAAACAGGAATGTGGGTACCCCAAAATTTGCAAGCTTTAAGAGGGTATGAAGATGGTGCTAGGTACTTTGAAGCAGAGTAGATACTTGATCTGCGTAGCATTTGGCCTTTTGTGTGTTTGGCTTTAAAGAAACCCAAACAAATACTTTGAATCTCAGCTATGCCCCTGGTAGTGTGTATTTAACGTGTCATAATGTGATAGAAGCTTTCTCTGTTCTTTGTTTCCTGTTTTGGATTTGTGACATTCATTTCAAAGCAGTTACCAAAACACAGTTTCTAACTCTGTGTTTCTGGAGTTCCACGGTCCCTCCACTTGCTGTAGACGTTTTTATTTACTTATTCTTTATTTGTTTATTGTCTAACAGCCTTCTCCATAAACTGAGAGGTGCAAAGTGTATTTGATTTGGATGTTTGCATGTGTCCATCCATTTAAATGCTGTGCTTCCTATCACCCTCAAGCAAAAATACTACTGATTTGCAAGTGAGCAAAAAGAGGTCAGTAAATTGGCACTGTAGGTTTTGTATTACAGAGTGTTGTCCTTCATTTACTCTTGTTTTATCTTTATTGTAGTGTTACCAAGGTCTTATATTCATCAGAATCTCCAGCAGGCTAGAAACCTGTCATGCAGAATCCATTAAAGCTGCAGAGTTTGTGGGGTTTGGTTTGGTTTTCGGTCGTGTGTCATTCCTGTTCCTCCCCCCCAGCTTCACTGATCATAGCTCAAAATTATTATTCAAGATAGTGTGTCTTTTTCTCCTTGTGGTTTTTTTAGACACCAAGGAAATCAAAATCATTGCACTAGCAATTGGCCAAATGTTACCTTGTAATCTGTGGAGGCTGACTAACTGCATGCTTAGACGCTGTTTTGTGTTTTTTAAATGCTGCTTCTGAATTGCTTTCTCTCCCCTCACTTTTCACCTTCTCTTCCCCACCAGCTTTGGTTTCTGAGGGGTGGAGAGCAACACCTCTTTGCAAGTTTGCCTTCCTTCCAAAAGGAAAAGCTTCCTTTTGGTTGGTAGCTCTGTGCTTCTGCTGTGTTGCACATTGAGTACACTTAGATGGTTGACTGGAGGAGGCATTTTATTATTTTCAGTCTATTGAAGTTTGTTTCCGCATGGACATTAAAGAGGATGCATCAGATAATAATTTCTGTTTTGAAACCCTTCCACATTGGCAAAGTAGTATATTAAGACCCCTGTTTTAACAGTGACCAACAGAAGCTCGACAGAAATTCTGAGATATAAAAGCTAATGGTAACCAGGTTGCTGCTACTTTGCTAGTAATAAGCCTGTTGTGATAAGGCTGTGGTGTTACCCTCCCGCGTTAAAGATTAAATGGCAAGTTCTGAAGGAATAGCTAAATGAGCAACCACGTGAATCAACTTTTATTACTCTTTCTCCCAGCTGAGTGACTTTATTCTGTCCGTGGGAACACCATCCTTTTATCAGTGTGGATGTTAAGAAGGTTATGCATTCACCTGAATTAGGATGGTGTGAGGTTGCCATAGTCGTAATCAGTGGTGATTTAGTGCTAGGTACGGAGTTAAAATGAGCTTGTTAATGACAATCTCAAACATTATTTTATAGTAGCAAGGGAATGTTGTAACCAAGGGAACTATTTAGTGTACAGCTGTTTTGGACAATAAACTGCTGGTGTCAGGGTTTCTGATAGATGTTTTATTGCACGAGTTATGAACTTACTATGCTTAAAAAACATTGGGTTTATGGTGATTTTTTTTTTTTTTTTTATTGTGAATAGTCTTCTGGACATGACACCATCTGTCATGTGACATTTTTGTGGAAATCTTCTATTTAGCCCCTTTGTTTACTATAGCTGATGTTCTCTGCAAGTTACTTAATTTTTTTCCATGGAATCCTGATTAGTCTGCTTTTTGATTAATATAGCTTGTATTTTACAGATGCACTGGTTTTTGCTTGTGCAGTGGTATAGTTATTCTTTATATTTGCTATGTAATTTTTGTGAAGTTACTACTTTGAAGCGTAAACTTTCTAGTGTTACCACTTTCAGACTCAATTATTTGGATAAGGGTAATTATCTTTTTAAATAATTTTGAATGGCATTCTTTGGAGTTCACTAGCACTACTGATGTCACTACATATTGTGAATGTTTTTAGGATTTGATCCTCAAAAATAGGATTTGAGAAACAGGAAAATAAACAGAAACAAATTGTACTTCTTGCTGTAGTTTAAGCAACATTCTGATGTTTAAGTGTAGAACCCTCCAACATTTCAACAGATACTGAAGTACTGGTTGCACTTGATATATTATTAATGTGCCTTAGTGGTAATCAACTGTGTATTTATGTATATGTAGATTGTGTATTTATAAATTGGGTAGCATTGTTTCCTTAGAGAGACAAGCTGTCTCCTGGCAATGCTACTGTACTCAATGTACTTTTTTTGTTGTTTATTTTATTTTTATTTAAATCTTATTAGGCCTTATCTGTTATCGTCCCCTGCCTAATGCGCGCTAGAGCAACATTAGCCAATCTGTCAGACTGAGCTTTAACTGACGTTGTTAAGGGTAAATCCCCTGAAGAGCACTATGTGCTACAGCAGTCTGATAACCAATAGCCCATGTGATCAACTCAACTTCATTAACAAGCCCTCTTTTCCAGAATTACAGGGTTTGAGGAATAGGTGTAGCTGAAAATAAAAAGACTATAAGGGTAGAGAAGAAAGTGCTGTTGTTTCTTCAGATTATTAGTGGATGTTTAGAAAACTTGCAGACTTACAAATGAGTCAGTGTAGCTTCTTAAAGGATCGCCTATGGTGGTAGACTAAAATTCCACATGCTTTCTTCAGTCTAACGAGATTCCTGGTTCCACCTTAGTGATTAATCATCTCATCCAGTCGAAGTAAATATTTTTGAGTGATATTGTGGCTGCCATGGTGTAGTCTGCGTATTATAAGAATCGTTTATTATTTTGCATGCATTTTGTATTTACTTTGCTGCCTCATACTGTGGAACCCAGTTCTTATCACCTTAATATGACATAGTACCTTTATGTTGAACAGTATTACTAACAGTGTTGGAGTTGCTTATTCATAGAGTAATTCTACTACATGTAATAAAATGACTAGATGACATGATAGGATCCCGATTATGTATCTAAGAACATCTCTTTTCACTCCTTTGATTATTTTTTTTGTAAACTCAAGACGCGCCTCTTCAGAGGAAAAGGTTTTAACATTTTAATGGTTTGTTCTGCCACTGACAAAAGCAAATACTCATTACAAAAGAGAAACACTTATATTCTCAGTTTAACTTGAAGCTTTGTGGGTTTTTCTGAGTGTTTTTTCTTAACTTTTGATATACTTACCCAAGAGTGTACATAAGTAGTTTTAAGATGAAAACTACGAAAATCTAAACTCTTTAAAGGATACTTTTCCCCAATAGCATTGTCAATATGATTAATGTTTTATTTTATTTCCTCACAGTTTTATGTGCTGAAAGAGTGGGCCAGATGACTAAAACGTACAATGACATAGATGCTGTTACACGTCTTCTTGAAGAGGCAAGTATTACATCTCTTTAAGGACCCATACACAGTATGAGAACTTAGTACAGAAATTATATGGTACCACTACTAAAGGCTGTTGGTAGACTGTCTTTAAATGAGGAAGAATAAGTATGTAATTTGTTTACCTCAGTCATATGGATTCATTAATTGTGCTTATTTTTCATTTGAGGCCATTTAACTTCATTTACTTGCTCTTGGCCAAATATTTGCCATAACGAATGGGGGGGATCATCTTAAAACGGCACATATTTTTACAGTACATGTAAAGTTAATAGTATCATTACTGATGGATTTATTATCTTTTAAAATTAAAAAAAAGTAGTTCACAAATGGTCTTGTATTCATAATTGTTATCTTAGATAATATCTTTCGAGAGAAGCCTTTTCCTTTTGTTTGTTTGGTTTGGAATTTATTTTTTTATATACCATTAATATGTAAATTGTTATTACTGTAATCCTTGTCACTCAAGATATGCTAAAAAGCTATTGTCAAGCTACAATGTTATGTAGCTTTATGTTCAATAAATACCACGATAAATTGTTTGAATGAAATTAGCTGCTTCTTGATTTTTTTCCAAATAATTTTTGTGAAGAATCCTTTGGGTGAGAACTGTTACAATTGGATTAGTTCATGTCATGGCTGAATGTAATTTAGTCCTTCATATTTATTTGCTTGCTTATTGCAATAGCAATGTCAAAAATGGGGTCTGTCTAACCAAGGTACATTGAGTGGTCTGTTCTTCTTCTGATTCTGCAAGGACACAAGCATAGGAATGCTCACATCTCCCTCGCGCCTACGCTTGAAACATCTAATCTCAGTATAAAGTCTTGCATTTTGTGCTTTGATCTGAACTCTTAAACAACTTTCTATGAAATAACAGTTAAAACTGATGCTTTACCTGGAAGACTTGTCCTGGAATAATCCATTAACTCCTAGTAATAGTCTATTACCTGTTTGTGTGCTGTTCCTTTTGTCTTGTTTGGCTGAGATTTACTTGCATTTGTTTCCATGGCTCTTTCTAGTAATGATGCAGCATTCTGCCAAGCTGTTTCCTCCCCTGAGTCCATGTAGCCAAATGTCTATAGATCCAGAAATTGCACTCGTGGGAGCAATGCTAGAAGGACTTGCTGAGCCCATGTTTTAAAGCTTTTGGTGTACTTCCCTATCTGGATGATAGCAAAGGAAAAATGGGGACACATGTAATTGGTGAACCTTTAATAAAACAAATACTACCTAGGCAGATGTGCACTTACAGCTCCTTTCTCTGTTCTCCAAATGATGGTTATCACAAGAGATTATATCTGTTTGCAGAAGTTAAGGCGTAACTCCTTCTGCTGCCTTCACACACAGAAGCAAAAACCAACCCCAAAAGCTATTCCTTTTCTGTCCTTCTTGTTATTGGTGAGCTTCAAATTAATGTATTACAAAGTTGGCTGGGTGAAAGGTGCAGCATTTTGGGGGGAAGGAGGGAGACAGGAAAGAGAAGATCTCAAACTAACGTGCATGCAGATATTTTGAGAATCTGTGCTTATTGCCCTGAAATGAAGCAAAGCGAGTGACGCCAGGCCTGCCTGGGTATGTGGTAAGAATAGGAGCAGATTCCTGTGTGAACCTGCTTTCTCATCCCTTTCTAGTAACAGTGTAAATGTGTTTGGCTTCAGTATTTTCTTGCATATGGCTGTAATAAATCAGTTCCTCATCACTGCCAGAGGCCTGACCCAAAACTAAGATTTAGAGCTGGATTGCTAAAAATTGTGCAGGAAGTCTAGGGAGGTTAATTAAAGAGCCTGGAAATGCACTTAAGTTCCTCAACTTTGAGGTTAGAAACCTTGCTGGTAGATAGCTCTTCCTCTGCAGAGTCAAAGATGCAGCAGTATGGTGTGGGGTTTTTTTTTCCACTTCGTATTTATGAAGCAAGCCAAATTACTAAACAATAAGTTGGCTTGACACATAAACCAAATGTTTTTCGGATAACTTTGTGGAACCCATTGTTCTGAAAGATTGTACATAAGATTATATAAAGATTTTATGACTAGATAATGCCAGTAGCTTTCAATGCAAATATAAGTCTGACCTTCAGAAACCATTTGGAAAATGCTATTTGTGGCTATAGCAGTGATCAATAACATCTCTTTTTATTTACTGATTATTACATAACTCTTTTTTTTTTTCCACTACGAAAGCCTCTTCATTCAAATTCATTGACTTCAAATCCATGTGATCAGTAGCTGTAGGTTTTGTAGGCTTTGTCATTAATGTATGCATGACACTTTTTAGTCATACAATCTGGATGGCTGTTAGGGGTGGTAAATAAGCCCCAAGCAGTATTTTCAGTGATAGGGAGAAAACTGTTCCTCAAATGGTGTTGAACTAAAAGTGGGGCGTTAACCTTAGTGCTGTTTTCCCCACTATTGTAAAGATCTAGTAATTGAATAAGAAAATGGTAAATAGACATGCTTAATAAATGGTGCAAAGTTTTAGGCAGTTAATTATCCTGTCCCAGGCGGATTATAACGCCATGTCTCAGCTTTGCAGAAGCTAAGACCTGTATAGCCACATGTCATCAACAGGATAAGCTTCTAGTTTTTATTAGTATGTGTGGTGAACTGTCTAGATCAGTTATTTCCAATTCTGTGCACACAGAGGGGGGGAAGAAGGGGCCAAGGATGGCATGAGAGTAAACGGTTAACGTAGATTTAGGCATCTGCAAAAAGGAAAGGGACAGGACTTGTTTTTATACGAAAGCACTAATGGATATATGGACACAAAGAAGATAGGAGCTGAACATTCATTGTGGAATTGGCTTCTGCTCCTGCACCACTTACTGCCTTTTATTTCAAGGTGGAGCAAGTAGAAACGAAAGAATGCTTTGAATTGCCGAAGTTCTTTGCTATTTTTACTGTGCTGCTTTAAAATTCTTTAAAATGTAACCTCTAAAGACCTGTGATTGTATTCTGCAGATGGTATAACAAGGTGATGGAAGAGTTTCCCTGAGTAGCTTCTCAAACAAAGCTGTAATAGAGAACCAGGTCTGGTTTCACTTACGTTATTTTCCATTAGACCTTGAAGCTGTGCTTTCATGTGTATGGTCCAATAACTTTGTATTGGTCAGTCTTTTCTGAATAATGTGGGTGTAAAATATGCAGGAATAGAAAAAGAAAATTAGCAAAAAAAAAATCCAAATAAACAAACCCTCACAGAAGGAAAAAGTCTTTTTATTGTTCAAGTACTTGTTCCTTCCCTTTCATGACAATTTTACCCTCCCTCTGATCCTTTGGTGAATAAAAAATTTGAAATTAGCTTTCTTTTCTTAATGCTTCACAGAAAGAACGGGACTTAGAATTAGCTGCTCGGATTGGCCAGTCGCTGTTAAAGAAGAATAAATCACTGACAGAAAGAAATGAGTTCCTGGAGGAGCAAGTGGAACACATCAGGGAAGAGGTAAGATTTTTACACCTGAGAGGTGATGGGAGGAATTTTCCTTCTAGCTTCACCTTGCCTGTACTTAATTTTCTTGGGCATCCTGTCCACAGCAGCTCAATCTGTGTTTGGTCAGCCATTTTTGTAGCATGTACACTTTCAGAAATGTGACTGAAAAAGTAATTTGACCCGTTGGCTCAAATCAGGGAAAAAAAGGGGAAAAAAAAAAAAAAAAAAAAACCCAAAACAACCTCAAGCCATTTAATTTTGCTCTGCCTCAGATTTAATTTTCCTCTGAAACCAGCTACTCTTAGTTTTGAGTCACTGTACCTACTGTTTTCTTCTACCTGTTTTGTCCTTGTTCCCCTCTTTATGCATAATTCCCCTCTGTTTTGATTATCTCACTCATCGCCCTTTCCCTTCTCCTGCCTCCCTTTGTGTGCAGCTCTTTCTTCTTCTTGTTTCTCCCCTGAATCTTTCTCAGTCCTCACTTGTTTCTTCCTGTTTGTTTAATTGTTTAATGTTTAATTGCTTTTTCCCAAATGCTTTTTCTGTTCATACCTGAGTTGAATTTTGGCTCTTGGAACATAGCTGGGCATGCTTTGCTTCTCAAACTGATTACGATACAGGTATTGCATGTGAGGTAAATCACTTTTTGTATTTATGGAAATTTCAGGAGTGAATGCTTACTGAGATCATGTGCATTCTGCCTTTTCCAAGATGGGCCAACTTCATAAACTTATGTTAAGCTTCCATTTTTCATGTGGGTCAGGTTATATTTTAGAGATAGGTAATTTTTATTCAGCATGCTCTGTACGTACGAATTTGTCAATGTTAGGAAGCATTGGGTTATGTTGGGAAGCAAATGATTATAGGCTGAGACTTGCTACCTTCTATTTAGATTACTAAATTTACTAAATTCTTACAGCTTCTTGTGATTTTGCTGTATCTTTTTCCAGGGAAATGTGATAGAATCTGTTGAAGCATGGGTCGGAGACTGCTGCAGTACCTAAATTTATCTGAGTTTGACTGCAGTAATAATGTTTTAGACCTTTGATGAACATGTTTAGAATATAATATGATGGCCCTTGTGTTTTCTGAATTGGTGTGACCTATAAAACATATTAAAAACTTACATTGTTTCAAGTAATACCTTGTCTTCCACATACCATTGAATTTTTAATCAAGTATTTATACGGTTGCTATTTCTTACTGTGTTCCTCTGAATGGGGAGTTGGATGCTATAAGTACTGGCAGATGTCTTGATGGATATATCTTGGATGGAACTGTACAGGTTGCTTTAAAAGAGGTCTTTATCTGTACTGCAAGTGTCACTAAACTCTGACTTACTGAGCTGGAGGCAAATATTGTTTCTCTTTTTCTGGGACAGTGACCTTGGTTTGTGAATCTCATCTATATGTAGCTATATGTACACATAGAAATAATATCCTTTGGTGTGGCCTACCCTTTTTGGCAAGAAAACCTAATTCTCTTATGTCCCAGAAGAGTGCTGTTGTTTGCTGCCCAAGTTCCATCGTGAGGCAGATCAGTTTATTTGTACATTGGTCAACAGGGCATTTACTAGGCATGTGCATACTGACTGGGCAGGGCAGCGCATTCATACCATACATCCAGAATAGAAGATTTGATTGAGGAAGATGGGGAGAGGGACAAGCTGCCTCTACCAGGTCTATTTTTATTTAGAGGAACTCAGGAATGGCATTAGGAAAAGTGCCACCAGAAATAAGCTTCTTACCAGGTGGCTTGATATGTTGGGCCATATGTTCTATCAACACCCATCTTTCATATTGTCATTTTGACTCCTTCAGAAATCATAGAAGGATTCCAACCCTCCTGCTATAGGCAAGGACATCTCCCATAGACCAGGTTGCTCAAAGCCCCATCCAGCCTGGCCTTAAACGCCTCCAGGGATGGAGCTTCCACAATTTCTCTGGGCAATCTGTTCCAGTGCCTTAGCACCCTCAAAGTGAAAAAAAATTTTCCTAATATCTAATCTCAATCTACTTTCTTCCAGTTTGAAGCCATTCCCCCTAGTCCTATCACTGCATGCCCTTGTAACAGGTCCTTCCCCAGCTCTCCTGTAGGCTCCCTTTAGGTACTGGAAGGCTGCTATGAGGTCTCCCCGGAGCCTTTTCTTCTCCAGGCTGCACAACCCCAACTCTCTCAGCCTGTCTGATGGATGCTTTTGAGGCAGAGCTTATCAGGCTTTAAAGTCATGACGCTTTTGTATGTTGAAAATCTTTTATTAGTACATTTCAGATCTTCCATTAATGCGAAATTTTGAATATGTGAATAGAACAGTAACTAGGAACTGTCTCTAAGAACAAGGGATAAAAGAAGGTAATTGAATTGATACCTTTTAACTTCTGTAGAAACTGCTTAAAAATGGTTTGCCTGGGGGATCTGTGGTTTCTGTAATACATAGACAAGTTTATTCTGGTGTGTGGTATAATGTTAAGGTTTTCTTGGTGTATGTGTCATGGCATGAATAATTTAGCTTTATGTGTCTCTGACCTACAAAAACTTCCGACCATCCCATTAAGTAGCTCAAGTTTTTCCTGTGTCCTTGTAACATGCCATATCCATACGTTCGTATGAAAGTAATGTAGACCTGTGCAAAATGCATTAGATCCTTGGGTTTGTCTTTTGAGTTTGTATTGTCAGGTGCTGCTTAGGTTTAGGAAAGGGCTGTGGTCGTGTTCAGTAAAAACTGGTGGAACTGAGACTTTTCCTGTAGCGCACTAGAGAACAAAAGACGAGTACAGTGAGGCAAGCACTATACTGCGTGCACAGATACTTTAGTTTCAGCTTACTGTTCCAGAATTCTGTACTGAAAGCATAAACATTGTATTGAGAAAACTTTAAGTGTAAATTGTTTTGGTTAGAGAAATGAGTGTCCCCCTTTTCAGCAGCAGAAGTGTAGTTCCCAGGTACGGTCTGCCTATCTGCTGTTGTATTGCCATGTTCAGTAAGAACGCTGCAGCTCCAATCTCAAGATGTGTCCCTTCTTACTGAGATGGTGCTACCTACAATTTAATATTGTCTCCTTTGAAATTAGAGCTTGGTATCAAAGCAATGTAAACATTCACAATGTGAACTGTGCTTGAAATGAAGTAGGTTGTTAGGTTTTAGCTTCTCCTGATCTTTCTAAATTTCCTGGTTTACTCCTCTTTTTCCTCTTCAGATTTTGTCATGTGTTTCTGAAGCTAAAAAGGCAGAGCTTCAAACCTCAAACCTATGGTGACATCTGAGTAATACATCCCTCTAGTCCTGTTGTTCTAGTTCCAGGTCACATATCAGAGTTTGTTTTGGTGATAGCTGGTTTTAAAGTCTTTTTCAGATTTGATTTTGTTTTGTGTAAAGTGGGAGGAAAGGAAAAGTTGAAGTATAATCTGAAATGGTGGATTAAAAAAGGTTTTGGCTTATTAGAATAGAAGGTAATGTTGGAAAGATAGAAATGCTCTTTGGCTTGGTACTTGCATGGATGTTGTTTACATACAGTGTAACTGTGTGTCTTCATTTTAAGTGAATAATTCCAACCTGTTAAGTATTTAGCTGCTGTCAGTCAGGAAAACAATCAGCTGGACTCTTGAAACTGTTGTTGACGTTTCAGTAAGGATT
The DNA here is from genome assembly GCF_965231255.1 of Vanellus vanellus. Lineage (NCBI taxonomy): Eukaryota > Metazoa > Chordata > Aves > Charadriiformes > Charadriidae > Vanellus > Vanellus vanellus. Next base: position 63,920,311 of record NC_138906.1, on the reverse strand, counting down.
GTTCCTGCAAGCTAGGTCCCATGTCCCTAAACTGTTGTGCTCTATGTGAGGGTCCTTTTATCTTCTACCTTAAATTATTTCTAAGATAGGTGCAGCTGTTTCATGACATGGTTCTGAAGCTGAGTGAAACTTTCAGGGCGATGGAGTGAATTAAAAGCCTGAACAGATGAAGTCTTGGGGACCAAGCATGGTGACAGCTCATGGGCCTTGTCCCTTGTGGGACAAGGGCTCAGTCCCTATTGCTTGGTAACAATGCGTTGTGCAGGGGTAGCATCGTAATGTTTGCTCCAAAGGGTACATCTTGCAGTGGCTTGTGAAAATGCGGAAGAGGTCCTTTCTGTTCATAAGACAATTCCTGTGTTTTCCAGTGTGAAAATGTGTACTGGGTCTGGTTGGGATGGAGCTAATACTCTTCATGGCAGACTATATGGTGCTATGTTTTGGATTTGTGACTACAACAACTGGTAACAACCAGTGTTTTGACTATTCTGGCCCCATCTGTGCAAGATGTTGGGAAAGGGCACAGCTGGGATAGCTGACCTGAACTGACTGGAGGAATAGTCTATACCTTATGTTGTTATGCTCAACAATAAAAGCTTAGGGAAGGGAGGAAGAAGCTGGGCTATTCATGGTTATGGTGTTTGTCTTTGCAAATAACCATTATGTGTGCTGAGGTCCTGCTTTCCACAAAGTTGCTGAATGTCTGCCTCCCAATAGAAAATAGTGAATAAATTCCTTATTTTGCTTTGCTTGCACAAGCCACTTTGCTTTACTTATTAAGCTGTCTTTATCTCAGCTCTGGCTTTTGTGCTTCTGATTCTTTCCTCCATCCTGTGGGGGTCGTGGGGGCAGACTGTGTGCTCAGCTCATGGGTGCTTAGTTGCTGGTTGGGGTCAACACACACCAAATGCTATGTCAAAGGGAAGTGTTGTTGGAAGTTACCACAGTGAGACATGTTTTTTTGTGTTGGTGTTTTGTGTGGTGGGTTTTTTGGTTGGTTGGTTTGTTTGTGTTTTTTATTTCACAGCATGGTTGAGGTTGGAAGTGACCTCTGGAGGTCATCTTCCCTGAACCCCAGAGCCACCTAGAGCCAGTTGCCCAGGACTGTGTCTAGACTGTGTTGGAATATCTCCAAGGATGGAGACTCCACAACCTCTCTGGGCAACCTGTGCCAGTGCTCAGTCATCCTCACAATCAAAAAGGTGTTCTTGATATTCAGGGGAGACCTCCAATGTTTGAATTTGTGCCCATTGTTTCTGGTCCTGTTCCTGTAAAAGGTCACCCTTTCTGGCTGTTCACCCTCCTTTAGAGAATTGGAGTGCTTGGAAATGGCAGTAAAAATAGTATCTTCAGTCTTTTTAATTCATAGAGATAAAAGTGTAGCAAAAGCTGGAGATGATCTAATGCCCACCCACTGACAGTATCTGAATCCTTGCTACTTAAAGAGGCTGAGCCATAATGTGCTGGAGGGAAGTAAATTGTTATTTTTGGCTCAACTTTTTAGCTTTTCCTGAAATGAGGAAAGTGAACCTCCCAAAACTAATGCATGGATTTTGTTTTGTGGTTTTCTGAAATATGGTTAGCTGGGGCTTTTTTCCCCCCTTGCATTTTAGAAGCAATGCCTCGGGAGGACTTGGTGCCTTAGCGCATCTGATTACAAAGAATAGACTTACTAAAGTAAATGACCTAATTTGCTTAAAATTCTGCACAGTTTAAGCGCTTTACTGCGTTGAGTCTCCTTTTTGTTTGATGAAAATGCAGCTTAAATCTATTTTATTGATATTGTCTGGTTGTGTTTTTTTGCCAGTAATAACTATAAACATAAATATACCTACAATACAAAAAGCAGAAGTGCAATAGAAACAAATGTGCTTTGCAATTTGTACATTGGAAAGTGAAAACTGGGGGCCAAGTTTTGCAGTGCAAATGGAAGGGAACAGATCTGTGTGATCAGTTATGCTATTTATAGCTATGCAAGTAAAATAAAAATTAATCTCTTGCCACTGGGGTCTTAAATTGCAGCTGTGAAGTGGTGTAAGTGCTACTGTGTAATTGGGCTTTTAACCCTTTTCTTGGAGAATCACAATATGAATTAACCAAGGTTAAGTTTGTGGAGCTCACAATTGCAGGGTATCTTAACCCCCCAATTTTGATGTTTTGTTTGGGTTTGATACATGTGTGTACTGTGTATGGGACTCCCATATACTACTTTACTAGACTCATGTTTCGGAGTCATCAAAAGCCCAAATTACGCCCAGAAACCGACTACAGCCTCCACCATTGAAGCAACCTCAGAATGGCAGCCTGCCACTGTGTGGTGGGGTTCTGCAGCTCAACAGGCAATTGAGTTCCAAATGCAACATTACTACGCAACCACTTTAGTAATTTTATCTAAAGTCTCTTGGAGAGGAGCAAATGTCTGTATCTGAGGTCTGTATCCATGCCAGATGGTGACAGTCATTACATAAAATTAGTAAGAATGTGAGGTTTGTGTTGATTGTGCCACATTAATTTCTTGCAGTACCATTGTAATATATCTATTTCTGTGGATGTGAATCTATACTAATGCAATAGTGAATCATGATTGCTCATCTTAAAGAAGGTGAAAGAGAAACATGTCTAATAGCATGTCTAATTGCATTTTCGAACTTCTGAAAAATAACATTTAGTGGCTAATTTAAAAGTTACCCTTTTCATCCTTTCTAAGAAATAAAAGAACGGCTTCTGGTCTATTCCAGTCTTGGCCTCTTGATTTAGCCTGAAGGTGATGCTTAGAGGGTGAATAACTAATTTATAGTGGGTTTACTTAAGAATGTGCCTAGAAAAGCAACTTACTGATCTGCAAGCTCCATCTTGGTGCAGGTTTCTCAGTTGCGGCATGAGCTCTCCATGAAAGATGAGCTGCTCCAGTTCTATACCAGTGCTGCTGAAGAAAGTGAGCCGGAGTCTGTCTGTTCCACCCCGTAAGTTATCAACCTACGACACTGAACCTTCATCTGGTACTAAACAGGGGTAGTTTGAACAATTTGATAGCTTTGAAAAGTAGTAAAATGATGTCTTTATTGGCTGGAACTGCAAATGGGACTCTGAACTTGGTGCATGGCACCAGCTGGAAGGATTTGCGTTGGACCAGCTGTCTAGACTGGTGCCAACAAGAGTCGGGAGGTGAAAGTACATAGGGAGGCTGCTGATGCAGCACTGTAACCTTCACAGGAACTAGGTGGTGACTCTGGTGGTGAGGCAGACATAGGTCCTGCTTACGGTGGTGCCTCATTACTCCACGTACCTTTGCATGCTGTGCTAGAATGTGCTACGTGCGTGACCTTTGTGCTTGAAGGACCTGAGGGCACTGTGAAAAATTCTAAGCAGAGGGAAGGAAATAAAGCACAGCTTGTAGCGTGGGTTCCAGGCAATTAGCTGGCTGAACAGCTTCACAGGCTCTGAGGGGCTGTCTGCCCTTCTTCGCAGAATTATTGCTGCATTGTGGTGAAGCGTGTGCAACGTTAATCAGGAAGCTATTGGGTTGCTCCCTGTAGTAAGGTGGTTTCCTTTCTCGTAGCTTTGGCTGAATAACTCTTCCGTAGGAAGTGAGGAGAATAATAAATAAATTATATATATAAAAAAAAAAAGTTCTTTTTAAAAAAAACACTGCAAATACACTGCAGCCCAAACATACTGCTGTGAAAAAAAGCTGTATTTCACATGGCTCTGACTGGGCTTGAGACCTCTGTTTAGTCTGTTCTCCTGTGAGGTTGGCCATAATACAGGTAAAAATTAGTTAAAACTCTTGTTTTCGTTACAAGGCTGAAGAGGAATGAATCTTCCTCCTCCGTCCAGAACTACTTTCATTTGGATTCTCTTCAAAAGAAACTCAAGGACCTGGAAGAGGAGAATGTTGTGCTTAGATCTGAGGTGAAATTACTCCCTTTGTGTTTTGCTTAATAGAGTTGTTTATTTAAACACCAGAACACAGGTATTGAGAAGAGTGTATTAAAAGTTGAGAGAGTCTAATTAAAAGTATACGATTCCACATATGACACAGATCTCTTTGTAGTTGTTTAATCACCATCCTTTATGCTTCTAAATGAAGGGAAGGCTGAAACATGGAAGCTACATGAAGCTACATGCAAAGCAGTTTCCTTGCCAAAAGAATGTGCAGGAGCATGGGCAGGTTTTTTGGGTCCAGAACTGTGCTTTGAAACAGGTGTTAAAGGGCTGCCCTGGCAGATATGGGTGACTTTAGCTGCAGATCTGAAGTTTGTAAGCTGCCATGATCTCTCTGGCACAAATTCAGTGTTTGCCAAAATGAAAACTGCTAGCCTAAATTTGCATTAAATATTTATTTTTTATTATTATTTTTAAATTTGTGTTTCAAGTCAGGCTGGTAATACTTTGTTGAATGTGTTTTTCTTGCTTTTTATTTCTGACAACATGCTGTTTGTTTCACAGACAACACAGTTTTAAAAAGCTGATTTACTGTTCCCTGTCTGTCAGAGATAACACTTCATGATTGAATATCCTATGAATAATTTTATTTTAGTTTTCAATGCAATTTTTGAATTTTGGGAGCACGTTATCATTTTGCAAACATGTAGCAAAGTGTAGCAGAAGAAATACTTTTGAGCTAAGAATGAATGCAGGAAAACAGAATATCATTACCATTTTCTACTGCAAATGCAGGGCCTGTTGCAAATAGGTAGTGTCACATCTTTGGGCAAGACACCGCGTAATGGGGTGCTGTATGTTTCATTGAGAAGTTCTGTAAGGAAGATGAGCGATAGATGGTTTGAAAATAATGAAGGTGGGGTTAGAACCGAGATGGCCACTGCATCAGGAGCTGATAGGAAAACCCCACCTACCACTGATGACTTCCCAGGGAGATGCAGTCTGTGCCAGCAAGGCGCAGGATGGAGCCAAACCTGAAATCTCCAAGCTCTGCATCTTTCTATAGATGCAGTCTGTGGGTGTCTGTGCATGCCCCTAGCATTTGGGATAGATTACAGACCCACCAAGGTGGTGCCAGACAGAACCAGCTGGGTGTAGCCATGTTCTTCCTCTTGACGGTCCTAGAATCAGAGCGGAAAAGACAAAGCAAGGAAGGAGGTAGCGGTAAGGTTTTATGTGGGATATATGGTTACAGCGCCAGAACTTTTCAAATACTCTCTGAATGTTTTCAAATACTTGGGTACTTAATTCAGTTATTTAAACCAAGTATTTGTGATGATACCTAGCTTTGTTCAGGTGACTGGGTCAAGCTCTGCATACTAGTCTTTTGTATGTACAGGGCTTTTTTTTTTATTTTAAGTGCAAAATACGCAAGTGACATCTAGTGGGGATATGGTGATAATGATGCGCGTTTCTCCATGCAGTAATGTCTCTGCTGAATGTTCACCTGGCCCCTTTTTCCAGAACATGAGGGATGGCAGGCAAAAACTGTAGTTTCTCACTGTCTTCCTGGAGGAGTGATTAGAAAAGCTTGTCTTTCTGAAGCAGATGGAAATGCAGCAACAGACTGGCAAAGAACAAATGTGCTAATGTAGCATATTTGATGTGGATTTCTTGAATAGGCCTGTCAGCTGAAGACTGAAACAATTACTTACGAAGAGAAAGAACAACAGCTTGTCAATGACTGTGTAAAAGAGCTAAGTATGTCCTTATTCCTTTTCCCTTCTCATTCGAGATTGTTCAGTAAAAAAAAGACAACTGAGTCAGATCAGTCAGTCATGTTTTCCTGTTTTACTTATCTTCTTTACATAAATGGTTGGGAGGAGAAAATTTGACTGAAATTTCACAGCAGAAAATTTCTGGCTGTAAGCTAAATATTTCTCAGTTGCAAAATAGTTTTGCATAGAAAACATTATTGTTAAGGGAAAGTGCAGTCTCCTTTGCTGCATGAGCACTTTGTGTCTTTCTGGTTTTGCGTCCTACTGCTGTTTTTCAAAAATACATTGCTGTGTATTGGGGAAGGATACTGCTGAATCAAGTAATGTTCTGAAAGAACATCCTTCTGCTTACTTTTCTGCTTTTGGGTTTGTAATGTTAATTGTAATCATTTATCTTAAAGGGGATGCAAACATCCAGATTGCCAATATCTCCGAAGAGTTAGCAAAGAAAACCGAAGATGCTGCTCGGCAGCAGGAAGAAATCACCCATCTTCTCTCTCAGATAGTTGATCTGCAGAAAAAGGCAAAAGCTGTAAGGAATCCAGTTGCAAGACTACTGTTGTGATTTGCTGTTTGTGTTGCTATTGTAGCTGGAAGACAAGTTACAATTCTCTGTACACTAGAGCCTAAAGGCATTTTTCCACCCTCCTTAACTGGATGACCTTGTTTGATGTTTAATATCTAGCATACTTGACTAGTAAGCATCAATTCATTAAAAGATGCATGTATGAGATATCAAATAAAATAGTTAAATTTATTTTTAATATTAGATATGAAATTCTGCACTGAACTGAATGACTTTGGTAAGACAAGAATGTCAGTACAAGTATTTCAGTGGGCACATACTCAATAGTTTTCTGGTGTTCAGGCTCATTTAGCAAGGCACAAGACTGATGCTGGAGCCAAACCTGAAACCTCCGAGCTATATATCTTTCTATAGATGCACGTCGTGTGTTAACATTTTAAAGTGTTGTTTAAATGTTTTTAAACTAACATGTGTGGATTAATATTGCTGCAGAGGATCTTGAGAAAAGTCAGAATTTTCCTACTTACCTGTAGTATAGGATACAAATGTTATCACAGGACAAAACATCACAGCATTTCTAACATTTCTTGGCATATTTTAGTGTGCAGTTGAAAATGAAGAACTTGTCCAGCATTTGGGAGCAGCTAAAGATGCCCAGAGACAGCTCACAGCAGAGGTGAGTACGTTACTTAGTATTGCAATAATTTAGTAGTAGGGCAACGGTTGTTTGTTTCACCATGAGAGTTTTAGCCCCAGCTGGATCAGAAGTATTAAGTAATTTTGTCTGTCTATATGGAATGAAGGAATGTTTATGTTCCTGATAGAGTTCAAGACCTTTTCCTTCCTATTCTCTTACCCCTCAGCTGACATGCATTTTGAAGAACTGAGGCTTATGGGGTATATAGGAATCCCTTTAGAAGCTGACTTCTCTAGGCTGGTAGTTTAAGCCTATTTTGCATAGTGAGATAGCATGGAAGAGTCAGTCATGCTGTATTTGTTCCACAAGTAAACCAAAGACAGTCTAGGATTGCTGACTGTCTTCTGGGTGCTGTGCTCGCGTGATCAAAATAGTCAAAATAGAATGAATAAAGCTTGATTCCCCTTATGATGTGCCTTGCATTTGAAATACTTGGTGAGAATGCCCATAAAAACTCTTCCTGCTGGTGACCCTTATGTGTCTGTGGTGCTCCACAAAGATTGAGCTTATGCTTGTCTATCGCTTTCTTGGGAAAGACTTTAACAGGATCTCTGTTTCTAAGCCAGGTAGCTTATTTTTATGAAACTTGTAGGAATGTGTTATTTCAGACCTCTACTCCTTTGCCAAACTTGGTTGAAATGGCTGATGAACTCAAAAACTATGAGGGTACACAGACATCTGCAGACAGACTGATTACATAAGGTGTGTTTTCTGAGAAAGTCAAGCTAAAAATAAGGCATGGTCTTAGGCTGCTGGAGGTTATATGTGTATATATATGTATGTACGTACGTCTTGGTTTTAAAATTCCGAAGTCCTTTGGAACACTGAAATCTCTTGTGTTTTTCCTGTGCTGTTTGCCACTGTGGTTATTGTGGCAGTAATTAGGTGCTATACCTGATCAGACTAAAGATACTTTTAGCTCTGTATCTTCTCCTTGACAGTGGCTTCATGTAGATGTGAATGATAGGAAATGAAGCAAGCAGTTCCTCCCCTTTGATCCTTCCTATTACTAATCCATATTATTGATTATTTTCAAGGATATTCACTCTTTGGAGATCTTTTCCTTTAAAGTGGTATATTCTTCCCTACACCATTATCCTTTACCAGTATGAAAAGAATTTGCAGGCTTTTTGTGATGATAGTGCAGCCTGTAAAGTCTTGAACTGTTTTCTATATGTTACAGTTGCGGGAGCTGGAAGACAAGTATGCAGAGTGCATGGAAATGCTTCATGAGGCTCAAGAAGAGCTGAAAAACCTTAGGAACAAGACTATGCCAAATGCCATATCACGTCGGTACCACTCTCTTGGTCTCTTCCCTATGGTAAGCAGATTTAAAAAAAAAAAACAAAAAAAACAAAAAAACAACAACAACAAAAAACAACAAACAAACCAGAAAACAACCAACCAAATGAACAAATGAAATGACTTACAGCTTCAGGGATAGGGTGCTACACCAGCCATGAGCATGGGTGAAATGTGTATTTATATAATGTTAAAGGATACTTGAGTGATCAGTTTTGCATACCTGATTCTGAAAGAGTGGTGCTGTGCAGTTACTTGGTTTTGCTGCAGTATTGTATACAGCCTGCAGCTGGCTTTGCTAATGCTGAGAATCGCGGGTAGCATTCGTAAGTTGTTACACAGTTCTATACAACTTTTTTTGTGCATCACCTGTACTATGGTGGCTGATTTTCAGTAGGAGCTTCCTGCTTTGCTTCAATATCTTTGGTGGTGTAACTTCCTGGTAACATAAATAATGGTTTCCAGAGATGGCATCCTTCTAGTCACTTATGATATACTTTCTAGTTCTTCTGTACTTGAATAGGTTACACACATATTTTTGGTTTAGGGTCACTGAAGATTCGGTGGTTCATTAAAAGAACGTTTGTTGCTAATATGTATTACGGCAACATCAATTGTAACAGTGTGACTGCTGTTATCAACTTTGTTTACCTACTTTCATTTGGTTATGACATTGTACATTTAAAGCATGGGGAATAGGCAGTACCTTCAACCAAATGAGTTAAAAAAAGAATGGATAAGAATGTCTAGTAAGTTTAGTGCCTGCTGCTGCTTGCCTGTGTCTCTCTAGAGTAATTCCATTATTTCTGAGGGCAATGGCATCAGTGAAATTTCTTTTGAGTTACATTAATGTAATCAAGCAGCAGAAGCTGGCCCTCTTTGTCTTTAGCTGTATCTCGTCTTTGCTGAGGAAGAACACAGATTATATTTGTGCTCACAAGAAGTAAATTTTTGACAGAGGCTTAGCTTGCCTTTTAGTGTTCCCTTCTGAGACTGACCACAGGCCAATTTAAAGTGCAGACATATAATTATACAAGTTGTACTTGCACAAATATAGTTGAAAGCTGCAAAAAGTATGCTTGTGCTGAGATAGCGTTATGTTTTGTACAAAAATGATTTTCAAATGTTGAAGCATGGGACCAAAAGTCATTTAGGTTTCTGAATGTTTGACACTCAGACCCTGCACTTAATTACATTTAGGCAGTAAAACTTACTGACCAGCAGTGGAGAATTGATAGCCTGTCACCTTTAACCCCACAGGAGAAGTATATAATACTTTCTGCCAAGAACCATGTCTTTTTTGTGGGTGAGTGGGTAATGTTGTGAAAGGGAACAGTGTTTTCTGTTTGTTTTTAAATGAAAACAAATTAAGCAAAACTTCTTACGTGAAAGGAGCATGTTACAGAGTAGGGAATTTAGTCGGGGAAGTTGGTGCACGTGGATTCTGTTGTTGCTTGTGAAGTTTTTTCAGGATCTTTGACAGATGTTATGTGTCCTTGGATGGTAAATACTGTAGCAATATGAAGCTAAATCATAATTTCTGAGTCATTTAGATATGTTGATTAGTCTTCTAGCTTTCCCGTCAATTTTCGTTGTTAAACCTGTATTTATTTTTCTGGAATGACACCTTATTAGTTATTAATTCTTTCATATAAATAATTATTTTATGCAATGACAACCTTTTAATACTTTGATATTTGTTTTTCTTTTGTGCTTGCTTTTAACAGGATTCTCTGGCAGCAGAGATAGAAGGATCAATGAGGAAAGAACTGCATTTAGATGAACCTGACTCTCCTGACTTGGCGTATGACTTAAATTGTTTTCTAATTGATTGATTATATCTGAAATTAATCATTATTTGATAAGAAAGGAAAGCATAGGAGATAGCTGAGCTAGGGATTTAGAAAGAAATACTTCTGTCAGAGTGTGAATGATAGAGAGAAGGGTAAATAAATTGTCTGGTTATTAGGGTGATAATATTTTCTGCTAAAGCTACCAAAAGAAAATGCCTATATATGTGTTTTGCCTTGTCTTATGACATTTTTGGCCTCATTCTTGAGTGCTGAGAATGAGAAAAGGTTGGTTTTCTTGTGTGTTACCATGGTAGGTTTCTTCAGTTAATGATTAGGGGGATGAGTTCAATCCCTTGGGTTCTCTCTTCAGGCGTTACAACAGAAATTACCAGGTAATTATTGATGTAATCCAGTTTTTACAGGGAGAACATCAGTGCAGAAGGGGATTCAGAGTGGTTGGGTACTTACAATGTGATGCCCGTTACACCTGTGCAAAGTAGTAGGCACCCATTTTGCTAAAGTTCTCTTGAATTGAACAGGAGAGTGGTTTGAAACAAGTTAAGTACTTGTGATGGTCCAAAAGCTATAGGTAGACACAGCTTGGAACAAATGGCCTTACTGATGCCAGTTGTATGTGTACTCCAGTATGTTTAGCTCACCTATTTGTACAAAGCATGGACTGGTTAATTTGAAACAAGTTAATCGTATTTAGAGGGTCTGTTAGAGCTTTTATGTGTTTTGACCTGACCTTTACAAAGAAAGGACAGTCAGGAAAGGTACAGTAGCCATTTTCCAGAAACCTTTGAAGTATATTTATGAAGTTTGACACACACTTAAACCTTCTCTGAGCAGGAGCCAAGAACTATAAATGAAGCTTTGACAGAGTGAAATGTTGATTAGAAAAATGTAAGATCAGAAAGATGTGAGCATGGTCAAACCCCACAGGATCCTTTTGTCCTTCCAGAGTAAACTAACTTAAGGACAGTTTAACTTCTTTAGAATGTCTTTTATATTGCTGTGCAGGTACCAAAGAAGGATACTTTTTTTTGTTTGTTTCATGGCTGGTCTTGGTTTTATTTATTTGCACAGCAGGGGTAACTGTAACCTCTGTGGGACCATTTATTGACAGATGCTGTTAGATTCAGCCTCTTAAAGATATACAACTATAGACTTGGAGCCCCTGCACAAGGATTGCAACTGTTGAGCGCTCATTGACAGAAGGAAAGAAATTTGAATGATATTAAATAGCTTAAGGCATGCTGTCGTTATACCCTGGCAGTGTTACCTTTAAGCTGGAAGGGATGTGCTGTTCTTGTGTTCAGCCATTGTTGAAATGTAAAATGAAGCAGCAATGGCACTTCTGTAGCATGATGGAGGGCAAGTTTATTTTGTCAGGAAATTTATGCTGAAGTGTCATCTGATCTTAATAGTGAAGCAGATGAACAACGTTTGTTATGATATCAAGACAATGGTGATAAAGAATAAACTGTAGAAGTAGGTCAAAAATTAGGTTTCTAGCCTTGACAGCCTCTCTCTAGATTCTTGATCCATTATATTTCTGATTCTTCTTTTTGTAATGGTATTTAAGCAGATAGGAAATTGGTTTCAGAAAGGAAAAAATACAAGACTTGCTTACGTAGAGATAGTCACTAAATTCAAATTCTCTTTTAAAATGGATTAGCCAGTTAATAGTTAAGAATTGAATGGAGATCAATTTTGTTTTTTCAAAACTCATTTCCACACAATGACTCTAAGGCATTTTTAGCTCATGTACTGGAATGCTCTTTCGCTTAATTTTTATTAATATTTGAGAGGGTCCAATTCTCAAATGTTCTCAAATGTTCTGTCTAAAATATTCCAGGATGATGGGAGTGTGTTGATGGATTGCATGTAATGGCCAGACCATAGCAGCTATGGGACCCTATGTATACTACTTCACAGAAACTATACAGACAAGGTGGTTGGCGGAGCTGTGATAGTGTGAAGGGTTGTTAACAAGCTGTTACCTGTTTCTCTGTTCCTTCTTAAGGTAAGAAGGTGCTGTGTGATTATTAACTCTGTGTATGTCTTACCAGTCACCAGAAGCGGGTCTTCGAGACTGTGAGAAATGTTAACCAAGTTGTCAAGCAGAGATCCATGACTCCGTCGCCAATGAATATTCCAGGCTCTAACCAGTCCTCTGCTATGAATTCAGTCATTTCTAGCTGTATCAGCACTCCACGTTCCAGTTTCTATGGGGGAGACATCTCTAACATTATGATAGACAACAAGACCAATAGCATCATCCTTGAAACAGAATCCTCTGACAATGGGTCAGTACTGTAGCACTGGGCTTTGTTTTTGCTTTGTGTCTGACATAAAGGCAAGGCATTTCTGTTTTCCTCTTCTTGTCTTACGTTGTGCAGTTAACACAGTGACTTACATCTTCAAAAGTTATTTTGTGCTTGTAGTTCTTGAAACATAGTAATTTAAAGGTATTGGTGAATGTCTCAACTGTCATGTGGAAGTTTTAAGCATCTCTAAGAATGTTTTTCTCCATTCCCCCCCCCCCCCCTTTCTTTTTTTTTGTTTGCGTGTGTGTGCCCCCTGTTACGATTTAGAAATGAAGACAGGATGAAGAAGCCTGGAACGCCAGGGACTCCAGGCTCCAGTGACCTAGAGACTGCCCTTCGTAGGCTGTCCCTCAGGCGGGAGAATTACCTCTCGGAGCGGAAATTCTTCGAAGAAGAGCAGGAAAGGAAGCTGCGGGAACTGGCAGAAAAGGGTGAACTCCATAGCGGTTCCGTTACCCCCACAGAGAGCATCATGTCACTGGGGACTCACTCCAGATTTTCAGAATTCACTGGATATTCAGGAATGTCCATCAGCAGTCGCTCCTACCTGCCAGAAAAGCTTCAGATTGTGAAACCACTAGAAGGTGATAACAAAGGGCCTCGGCCTTTATCTGTTCTTCTTAGTGACTCTTTGTGGTCTCTTATCCATCACCAGAAAGCAGGAAATCTTTGCAATACATATTCTTTTTACTTTAGAGACAGTAATCCACGCTGTTGGTTTGAAATCTTCTAACTACTACATTTTTCCTCAAGCCTTAAGAGTGTTAGGAAACAATTCCAGCCACAGCAGTAAAATAAATGTTGCAGGCCACACATACATCAAACCTAAATCCCAATGTTGCCATTTCATACTTAGAAAAGGGAGGTGGTTGAGTATCTGAAACCTAAGCAGCAAGAGTATTAGTTCATTGAATCTCAGTTCTGCAAATCAGTGTCTGGAAAGACTTTTACCTGCTTCAAATAGTCGAATTGGTCCAATAGGACTATTTTTGTGATTAAAAATGACCTCTGGACTTTAACTGGCTGTTTGAGTGACCACATGTGAGTGTCTATGGCTTTGGTTTCATGTGTGAAATGAGGTGGGCTTTTTTAAAGTTAAGTTTCCTCCATATATTGTCTCAGAAGAAGGAAAGATGTAGGTAGATGGTAGTCAGGGCTAGAGCTTCATTTCAGAGTTAAGTGCATTTCTGTAGTCTTTCTAACAAAGCTGACGGAGCGCTTATAGTATAGTCTGCCTGGCTTTCTTCAGTCCTTCCAGGTTGTTGCTGGAAGTTAAAGTTGAGTAAATTCCTTCAGGTTTTAAATAAAATGAAACTTTTCCTGTAGTACTTCACAGATATGCTAGTTACATAACTTGGCTTTGGTTTCTCTCTCTCTTTTCCTTTAACAGAACTCTGGTGTTACATTACATTGTCTATGTGTGTTTTCATTGCACAAGTTCCCTTTTTCATCTTTTTAGAACAAATTTATTTCATCTATAAGGAGCATTTAGCATGACAGGTACTCAGAAGCAAAAATAACCCTTCTTGTGTCCTGAAGAAAGCGATGTGCTGTATCTACCTATTCAAATGAAACTATAGCCATAGCGCACAAGTCGATACTGTTTAGCAGATTTTGGTAGTTTGTTTTCATGACTGCTTTTAAATGGTCATAAAAATTCTTGTACCACATGAGGGAAGCAATGATCCAGCTTTGTTTCAGTTACTGGTTGCTACCACTGTAATAGATTTCTGTCACCATCCCATTATATCTGCTTTTTGCTTCCAATAAACTCTTCAAGTCTTTATCATCCTTCTATCTGTCTGGGTTTTTTTTCCTGGTTTTGTTCATTGTTCTCAGCGGGTCATTTTTTTCCTTAAAATTGCTGCACCTTTTAAAGTACTTCTCCTGTTTGGTTTTACATCTCATTTGTAGTATGTTTGTGTCTGCCTGTTTCACCAGTTTAGTGTTTGTTATCTTTCATTAAATGCATTTGTGATTCTGTTCCTCACTTCAGCTTAGTTTCTTTCCCAAATGTTTTTCATGAGATGTAATTTATTTTTTTTCCAACTTCATGGATACTTCCAAACTACTAGTTTGGAAACAAAATAGTCTGCTGTACCTGCAGACTGTTATCAGTAGTTGTGCCTTTTTTTTTTTTTTTTTTATTACTGTTTTCCTAAGGGTGCTCATGCCATAAAATTGGGAAAGAAAAAATAATTTCTATAATACATTTGAGGTTAGTGGCTTCTATTCCTTTAAAGCAATCTTTTAAATCCTACGGTAAAATAAATAGGGTGACAGAGTCACTAAGAAATGAATCTTCTTCTTTTGCACCTTTAAAAAAAAATACAAAACAAAAAACAAACCAAACCTAAAATATGCTTTCTTTTAGTCAAGTAGAATGATTGCTTGTTTTGACTTCCTTCAGTTAGTCTGGTGAGTTGTTTGGTTTGGTTTTTGTTTTTAAATTGTGCATCTGCAGCTTGTTGTACCTTAAGCACAAAATAGCACTCCCTCTATCCTGTAGGAAAACTAGAGCCTTGGACTGATTATGTTTTCACTCACTTTGTTACAATTGTGGCAGCAACACATCATGAATTTCCAAGCTTTTCTGACCCCCATACTCCACATGAGATGATGCAGATATCAGGAATTGAAAACCAAACCCCATTCGTATACTTTGTTTTGGTTTTAAATTTCTTTTCCCTTCAGCCTGGCAGCCCCACTGCTGCACACTAATTCCCTCATGCCAGCTTTTTGTGACAGCATAATTTACAAAACTGTCTAGTAGGAGCCTGGGTCTGAATATAGGCTAAGGTGTTTTATTCCCTACCTCAGTGTGGCGCCTTTTTTTTTTTTTTTTTTTTTTCTTAGATCATAAGGTGGTTGACAACTGTTGCATTTCTTTCTGCATTAGTATTAGTTTTCTGTATGAAAAAGTTAAAGCTCCCTTTCACGCATTTTATGAGATCAACGTTCAAGTAAGAGAGATGGGGAGAAACTCTGATATCCTCCTTTTTGTGATGAAGCTTAGGCCACTTTGATTTTCAGTTTCCAAAAAAAACTAATAACATGTCGTGTCAACATAAATGTTAAAGCTCAAAATGCAGATATTATGGTGAATATATTTCCACAGGAAAGATACACAGTGTTACCAATTTAATGCTTGTACTCCTCAGAGTTTTTCTGAGTGTAAATTTTGGTGAGCTTTAAAGTGAAAAAGATTACATCTTCAGAAGCTTGCATAAAGAAGGGAATTAGCAGCAGGATTTTATACTTGCATACTGTGTACTTTCTGGTGGTTTTCTTTAACTTTGGAGGGTATTTTCATACTGCAAAGCTCTACTCTTTAAGACATGACAATATCTGACACTTCTCCACATTCTTGAATATTTCTTTAATATAGGAGCAAAAAAATTTGACCTTTGTGACAATTCAGGAATAAATATAAGTTATAGGGATTTTTTTTCTTCATTAGTTATTTATTTTGGGGTTGTAATTGTTAATACTTCTTGAGCCTCAAGAGTACCAATCAGTCTAAATCTACTCTTTAGTCCCTCAAAAATTACTTCAAAAAATAAAAATAGCACCATTATGCAAAGCAATCTAGCAAATCCAATTATTATGAGTTAAAAATTACATGTTTTAAATTTAAAAGTGAGACAGGCTTAATTAAAATGCTACTCACTGATCCCAGTCATTCTACAGAAGGACCGTTTCCCTGTGTACTTCCTATTTACAATAAGCTTCCTGTAATGCGATATCCTTATTGTGAAATGACAATCTTTCTCATTCCATGGGATTTTTTTCAGATACAAAATAATGTAAGAGCCATCTCTTCCCTAGTTATTACAGTGGCTTAGATTTCTACGTGTACTGTGCCACAAATTGAACATCCTTGGTCTGAATACTGGTGAGATGTTTGTATGCCAGCTTGTTGGCTGAGTCGGTATTCTGCTTTGGGGAGAGGGGACAGGGACAAGACAACAAAAAACTGCCCTGATTTGAGCTGGCAGAGATGAAAATAAAGATGTTTTGTTTGCGTCATAGGACCGGGAATGAATAGTTTTAAGTCACGCGTTACAGCACAGTAATGATGGGTGGACACACAGGAAAACTTAGGTCCCTGTGAGCGGTGTTTAATCATTACTTGAGGAATCGGATAAATCCTCTGTGATTTAAGTGGGCCCATCTCAGTGTATATATCAATTTAACCTGATACGTTGCTGGTTTTGACTCATTGTCTCCTATTGAACACTGAATATTAAATGCTTTTCTCTATAAAATGTACCTTTTTCCTCACTCAAAACATTTTTCTGCCAAGGACGAAGCTACAGGTACAGTAGTATTTAGTTAAGTAGTAGTTGAGTTCCTGTAGCATAGGGGCTCAGATAGGGGCCATACAAGTATTTAGACTTGATGTGTAAGTCAGAGGTATTATCTGCTTACATGTGCCTGGAGTCGATGTGGCTTTCAAAGGTATGGTAGAAAGCTGAAATATCTGTGCGACTACTGTCCTCCTGTTAGCCACCAGTAGTGAATTCTGGCATGTTTTCAGCACTTTCTTAGTGTGACCATAATGTGGGAACATGTGGTATATGTTCCTCTTAGAGCTTTCTGTGATGGTGTGTGTTCCTCTTAGAGCTTACTGTGATGGTGCTCTGATCGACTGTTAAATATAAATTCTTTCTACTCCTGCTTAATCCTGTGAATTTCGGGGGATGAGACTATTGATGGGGAGCAGATGTGCACG
This sequence comes from Vanellus vanellus, assembly GCF_965231255.1. Taxonomy (NCBI): domain Eukaryota; kingdom Metazoa; phylum Chordata; class Aves; order Charadriiformes; family Charadriidae; genus Vanellus; species Vanellus vanellus. The sequence goes on along the minus strand of NC_138906.1, from coordinate 63,903,262 downwards.
TGCACAAGTATGCCACATCTTACCACCAGACTTTGCCTATCTAAGTGCTGATGTGATCGGTATATTTCATATTGATCTGGAAATGATGAAGAGTAGGTGAAGCAGTTTTGCCTTCTTGCGTGCCTTCCTAGAAATATTAAAGCCTAGAAATATTAAACCCAGAAATACTAAAGGTTTGGAGCTCCCAAACTTTTGGTCTTCTGGATGAACAAAGTGGGATTTTCTGCCTTTTAGGTTCTGGATTGATTACTGATTTATTTTGGTTGTCTTTGTGTTCCCTTTCAAGGTTCTGCCACTTTGCACCACTGGCAGCAGCTGGCTCAGCCTCACCTGGGTGGGATCCTGGACCCAAGGCCCGGGGTTGTCACTAAGGGCTTCAGGACCCTGGACCTGGACCTGGATGAAGTGTACTGCCTTAATGACTATGAGGAAGATGAGACAGGTGACATTTCTTACAAGGGCCTAACTACCTCGACGCCAGTTCAGCACACAGAGACCTCAGGTGAGAGGTCACAAGCACAAGTGACTGTTTCAGACAACAAGAATAACCCCCGCCAATCTCAGGCTTTCACAGAGGAGATGCAGGAGTCCGCGACTGACGATGATGAGGGGTCTGGTGAGGGAAACTCATTAAGTCCAGTAAAACTGACATCTTTACAGGATTTTGATTACTGGGCCATTCTCGCATCTCTCCAGAACAGCATCCATAGTATTGCTTTGTGTGTAGCATCTGCACGTTAATGCGTGCAGTAGTTAGAACATAACCATTCTAACATTGGCTCAAAAATTCTTTCTTTAATAATCTTTTAATTTGACTTTTTTTTTTTTCAGTAACAACATCTGTGGTCAATTTTTTACTCTATTTTGATAAGAGAAGGCTGCTAAAAGGAAGTGGTTCATTCACAAACCTTTGTGTGGCATGTGACTTGTATGTGTATTGAGTGCACGCTCTTCAGTGTATATAATGTATAGACCAGATATATTTTGTATGCTTATAGTGCAGATATTTTTCTGACTGTTCATAAGAGATGATGCCATGCTTTAGATTTTGTACTTTGGGGAAAAAACAAAGATAAAATGATGACAAAAGGTGCATTTAAGTTGCTTTTGCTGAAACAAATGGAAGTGCCTTGAAAATCAAGCAAAGAAATTCTGCAGCTTAATTCAATTACCTCACAGTTACCTGTTTTTAAATTCTCTTTGAGATAAAGAATTGAGGATGTTTTTAGACAGAGAATAATGATGTTACCCTCATTCCCTCTCCACCACGCTATTAATTTCTGTCCTTCCTATTTATACCATATTAAGACTTAAACATTTTTAAATGTCACAGTACTGCATGAGTTATTAGATACTTTGAATTGATATTTGCAGTCTGTTACTGCACAAGGCTACAGGTTCTCAGACCGTAGTGTGTTTTGAGTTCGTGTGGTTTCTTTTTTTGTTGTTGGTTGTGGGGGAGGGAGAGGTTTGTTTTGTTTTAATAAGCTATACAGGAGTGTTAGTCTTCATTAAGATTTGTTACTGGTAAAGAATTATATTTATTCAGAATCAGAAAACTACCAGAACTCCTTTTTCTTCAGATTTCTCATTTTTACATAGCTACTTTAAATGAGGACACCTCCTTCCTCCTCCTTTTTCTAGAATAAATCACAATTTATTATTTGACTGGTCTTTGGAAGATTAGATTGTCACAGGGATAGACAATAATATTTCTGTTATTTGCGTGACGTGCAGAGTATCCTCAGTTCTCGCTGAAATGGCGGTTCAGTGCTTTCTGCTATTGAACATAAGCTACTTAATACAACTGGCTGCAAAAAGATTAAACTTAGAATCATAGAATCATTCAGGCTGGAAAATACCCTTAAGATCATCAAGTCCAACTGTTAACCTAGCGCTGCCAAGTCCATCACTAAACCATGTCCCTAAGCACCGATCCACAGGTCTCTGAAATCCCTCCAGGGATGGTGACTCAACCGCTTCCCTCGGCAGCCCGTTCCAATGCTTGAACATTGGAACCCTTCAACTTCCTTTTCCGTTGGCAAAAATTGTTTTTATTCTATGAAATCTATTGCCCATGAATAATGATTATATTTAACTTTTTATGTTAATATGGAAATAAATAATGCCTTCACAGGAGTTGTGTACAGTTTTGGATATTATCCAGGTGTTTGTCATTTTGAAGAGTCTAAACAGCAACAGCAAGATAAAGCTGGTGATCTAGGAAACATGGACTGAAATAATCAAAGAAATAATTGGCATTTTTTTAAGGTCTATGGAATAAAAGATTAGAGAAAAGATACAATTCATTTTAAAATGTGTTGCTGCAGAGAGGAAGGGAACAAGCAGTTCTTCATGTACTCAGGATACAATAACTGGGGGGGGGGGGGGGGGGAGCTATTAAGAATAAGCAAATGCACTGAAAACTTTGATTTCCTATTCTTTATCCTTCCTCCGGATTGCCCAGCTGCTTAGGATTTACGAATATCCATGAGCCACCACATCGTTACTGGTTGCGTTGCTTAAACAAAGTAAAGATACTGCTGTATCTGCTTTTTGTTGAAGCAGTTTGTCAGGTGGTGTACAAGGAGAAGATAATTGTGGATGTTTTTAGAGTAGGCGCTTACTGATATGACAGTGCTTCTTAGGATCCACAGTCTGCCCACTGAAGAATACCTTTTGGGAGCAGAAAGGGATGTATGCTTAGCTCATGAATCTATTTTGTATTTAAATATTGTGCAGCCATTGCTCCTCAGCAGTGGCTCAGGAAAAAACCTTCTCGGTATCCTTTCTGCCTCTCCTAGATTTCTCTGTAAGAAACACAATGCAGGTAGGGGTGTGTTCTGGACATGTAGTTCCTTAGAGTGCTGTCACAAGCGCAAGGTTATGACCTCATTGCTTGCATGATTCCAGGGGAGATTCCAGGCAGAAACATACAGAATAAGTTCTTGCTAGAGAATGTGGAAGTAAAATAAAAAGGGAAGGAGAGAAATATCTTGGATACAGTCTTTAGTGATAGTGCTTTTGCTTGTAATCCAGAATAGCTCCATTGTGGAAAAATCTAGTTCAAGGGGTTCGTAAAAGCCAGGAAGTATCTCCCTACAGTTGCTGTTGGCAGGACATAGAGTGTGCCGGTCTATGGCTACCAGTCTTCTAACTTGAGAACAACCTGTCTTTGGAAATACAGTGCCCACAAGGACCATTTCCAGCAGGTGTAAGTCATCTTGGCTTGGTGTCAGCTTCATTTGGTATGTATGCTTTGAGGGTTGTGTCTTCCCATGTTTTTCCACTGGAGATGTTCTCTGGCAGAGTACCATGAGGTCCTATTTTTACTGCCATTTTGTAGGCGTGTAGAGTGCTGAGCCCTAGGAGATGTTGTTTTAACATCCAGGCTCAGGAGAACAAACATTGCTGGTAGTGCCAAAGATGTCTTACAGCCAAAATAAACATATTCAGAAGAGAGTATCAGTTGTTTCTTGTTGAGTGATGGATAGAGTCAGAAAATATTCTGACTAAATAAGAAGATATGATTCTTGAATTTTCCTGTCCCTATGTTGAGAGCTGTAGTATCCACTGATGTGTAAAATAATTTCCTCACTGTATATACAGATTATATCCCAATTATGGCACTGAAGATTTCAGAAGAAATTAACACACATGTAATTTATGACGTGCAGTTGGTCTGTCAGAGCTACATACTGTGTGGGGGCTCAGTAATTTTATGGAGGATTGTAAATTTCACAATCGCAATTCTAGTCTAATACCCAGGAAGAGTTTGGAATTTGTATGTCACTTGAGTAGGCTATCAGCATAATTGGAATGGTAAAGAAGTTACAGGACATGGCATTGTTAATAGCATCTAGGACAAGTAAGTTTTGCAGCACAAATTTTTAGTAACCTCAATATATGTGTGTTCGTTTTTTTTTTTTTTTACTTGAAAGAAACTGTAGTATATAAAACTGTACAGAGTCTGTTTTGGGAGGAGGGCTTGTTGTGTTGTTTTGTTTTGTTTGTTTGTTTTTTTTTTTTAATTCATTGCCTTTCAGATTTCCCTTAAGCAAAAAAAACCCCAAGCCATTCAAAGCACTTAATAATCTTGTGAATGTTCTCATTTTGAAGTTGGACAGGCTATACTTGATTCAGCGTGTGCCTTATATTCATGCTAGTTTTGGGTGCACGAACTGGTCTTTCAGTACTTGTGTTTGTTAGTTCCACTGATTGATTGCTTTGAACAGACGTGTGTGGAGCATTACAGGATTGGCCCTCTTGTAATTCATGTTTAGACCTTAATGATGACATTTCCATGAGATCTTTCCAAATAGATGCCTAAAATCGCAAAAACACATAATGAATGTCTTATGTTTGAGTTGTTTTCAGCAGATTGCTATATATGCTTCTAAGTGGTTACCATTGTACAGAAAAGCAGTATATTTTATAACTCTTCTTAGAACTAAGGTATTGATGCATATTTAAATATATTTTATTTTCAAATGGCATGAAAATTTCACAGTAATTATTTCTGTAAGAAAAATCTGTCAGCATTTGCTATCTGTGCTGTTAAAATGCTAGAATTTTAATTTGGGATCTTAGCCTGCATAAAATCATGTTGAAGCCGCATTAAATACATTGAAGTCTTTTTACATCTGCACTCCATGGATATATACATATGAGGAGGAAACCTCAGCCACAAGAAAGAGAAGAAAAAATACTGTCCAAAGAATACCTGCCTTGGTTCAGTTTTTCATCGCTTGCTGTTTCCAAAGGCAAAACAAATGGAAAGTTTGGAAATGCAGATATTCCGAAAATAATTTTATTGTCTGTTGTTTAAGAAACGTAACAGGAGCAATGTTCCTGGCACAGACGTATGGATTCTTGGAGGTTTTGAGCATTCACAGTTACCCCTGAAACCAGTGTTTTCTGAAGGCACCGATAAGCCTTTAGGAGAGCACCATGCTCACATTTTACTACAGCTGTTGTGTTTATCACCCATCTCCATTTTGCTTTAGTAGTTAATCCGGGCATCAGCTCCAGCACACCCTATATTCTCCCTGTTCTGTCAGCCCAGAGTTTTCAGTACAGGTCGTGCTGGGTATTAGAGCTTTCACCTGCAGCCACCTGGAGGGGATGAACTCTGCTGAGTTTAGAGAGTACATGAAGCAACTGTCTTGTCCTGTGGATCCTAATGGGGTTTTGTTGACCTAATTTTTAGGAGTTTCACCTTACCAAAGAATGGAGTTGGGGGAATAGACTGGCAAAAGTGAAGCCTGTAGCTGTATATCCCAAACCATGACACTGGAGGAAAAAAAATGCCTTTTAATGGTCCTTTGTTGTTATCCTCTTCCAAAGCAGGCAGAGCTTTTTTTTTTTTTTTTTTTTTTAATCTATTCAGCAATAAAATAAACCTCTAATGCTTTAAAACACCATCTTCATCTGTTGGTCTAATGACTCCCTACTAATGACTCCTGTGGAATTGTCATTCCATACCAGTTTCACCAGCCTGTGCTAAAGAGATGTCCAAATTCCACAAGAGCAGGGAAGCAAGTTTCTTCCTTTTGTTAAAACGTGCCAAAGAAATGATGAGTGGAGCAGCTTGCTTCGGAGTTGGGCTAAAACATTACCTTTGTGCCAGTCTGGATCAAGCCATATTCTGAAGATATCTGATTTTTTATTTTCATTCTTTAAAGTTCATTTCTGCATAATTCTGTATTTCTGAGAATAGGTATTTATATAAAATGCTAAGATTTTCTCACCACTGTGAGCTCTCTGCCTCTTCTCTACTCATCTAGCATAGCAGTGAATTTGAGTTTGGAACCAATGGTACATATCTTAATGGTGTTTTAGTATAACTGCCTCTTACAAATCTTCCTCAAACTCAATTTGTCTTGACTCCTTTTAGTGGGTAGGGCAGGTCACTAGTTAACCTACTGTAACTTTGTACCATTCTCTGCATGGTTGAAAATCCAGATTAAACGGTCTTTTGAGGGTTCCCTGAGCAGAAGATCGTGTCCTAAACTCATCTGTTTTGCTGTTTGCACCTAGAAGAATTGCCCATAAGCTCTTGAGTGTGGAAGCTGAATCTGAAACAGCTCGGAGCTCTATAAAATAATCAGCTTTGTGTTTTGAGTGGGGAAAGCTGTTTTACCAGAAGGTGGAGCTCTCTGCAGTCAGTTTGACTAGTACCTGCCTTTTTTTTTTTTTTTTTTTTTTGCGGTATTTTAAAAGATGTTTTAACAACAGTGTTTGTGCTTATGGGGGAGTCTTTTTCAGCTATAATGTTTTGCTTTTTTTCCTAAATGCCTAAGAATTGTTTGAGAAAGCTTAATAAGGTAAAGAATCATTAATTACAGAGAGACAAAACATGATCCAGCAGAAATCTAAAGTTTATCTTGAATTTTAATTTAGGGGAAAAATGCACTTACAGTTTAGTTTATGGTGTTCTGATGGATGAAATTACATGATGTTTCTGTAATTTTTGTTAAACACTCAATTATGTATGGATTCTTTTTCGTACCGATATCAAGCCTCATTGTTAATCAGCTACTACTTTGAAAAAGAGGGTATAAATAAAACATTTGGTTTCAGACGCAGTCATATGGAGCAAATGTTTATATATAAAATAATACTTTACTGTATGTACGTCTGAAGATAGTCTCTCTTATGATAAACTTATGTATTACTTCCTCACAAACTTATACCAACTCAGGAGATGGCCATTCTTATGTAAAATTACTAGCTTAGGAATGAATCATTTTGTTTCAATTTTACAAACTTTGTTCATTTACAGCAACAGGTTCTCACTCTCTTTGTATTGTGTCCAAAGGATGGAAAATGCTACAGCAATATGATACACCCCATTGTTGACTGATCGAGGACGAAGCTGGTACAGGACTTTCTTAGTGGTATTTGAGGGTGGAATACATCCTTGGAAGTTGATTTTTTTAAAAAATTTTTCTATAATTTCGATTTGTTTCCTCTTATTAGAGTCAGTGATTTCTCTACTTTTAGCAGCCTTCTCCTATCTCTGACTCATTAGTAGCAATGAGTCTTGCTTTTGCTAATGCAGCTATGTATCTTCAATGTGCCTGTTTCCAATCTGAGGGGATTGCCCAGTGGCTCTTACAAATGGGGAAAATGCACTTATTGTATTAGCTATGTGCTTTGGGTTGAGCTTGCAATCTTTAAACCAGCATTGCTTTATTCTGTTCTCTATTCATCATCCAGGGATAATTGCTTTGTTTCTACTTGATTTATGTTGAAGTCCTTTGTTTTTTCTAAATAACCATTTTTTTTTCATGTCCAGTTATTTGAGCTCTTTCTCCAGATTTTCTTTTAACTCTCTACAATATGGAGAGAGTCATGATTGCTAGGCTGTGCTCCCTTGTAATAGCTTTTATAGTGCTCACACTAATCTCTAAAGCAACTGGATTCCTGAAGCATCATAATTACCGTCACTGGAGGTGAAGTAGAGCTTGTTGTTATGTTATGCTGTGCTAACATTTGAGTGTGTTAACATGACACTCCAGCGGGCTTTTAGAAATATCCTTCTTCAATGTACAGCAGTGCATTCCAGCGCTAACTAGAAGTTACTTCACGTCGTTCGCTTAGCCACTTCTGCTTCCACTGCTCACACTCCCCATGCTCCAGCCTTCACGCACCGCTTATATGTGTTCTTAAAGGACTACCTAACTGCACACACTATTTTGGAGCTGTGATACTTTATATATGAAAAAGGGAACACAGCCACGATTAAGACTTGCCTTGCTTCCGCTAAGCATCTCTGGAAGTTCAGAATGGTGTCTGGTCTAGTTGGTCTATCTGTCTGTCCTTTGCAATGTGTTGAATAGTTGTGTACTGTGGTTTTAAAATGTGGCTTAATCAGGGAATGGCTCAGAGGGTTGGGTAGGACTGAGAGGGAGGGAGCTGCACACGGTTTTTGTTGTGCATGTCGTTTGACCACTGCTAAGTTTGGTTACTAAGTAAGAGAACCTATGCAATCATGATATATTTGATGTAATAGTTAACTCTGGGTGTTTTTCAACCAGCTTTTCAGATGCATGGCTCTTAAATTTTGTAGTTATTTTGTAATGGCCACAGCTGCATTATACAGCAGGTTAGTATAGCCACAGAAGTAGCTCTCCTAAGAAAAAAGGAGTTGTCTTAAGTCCTTCATTTTTTAAATTATGAGCTGTATTTGCTTCTCTCCCAAATTATTGATATACTGACAGTGGCATCTTCAGAGCCGCGTTTGTGGGGAAAACGCTTTACTACGCTGATTACAAATATTAAAAAAAACTTGCTATGTTGTGCAGCTGAGGACATACATTCTTAAAGAACCTAAACACATACACAAGAGAAATGTCACAGATGTACAGTAGTGGATCCAAAAAACTGCCACTTTCCTTACTGTGAATGTGAAAAGTCAGAGAGAGAAATAGTACAACGTGTCCATCCCCTCCCCAACTTTTCAGTCGGTGTTCCTGTAGCAAGCTGGATCCATTACTGAGAAGTAATGAGGATACCTCTTTGTGGATCAATCTAAAAGCTGAAATGCACAAGCGTTCAGAAAACTTTAGTGCTCCTGAGCTGGTACTAGAAAATGCTGCTTGTAATTTCCACTGATGCAAGTTGCTCATTTAGATAAGGACTAGCATTTCAAGCACTGCCTTGTCTAAATTTGTTTTGAGCAAGACTTATCTGCAGCGTTAGTGATCACGGGGAAGTTTCAGCAGACCCTTTTAGCACTGGCCTTGGAGTCCTAGATGGATTTGTTTTGGAGAACAGGTGTCTGTTAGAACACTGCAGCACTTGTGTATTTCACTTTTCTTGCATTGATCCTGTCCCAGGTACCTCATCACTTTTGGCATCTGTCTTATCAGCACACAGAAGTTTGGTTTTCCCCTTTTCTGTGTAAAATGCAAAGAATTTGCTTTTTTTTAATTTAGTACCTCATCCTGGGAAGTGCATGTCACAAACCAACTCCACCTTCACCTTCACCACCTGCCGCATTCTGCACCCTTCCGATGAACTCACACGAGTCACACCAAGGTAAGGGTTTCCCGTGATGGCAAAGCCTTCAGCTCTGTCAGTTTTCCCTGTAAGAAAATACAAAGTAGTGGCATAAGCAAAAGTATTAGCCACATTGGTGAATGACAACACACCCTGAAATTCTTCCTCCCATTTTGAGTTGCCTCAACCTGATTTTATTTGAGAGGCATGTGTAATGTTTTAGAAAACCAACGAAAATATCTTAAATTTGTTTGTCTGTAGTTAAAATATTGCAGGATCATACATAACTAAGCCAACATAAGTTGGCTTCCGATATCCAAGCTGGACTACCCTTGATCCCAAACCAGCACGTGTGAATGTGCAGAATGTGCACTCCCACAAAAAATACGAGAGAGATTTTTCCAGGGAGGAAAAATCTAAATCTTTGGCACAGAAGAAAAAGGGATGATGCACATGTAAAGAAATCGAGGAAGTACATGAGGAATGGGAGAGGAAATACACCTTAATAAAACCAGGGAGCCGTCTACTTTGTTCCTTAGTGTAATTGTTGGAAATGAATTCATACCAGCCAGACTGAAAGTAATGAACTGGCTTAATTGGGATGTATAGACAATACATACTGATAAAAGGCAATTCTGTAGCCTTGCAGAACATGAAGATCTGAGAATCAGAGAGGGTGAGTGAATTTCATACCTAAAGAGGGAGCTTAGCAAATCAGTATTTAAAGAACATTTTCTCTGTTTAGAAGAACAATGCCTCATTGCTTTCTCTGCCCCCTTTCTAGCTCCTGTGTGGGAGTGTACCATTCTGTAGGTCCCCATTCAGAGATGATTTGTCTAGACTTGTTTAGACATAAGATGGACACTGATTACCTAAGGAACGTACAAAAAGTAAGGGTATTAAATATGAAAACCTGCAAAGTGGAAAGGAAATGGCTGATGATTAAATGTAACTTTTCTGCTTCCCTTCTTAACTAGGTTAGTTAACTGTGGCCTGGCTGGTTTTTCTTCACTTTTTTCTGTCTTCCTGTTCCCCTCAACACTGTTACTGGAGAGAACCTTTAAAATGGCAGCAATTCTATTTTAATTTTCGTATTATTGTTGACTTGCTGTTAGTTGTAGTGATAATAAACTCCTTGATTATGTTGGTTCCTAAATCTAAACAAGTCAGCCGTAACTGACAGCTAAACTCGGTACATTTTCAGGTGCTTTAGTTACGCCAAAGTTCATCATTCATTCAGGAGGAAAAAGAGCAAAATAAACAATATGATGTTTTCAGCAGTGATGTTTAAGGAGCTCCTCCTTACCAACTATGAACGATTCTTCACAGGTCATGTGAGGAGGACGAGGAAACAGCATTATGTCTCGTTATGCTGAGAGGAGGTATAGGGCAGACACTGTGACCCAGCATGGCAGGGGGTGAGCAACACTGCCAGCAGTGTCTGTGTTGGCAGGATCATGTTCCAGGAATGTTAGTGTGTGTGGCACCAGCTAACCCAAAGAGTTTTGATATTTACCTACCTGGCTGCGTTTTAACCTAGCCTCTAACCCAGGTGACGCTCTAACCGGACTAAATTTCATCCAGCTAAATGAGGTGCTCATTTATTTGTTTCTTTTCTCAATCTAACTCTGAAACTGCCACTGGGTTGAGTTGCTGAGGCCAGTTTTGAGTTTGTTTCTGTGGTTGTGTCCAGGCTGCTCTGCAGTGTTGGTCAGTTTAATGGGGAAAATATTTCCCAGTTAAAGCAATATTGAAATGATCAAACAAACAAAAAAAAGCAACACCTGCATAACAACTGCTTTCTTGCAGGGATGTCTTTTCTTTTTTGGTTTTTTAATTGCACTGTCGTGTGTACCTGTGCTGACAAATTAGTAGAAATACTAATCTAAATACCTGTGCAACCGAAATCGTGAGCTGGAAAGAATGAAGCTGTTGGAGTTAATAAGCCACTGGAGTGCTGTAGTTTTCATCTTGTGACTAAGACATCTTAGAAGCCTGATAATTAACACCCTGTCTGGGTTTCCAAAACGTACTTGGTTGTACCCTGTAGAGAGTTAGTTCACGCAGTAAGTTCTCTTTCTCTTTCTTTTCCCTCCCTCATGCTTTTCAAGACTTCTTCTGTACTTCTGTGTTTAGCCAGTGTGGGAGATGCAACACAGTGGCTGTCACTGCTCTTTAGTTTCACCACGAACTGGAATCAGAGCTATGAAGATGCAGCTTTAATCAATGCTTAAGAGAAGAATTGTGAGCTAACTTCTCCTTTCCACGCAGCCTTGCCTGCAGACTGTGTGTGTGTGCTGCTGCAGTGGCCATGAGTGGCCTCCTTAGCTCTGCTGTCAGGAGTCCTTCAGCCCTGCTGCTGATTCGGTCCAGGCAGAATGGAGAGGACCGAAGGAGAGCTTGCCCTCAGCACATCTGCCTCAGCACATCTGCCACATGCACTGACAGCCACTGCACACTGGGGGGTGCAAAACGACCAATTCCAGAGCCACTTAGCAAGGCTGCTTTTCAAATTACACCACTCTTCATACTAGTTTTCTCAAACACGTGTTTCACTGCAGTCGTAAGAATATATGGGATTACTCTTGTTGAATTGCAACTGCAGGCTAAAAATCCTGTGGTGGTTTCGCTTGCTTTCAGTAGGAGTTGGTACAGTTCTAAATTACTGTAGAGGTCATGTTGGTCAGATCCTATTTTGAGACTTCGTAACATCAGGGTAATATTTCCTTAATTAAGGAGTGCCTTAAAAATGTTAAAGTACTGCTGTTTTTTAGAAGATCACTGGACAAAATTTTGTAGTGTTACATCAACTCATAAGTTCTAAGTTCATCAGAAACTGGCTCAGAACAAAACATTCCAGGATGTCCGACCTGACATTCACAGTAGTCTTAGTTCCCAGAGTTCGTTAATGTAAGGTGACATGAGACTGCAAATTCCAGTCAAGACATTGTCTCGGCCCTTTTGTCCATATGGGCAAAACGGATGCAATTCATTCATTGGCCTGAGGCTTCTCCATACCTGGAAATCCAACCAGATTGTCGCAGTGTGGCTTTTTGATGCGTTTCTTGGCACAGAGAACTCGAGTTGAGTTCAAGTTGCGTGTTACGGCTGAGCCGATCCAACAGCGAGGCTCTGCTGAAAAGGGAAGATCTTGCCCTTTCCCCTGTTCCCCCCACCTTTAGCCACTTAGTTTTCCGGCTGTCTTGCATTGGCTTTGTTTTTTTGTCTGACTCTTTGCTGAGTGTCTTCTACTTGCTAACCTGGCAAGATGAAGGGGAAGATTTCCTTCTTTGAACAGTGGTGAGCTCTCAGGTCAGTGAATTCTGTTAGCATCAAGTGTTGCATTGTTCAAGACCTGTTAAATGGCGTTAGAGGGGATGAATCCATGCCTAGGAAATACTATTGTGGAATTAACTTTTTTCATGTATGTGGCAAAAATCATCATTTTAGCATGGTTAGAAATAGTAGGAAAGCTTTTTTGTTTGTTTAAAGGTGCGTGGCACCTTTGGGATTCTCCCAAATAGACATGAATTTGGAGTGTCATGGATATCCCACATGCCTTGTTTCTGGAGTAATTAAGTTACGCCGTGCCTTATTCGATGAATGGTTTACCTTGGACTGCCATAAATTTTGAGTGGGAATTATGCATAGGTAAACATGCTGTGGCTAGCCTGATCTATAAGGAGCACTGTAGTGCCAGAAACACTCAGACCTCAGTGTCCCTGAGATCTCCTATTGTGGCACAAAGGATTTGGAATGTCTCCTTTGTGTTGGTAATTCTTTGGAAATAGGAGCTGCCTTGAGTCTGTTTTCATTCAGGTGGTCGGCTTATGGGGAGAGGACAGTCTACCAGAATGGACGTTGTCTGATACACCTCAAGAAGTCCCAACCCCTAATAACTAGCAGTAGTGTGCTTAAGAAAACAAAATACAGTAAGATAGCACTAAACATGAGTATGCAATGTCTGCCACTTGTTCTAAATGTGCAGATTATCACCCATTTAACACATTCTTGTCAACTACCTGTACATGGTTGATTTTGAGAAGAACTGGAATTGGGGAGCAATTTAGCCATGTTTCAAACTATAGAAATTAATGTTTTACCATATTAACAGTAGAATGGCTCTTTGTCATATTTGGTTTGCTCCTGCTTCTCAGTTACCTATTGACCAATTGACAACCAAGAGCTTGACTGTATTTTCTCCCTCTTTTGATGACTATTCACACCACTGCGCATCTCCATCAGAAGTCAGGCTCCCCATCCTCTTCCCCATAAATGAAAGCAAATTCAACAGAAGAAGGGAAGAAGGGTTTGACCTTACAGAAGTGCACGTTGGTGACAATACCAACTTCCAGCAGCTTTGCTACAAATGCTTCTGTAACAAATACATTCCCCTCCTCCCTTGTCACTCTGCTACGACCCAGCAGTGCTAGAAGGAGTAGTAGTTCCGTGTGCCCAGAAGTGACACTAAAAAGTAAATCTATCTTGCTTATACCATTGGTCAAGTCCTCAGTTTCCTTGTCTTATGGAAGCAACTGGGAGTTGTGACAGCCAGTAGATCAAGAAGAGAAACTTGAAGGTGTTGATCACAAACCTGTCAATTTAATAGTTTATCAGAAGAAATGTGGTGGTGTTGGGGAATGCACTGATCCCATGAGACTGGGTGATGAAGTATGCAAAATGGAAAGATGCGTTTTGTAGGAGGTGGTGTTTTAGCACTTGTCATCATGTTTGTGAGAAGCTGGGAACTGTCATTTTCCCCGTGCACTCTCAAAATGCTTAAAAGGCCCTGTTCAGGGTTGAAGATCTTGCTTGCTCTAAGTTTTAATTCCCTAGTGGAGAGAATAATTTGCCTGCTCTTTTGCTTTCAGCCTTAACGCAGCACCTACTCCAGCTTGTGGCAGCATTAGCAATTTGAAAGGCACCCCGGTGGCTACTCCCTGTACTCCTCGGCGTCTGAGTTTGGCCGAATCCTTCACTAACCTCCGGGAATCCACGACGACGATGAGCACGTCTCTGGGGCTGGTGTGGCTGCTGAAGGAAAGGGGCATCTCGGCAGCAGTGTACAATCCGCAGAGCTGGGACAGAGCCAGCAGAGGCACCTTCCTGAACACATACCCCCCTAAAATGGCGATCATTCCTTCCACTCCACCAAACTCACCTATGCAGACACCTTCTTCATCCCCTCCATCTTTTGAGTTCAAGTGCACCAGCCCACCTTATGACAACTTCTTGGCTTCAAAGCCTGCTAGTTCAATCTTGAAAGAGGTGAGGAATAAAAAGAACATCAGGAACAGTGAGAGTCAGACCGACGTGTCTGTTTCCAACCTCAATCTTGTGGACAAAGTCAAGAGGTTTGGTATCGCCAAAGTTGTGAGTTCGGGGCAAACGTCAGCTCCTCCTTTAACTGATGACCAGGGACCTCTTCTCTGCGGGGCACAAGGACCGGTGAGGGCCCTTGTTCCTGGAGGCCTGGCACCAGACAGTCTCCCATTGGGCTGCCCTGCCGTGACCAGTAGCATCGGGGGCATCCAGCTCAACACCGGCATCCGAAGGAATCGGAGCTTCCCCACCATGGTGGGTTCCAGCATGCAGATGAAAGGCCCGACGTCTCTCACTTCGGGGATCCTCATGGGAACCAAGCTCCCGAAGCAAACTAGCTTACGATGAAGGACTTTATTTTTACAGCTAGTCTTTTTAAATAAAAATACTGATTCTTTCTCCGATCCTCTTTTCCCTACCACCCTTTCATTGCCTCTTGAGTTTGACAAATCAACTTCGTGCCTAATGGGAGAAATGTGTAAACTTTGTATAAAATGTGTAAATATGTACCAGATCTATTGTAACTAATTGGGTTATTTTACTCTTCAATTGAGTGCAAAAGGCTCTACGTTATGATTGCTGTATTAAGGTTAACTTGCTAACCTTTTGAAAAGGTGTTTGGTTTTTTTTTTTTAAGATGCACTGAAAAAAAAACAAAAGAACAAAACCGACAAAAAATAACTTGACTAGGAAAACATGAATTCTGTAGCTAGCCTAACTTGAGTCAAAGGTGCATGGGAAGCTATTGAATGTGTTTTGTGAGACCTCGCATTACATCACTTGAAGCATGGGAGCGTTTGTGCTTCGTTAAATGCCGAAAAAAGCACTCAGTTTAACATATGGTAGTTTTAATTTTGCTTCTGTAGATGAGTTGAGCTGAGTTATTGGAGTGCCTGGCTATTATGCCTGAATGGATTAAACTGTTTGTTTGGGGTTTGGTTGTTGTTTTTTGGTTTTTGTTTTTTTTTTTTTTCTTTTTCTGTTCTGTATTCTCCTCCTCCCGGAGGTGCTAAACTTGAACTAATACTGTGTTGAGGTCAGCAGGCCAACTGGGTACCTGGAATATTGACATATTCCTACTGCCTCTGTTTCATTTGGCACGCTTACACTTTGTGCGACTTTTTTGTTCTTTTTGTTTTGTTTTGTTTTTCAATGCTGCACTGGATTGTGAAAGGGAAAACGCTTTACTATGTGTTGCTGCCACTGAAACATGCTTTGTTAGTGCCCCCGAAGAAAACAGTTTTCACAACTCGTGAGGTAAACATGGCAGTGACTTCCTAGAAATCAAAGTTGCGGAACAGATTGACAGATAAGAATGTTATAAAAGAACATGTAGCGAAAACAGTATTAGAAAAGGTGTGTCCTTGAAACCTCAGCAGAGAACCACAGAAAACATTTAGTAACGGAATGGTACAAGCTGGAAAGAGCAACTGGCAATCCTCATGCTGATCTTCAGGTTTCATGCATGTGGAGGACTGCGGCCTTGTAAGCAGGGTGAAAATATTCCCCGCCCATTTTCTGTTTTCTTTTTTCAGAGAAACCTTTTTCATCAGAAGTTGGACCATAGCAGAGGTAAAAATATGGGAAACACTTTATCCCACAGTGTTTTTAAACAGAAAAAAACCACCTCCTGCTACCAAACATATAACTCCTACTTCTTCAGAAAAGAAACAATAGACCTCGCACAACCTTTAGTTACAGCCAGGCAATCCTAATTTGTATTGCAGTTTTCTTCTCTGTTTCTCCCAAACTTCTGCTGAGTGCTTGTAGAAAGAATTGAAATATCCTGGAACTGGAACAGACTGGAGGGACCTTTCTTCTAGAGCTGAGCTGAGCTTGCTTCTAGAGCTTGAGCCGAGACCTATATTTTTTTGGAAGCAGGGATGGAGAGGCGCAAAGGGAGGAGGATTTAACATCTGCTTTTCCTTGCACTCCTATGTGGCATCTAAATCAAGCTCCTCGTTTGTTACCGTAATCACACTACATGTAATTGCCATGAATTGCCGTTTGTACCAGACTGTTACTAAATCATTAGCACTGATAATTTCTTGTATAAATGAAACTGTCTTTTAGTCTTTGTGGCGAGAGATAGGTGGGTGGGTTTGAGGTTTTTTTTTTTTTCTGAATGAAGTAGTTATTGCCGGTAGTGCTATGGACACTAAGGATATTTTTTGAGAAAGAAAAAACACATCGGTCAGTTACTGCATGTGTTTGAAGACTTCTATTTATTCTATGAACTTAAAATGTTTTAGTAAAATGTCATCAGCTCTCTTTGCTGTTGTATGTGTGCACTTATTGCAAGTAAATTTAAGTATCTTTTTATTTGAATGTATCTTAAAACAGTAGATAGAATAACAGTTGATTCTGAAAAAAAAATCATGGACTTAATGGACCATTTTATATACCCAGAGGAAGAAAGCAATACCATATGAGAACTTAAAGTGTAGAAGTTAATCATGCAATCAGGAAGCATTATTTAGCCTTTAAATAAGCAGTAGGAGCTGTCCACCCACCGGAGAAAGCAATTGTAAAACATCAGAAAGATGAAATTTAAATTTTTCTTCACTAATATAAATAAAATAACAGAAAAGTTGCATTGTTGTGTATTATTAAACTTTTTCTTTCATGTTCTTTTAAGGTGATAAAGATTCCACCCTGATCCCTTGCTTTCATCTCTCAGTCAAAGCAAAATAAGAGGCCGTCACCAGGTTTGGGTTTTAAATTCTTGGATGCAGAAGTGGTTGAAGAGTTTTGAGATTTTAAGATCATTGGAACTGGTGAAATTTGGCTCAAAACAAAAAATATAGAAGCAAATGCAGTTTTTTATTTGAGTTCCAAGAAAGAAGAATTGCATGTTGGATGGTTTGTGCATTTTGAGCAGAAGGGTGCGCACTCTCCTGCCTAATACGATGCAAAAACTATAGTGACAAAATGTGGAAGTACAGCTGTAAGGAGGAAACATCCTGTGTTTTCCAACAGAGACAGAAGTGAGGTCTGCTGTTAGCCAGTAACTTCCTTACCAAGGGAGGAAACAACCCACTGATTACATGCCAGGTAACAAGAAAGTCAAAAATTCCTGCAGACATGGTGAGAGCTAAGTAGTGACAAAAGAGTTCCCTGGAGAAGGGGATAGTCTGGCAATAAATGATACAGATATTAGGCAGTCTCACACATTGACGAGCGGGATGTGTGTCAGGTTGGGAGGGGAATAATGCCTTTTATATCACATACTTGCTACAGAGAGAGAACTGGAGAGCAGGAATGCCAAAATAAACTTTTGGAGGGCTTGCATTAGTATGACGCGGTGCTGTATGACAGCTGCGAGGAAGGCCGATGCCTGTGGTGCACCGGGCACATCCAGGTACTGTGTCAGTGAGTACAGAGGCTCATCCTTCCTGTCTGCTCAGCTCCGAGCCTGGGGGAGGCTCGTGATCAGAAAGTTAATGGTTAACGGGAGAGATCCAGGGAGGACCAGCACAGTGCATCCAACCCTCCACCCCTGAGGACAGGCTGAGTTAAACAAGTGCCACTCCAGGGAAGAGGGGGAGCTGAGGCCGGTCCATAAGGTGCCTATGGCTTTAGGATGAGTAGGATTTGGTTAACTCAGGGGAGGGTGTGTACATGTGAAAGGGGAAGGAGATCTGGAAACCATCACAGGTGTGTGCAGAAGAGAGAGAGCAAGGAGGGAAGCCCTAACGTATACTTGTAGTGGGACCTACTAAGGAAAGTTGATGCTTAAGGTTTAAGAAAGAAAAGTTCTGCTTGGAGAAAACTGCATTCTGTTAGCAATAAATAACATATCGGGATATTGGTTGGTCAGTCTGGACCTGATCTGTCATGCCCTCCTTTAAAAAGCAAATATTCACAGAGACGTGAGCCTAGATGGACTCTCACTGAAATTGTAGAGTTTTGACTTCACAGGCTCTATCTGCATGTATCTCACTGCAAGACTGTAGTATTAAGCCGTGAGCATTTTGAGGAAGATATTTTCTCCTATTATAGCTAACAAATAAGATTTTACATAGTAATCTAGACTAGGTAAGTCCTTTTTTTTACAGGCTTATATGTATTATCTGGATATCACAGTGGATAAACTCAGGTTCCGGTGGCCTCATGCGGTACCTTCCCGCACCTTCAGGAGCGAGGACCCAGCCCTGCAAATCCCGTTCCTGAATCCCTTTGGCTGTCACCTTGGTCAGAAGCTTCAACCCCTGAGTTTATTGACCGCAATCAGGGGACAAGCGACAGTGACGTAAGAGCCAGGAAAGGCAAAAGAAATGAATGTGTGGCGGAAAATGGGAAGGTAAAGTTACTTTGATTGCACCCAGGAAGATTTGTAAGGCAGTTGTACAAGTGATTAAAATTAAGTGTAACGCAGTTCCCTGCCTGGTCCTACACCAGCCCAGCTGCTGCTGTGCTGGGTGGCCCTGCAGAAACCCACCTCCCGGGGTCCCACTTGCTTCTCGAGGGGGCTGTTGGTTGTATAGATGCTTTCAAATGATCTTTCACAGCTTACATAAACTAATTGTAAGCTCTCACCAACTGCAAAACAAATGTTCACTGGTTCTGCGTAAACTGCTGCCTTACGCCAGGTAACCTGCTGTCCTTTGTTTTATAAGCTCTGCGTGTGGTGGGATTTCTCCCGTGCTGGCAGTTCCTGCTGTACCTGCAGTAGCTGCTGGCTTCTCTCTGCTCCTCGGAGCAGGGTACCCCAGTGCTCCCCAGCACTTCCCATGATCTGCAGAGACCTCTCGGAAACCGCTCGCCCGCGGAGGGTGGGAGCTGCTGCGGTGTGGCACAGGGCTGCGTTCTTCACTGTGAAAGAAAGGTATGTGCTCAAGTGCAATGCACCATGGGCCCCCCAGCCTGGGTAGCCACGAATCAGCCCTAATCTTTGACACCCTGTGAGCTTCTACCTGTGTTTCTGTGCTGTTAGGTGGCTCTGACCCAGGGGGCCAAAAAAATCCCCCTGTGACGCAGTGCCAGCGTTGCGGTTCTGTGATGCTTTGCTCACTTCTTGCTCTGTTCTCCCTCCCCGCAGCAGCAGCCCCGTCTGCGTGCAACCCCGGCCTGGGTCTGCCTCCCTGCCTGCTCCTCGGCGTGCAAGAGCACTGGCTGCCCTTTGCACAGCCCTCTCAGCTGCTGTCACTTCTGGCTGAGCTGCACTGGGTGCCTGTGGCACCATGGTGACACTCGGTGTCCTGGGTGAGTTTTGTATAACACGGGAAACATCATTTCTGGGTATCCTCTTTTTGCATATTTTCTCCTTCCCAAATTAATAGCTTTCCCCCACCCCCGCCCCCAACTCATCCTTGCTGGTGTGCATGGATGCTCCTGCGGTGATCTAAATCCTTGGCTTTGGAATGAATAAATAAGTGGGGTTTGTTGTTGACGTTGTGTTGTTATTTTCTGAATTTTTAAAAAGTATCCAGAAGGATGCATGTAATGCTGGGTTTGTTCACTTTGTTTGAAGTTGCACCAGGGGAGGTTCAGGTTGGATATTAGGAAAAATTTCTTCACCGAAAGGGTTATCAAACATCAGAACAGGCTGCCCAGGGAAGTGGTGCAATCGCCATCCTTGGATTCATTGAAAAGACGGGTAGACGCGGTGCTTAGGGACGTGGTTTAGTGATGGTTTTGGCAGTGTTAGGTTGGTGGTTGGACTCAATGATCTTAAAGGCCCCTTCCAACCTAGACGGTTCTATGATTCTATGACTATGCACCCTCTGTGCCAGCCAAGTGAACAGCGATGGTGATCAATAAGTCAGTGCATGTGGATCTGCTGACTTTCAGGCTATCACGTGTCTGGAGGTGAATTATAAAGCCAGCCTTCTCAAAGGCCTGGAACTCTAGGGCAACTTGGGTTTTACGCAACCATGAAAATCCAG
Source organism: Vanellus vanellus (assembly GCF_965231255.1). Classification (NCBI taxonomy): domain Eukaryota; kingdom Metazoa; phylum Chordata; class Aves; order Charadriiformes; family Charadriidae; genus Vanellus; species Vanellus vanellus. The sequence continues at coordinate 63,883,046 of NC_138906.1, read as the reverse complement.
AGGTTTAATATGCACTGAAGGTCCTACAGAAGAACAGGGCTTCAAGGTCGTGTTCCTGGGAAAGGAAAACTGATCAAATACCCACGTTGACAAAGAAGGCCACAGGGAAACCAAAGAGTGCAGCCCACTGAGGTCAAGAGAAATCAAAGCTGAGTCAGGCAAAACTCCTCAAGGTACAGAAGGAGCAACTGGAGACTGTGCAAGGATAGGAGGTCTACTGGAGTGCAGGACCATTCTTCTCTGTGAGATGTTTCACCCTAGTGATTTCAGTGGATTTTGGAGGAAACACAGTTTCTGCTTCTGGAACCAATGCTGGTATTTGGAGAGTGTCTTAGTTTCTCCTTCATGACAGTAAATTATGGCACAGGGTAACAGAATGCATGAGCCATCTGGAAACTCAGCTGATGTATTTAATGCACTTGGATGATTTCAAAGCAGAACAGAGAACTACTGCATAAACTAAACCTCAGAAGGCCAAACGGCTGATGAATTGGTGCCTCTGCTCTGAAATAGTCCTCCATCCTTCTGATATCCAAGTATCTCAGAAACTTTACTGGATGCATCTTCACTATACCAGAGCAAGGAACATGGTTGTTCACCTCTGAAAGCTGGCTTGCAGGTGAGAGGAGGGTGAGGTGCCAAGAACTGTGTGCCTAAGACTGGGCTGTGGACACGTAGGATGTTCTTTGGAGAGCCCAGACTGGTATTTCACCCTTTCAAGACTCTTTCCTCCATCCTTTTGCATGTCTCCAAAGCACTGCATGGCCCTACAACATAACGCTGTAGCGCACGGAGGTTTAAGTTGCTCCCAACTTCCTGAAGATGTTTGTTGGTAGCTCCCCACATCAAATTGGAAAGTCCAGCAATGTCAGTGTGGTGCATCCTGCCTTCCTCTGGTACAGACAGGATCCGCTGCCCGTAGCTTGTACTGACATTGAAGAATTAGCATGGTTGAGCTCTGCTAAGGCATCTCGCTGGGTGCCACTCAGACCCGCTTTAATTCAGTTAACAAGTCAATTGAGACCGCAGAATGGGAAGAAAAATTATTTAAAAGGCCTGAAAGTTATTGGTGTTTAGCAACGTCCTTAGCTGTAATGTGGGCAGTGGGCTTTCATGGGAGAATGGCATATACTCAACAAGTCGATGATGTTTGTAATTAAAAGATTATAGAGATTTTTGTCCTGCTGAAATAGGCTTCAAGCTGTGCTGGATCCAATTGCAGTTCAGTTGACACAGGCACTTAGGAATGATTAAAGCTTTAACAAGCCCACAGCCAGATTTTTTTCTTTCTTTAAGAGAATTTTAATGAAACTCGGGGGATACAAAAATCAAACATACAGAAAAGCCTTTCACAGCTCTGCTACGACATTGTAATGTTCGCATTTTCTCCAACTTGCAAATTCCTCCGCTCGGGGCCATGGAGAGGGACCGCCTGGTTTGCACTTGGGTAACTGGAGCTCACTGAAACGCGCAGAGATGGGCTGCAGCTGGGAACATCTGGCTGAGATGTGTCCCCAAGGCGCATCCTGGCTGCTGCCCCATGTGCGGCGAGGATGGAGGGGCCGGTGATGCAGCAAAGCCTGGGAGAGCAGAGCAGGATCCGCATGCGTTCCTGTTTGAAATACCGGCGCAGAGAAGACCGTTCAGAACCCACATGCTGCCCCAGCTCCCGGGGAGAGCTGCCCTTTCCCAGGTCGTGGGCACTCCCTGCCTCTTGGGGGGCTGCTTGGGTCTCCCCTCACTCCCAGGAGGAGCACTTGCTGCTTCCACCCTCCTTTCCTGGCTGTCATGTTCATGGCCCTGCACGGGCAGAGCCACGGGCTCTTCCCTGCTCGTTTCCCTGGAGTTTGCAGTGAGCTGCTCTGTTGACGGGGATTTGCCCAGCACCTGTTTTGAAATTAAGTTAATAAAGCTGGAACAGAACTAATTGAATCAAGTGCACGGAGAAAATAAACTGTCTTTAAATGCAAAAAGGTATTGATTTGCTATTTTGTCGGTGTTCATTTAGCCTCTGTGCACGCGCTTCCACAAAGATGCATTCGAGCAAAGCTAAATTAAATGTCAGAGTGTTGGCAGTGCCGCGATACTCACCTCCCAGACAGGCACCAGGAGGTTGTGCCAACGCGCTGCCGCATGTGCCCAGATCTCACAGAATCGCAGAATGGTCAGGGTTGGAAGGGACCTCAGGAGATCATCTAGTCCAACCCCCCTGCCCCTGCAGGGTCACTTACAGCAGGTTGCACAGGATGGCATCCAGGCGGGTTTTGAGTATCTCCAGAGTGGGAGACTCCACCACCTCTCTGGGCAGCCTGTGCCAGTGCTCTGCCACCCTCAAAGTAAAGAAGTTCCTCCTCATGTTAAGATGGAACTTCCTACGTTCAAGTTTGTGCCCGTTGCAGGGCACTTCTCAGCCCAAAGCCTTTGCTGGACCTGAGGGGCTCATACCCAGCTGCTGCCGGGGCTCCAGCCCGGAGGCGGCTCTCTCCCTTGGGCTAAAGCAGAGCCACCTGGAGGGTGGCTTCACTCGTGCCCCTGGGAGGAGCATTGCAGCCACCAGGGTTGCTTGACTTTCCCGAATTTGCCGCCCTCCCTGTTTAGCTCCGATTAGCACCTCCAGGTCAGCTGGGAGCTGAATGGTGTCTCAGCGGCCTTTACAACAACCTCTTCCCATCTTGGGAATTTATTTTGCTCCCAGAGGAGGAGGTGACTCATGTTTTTAGGAGGAAGAGGATGTTGCTGAGCTGCTCACAGCCAGCTCCCTCTCGCCTCTGGGAACTGCTGTGTCCATCTGGAGCAACAGTTCCTCTTACCTTGATGATCACTGCAATTGCCTTATTATGTGCCTGGGAATGGCACCTTTGCCGTTATTCACCTATTGGGGATACAGAAAGTCCCAGCCCTGGTAACTGGGAGGGCAGTGAAGTCCCCCCCAGCTCCCCCCAGGGACCATGGTCTCGCTCGCAGGGCAGGAGCTTTTGCAGGGCAGAGGACGGGGCCGTGGGGCTCCTCTTACGTGGGAGCCTTGTGAGCAGCAGGCTTGTGAAACCACTTCTGTGCGTTGTTTCTAATGACAACATTCCCCAGCAATAAGGCTGGATGTGTAACAACACCCACTCCCAGCCCCTCCCCAATAGTATAATATTGCATCCTTCAATAAGGATAGAAGCATTTTTAAATAGTGTTTCAATGTTCCTGTCATTAAAAGACAGTAAAGTAGAAGGTCAGTTTTCTCCCAGCTTACTTGTAAAGAAACACCACTTTGGTGGGGAATGTGTGCAATTTTAGATTAATTTGTATTTTCCTCAATTAAAAAAGAAAAAGATTAATTGGTTGAAAGTTTAGAAAAAAAAATTGGGAACTTTGGGCTGTTTTTCTGTGAGCAATACTCAAAACTAAGAAGATAATTCAGGTGTTTAGAGACTCGTTATGTTTGGAAAGGAACTGAGAAACGGCAGACTAGGTGGCCGGGGAACTGGTTGACTGGAAGTCGCTTGAGAGGAAGAAAAGTTCATGCAGAAAAGCGGTTCCACTTTCCAAGATGAGATCCACAAAAAGAGAGGTTTGGTGTCACTAGAGAAGAGAATTCCCTGTCTCTGTTTGCTGAAGTGTCCCTTTCCCTGCCAGTTTCTGTGGCGCTGCCTGCTCTCCCAGCTCCTGCTGGGAACAACTCCTCAAAATGTTTTTTTTGTGTTCAGCCCTCGGCATAGCCATTTTGTTTTGTTTCCCAGTTGTCTTGCTTTTGGTAGAATTTCGGTTTAGTACAAATATTTTGATTTCTATTACTTTTTATGCATTGTTTTTGCCTATTAACTGCTCTGTAGAAAGATATTTAGAGATATTCACCTGCCTCTTTCCTTTGGCGGGCACCTGCTTTTCAGCATGTGAAAAACACATTCCTTGTCTTATTAATGTATGTATTCAGGAGAAAATTTGTGAATTATGCAACGCAAAATTACTTCCTTTTTCAGTTCAGGGAATTCCTTAGCGGTGAGAACCAGCTGCTAAGGAGGAGACCTTGTCAGGGGAGTAGGAGAGTGTGAGTAAAACACCTTTTGCAGGGAACGGCTGCATGGGGACAGGCTGGACGGGGTCCCCAGGGTGCTGGTTTAGCACAAGCAGGGACCCCCACCTGGCTCTGAGCGCGGGGCTCACTGCCTTGCTCTGTGCCAGGCACAGTCTGGGCACAATCCCGCTCCTTCTGCTGGCACCGGTGGGCGATGGCTAACTCAGGCTGCCTCTGTGGTACTTGGGAGAGACCTGTTCCCTTTTAGCACACCATGACTGGGCCGCTGTGATGCCTTGTCCTCCTTTCCCAGGGACCATCGTCTGCTCCTTGCAGGGAACCCTCCTCACCCCCTCCCCAACTGAACGCTTGCCCCACCACAGGGCAGGGAATGCTCTGTTTATTCCGTGATTTGCAGCCACCAGCAGAACTTTCACATTTAGTTGACAACATAAAATAAATAAGCCAGGAAGGTGAAACATGTTGGTGTCATTCCTCTTTCCGTTTTAGCACTGTTGACTATTCGCTACAAACACATGCATTTGGCATGTAACTCAGTCCTTTACAAACGGGGTCACCATGAAGGTAGCTGGCCTTTTCTGGCAGTATTGTGCTGTTGTGTTTATATTTGGACAAGTTCCTCTTAAGAGTGCACAGCTACTGGGACTGTCACAAGATTTCTCTAAAAAGTGGCTCGTTTGTCTGACTGCTCAGCACATGGAATATATTTACATTGCAGAACGAAGGCATTTTCCTGCCTCTGCACAGTAAGACATCCAGCAACATGTGGTGACAGGACAAAAAGGGATAAGTGAAATCATTTTAATATCAGTGTATGAGAAACCACAAAAGAAAGAAAACATTTTCTGGAAAATTCTGCATATGTATATATTGCATTGTATAGTCTTACAGACAAATTTACATCAAATACATGATATATTTTAAAACACTGATTCGAAGAGGACAACAAATTAATTTTTCTCTTTCTGTACAGACATGGGAGTGTGATTTTTTTTTCTGTTGCTATAGGTTGCTGTTCTTTAGGAGGAGTACTCGTATTCTTCAGCACTGCGGCGTCCAAAATCCATCCAGCCCATGTAGTCTCTGTCATTTATCCTGTGCGTAGGATCAATGCTCTGTACCCTGTTTCCCATAACTGAGAGCCTTCCAGAGGGACCTAAAGAAAAGTGTTTGGGAGAGCAGAGAGTAAGTGGACATACTTTTCAGGTTCATCCATTTTCTGATCTGTTTTGTACTCATTAGCAGATGTCTGCAATAGTTGAAACTGTGACTTAATACAGACCATGTAATGCCACTGTTACGTCATTGGGGAAAACATCATAGAAATGTTATGGGTAATGTCCTGAAAGTGGCTTGGGTTTCTATTGTAAAATAAATAGATCTGTATTGTAAAATAAATAGCTGCTAGGAAGGAATATGGGTGCGTTTCTCCTTTTTCCTTCCTATTTCACTGGAAAGTCCAAACCATTTCTCACTCCTCCTATCAGGCCATGCCCTGGCTTGCTGGTATTGGGAGAATTGCTCTAGAGGCAAAAAATAACTTTGCTTGAGAGCAGACTCGGGGCTGTGACAGGACTCCGCCACAGTCCTGTGTTGCTTGAAGAGCCTTAAATGTAAGGCTCTTGCAGAGCAAATTCAGGAATAAGCAAGGCAGGGTTATGAATCCCAGGTTTTGTGGAAAAGTGAGAATAGTCCTGAAATGGAGAAAGTTGTGTCTGGAATTTATAGCTAGAGATGTCTATTGCTGGAACTATACAGGGCTTATTATTATGTCAGCGCTATTTTCATTGCGTATCCAAAGCTTTTGTAATTCCTTCCACAGCAGGGCTGGATGCTGATCTCTGATCTTGCCTTGGCCTTTCTGTCATCCTTGCTTAAGGCATCAAAGAGATGCAAATTATTTGCAAGGAGAATTGAGGCTTTAAAAAATAGGACGTCATCCTCTGTTTTGACATCATCATATTATGTAAGTAGAAATGCAGGGAAAGGTAAATTACTTCTCTCTGTGCTCCCTGAAAACAGCCAAAATTGACATATGCCAATAATTAGATTGATCTTAAGCCTTGAGTGAGGAAGGAACAGATTCAGTATACCAGTATTCAATGCAGACTGAGGCTTGAGGAATACTTGAACTGATCAAAAAGGAAAAGCAGCCCAAATCAAACCCCACAAATCCAAATCTACACAATTGCTGCCTTACGGTTCGTATTTTGAAGAAACCCTTGGTGACTCTGTGCTTTTATATTTCAGGGTTTTCCTCACGTAATGATTTATAATTAACATGATCCATTAAAAACAGAAACAACTGCATTGTTTTGTTTGTCGTTGCAGAGGGGTAAGAGAGTTAAAGGTATCAAAAAATGAAACCAGCCATGTTTTAGACATTTACCTAAAACAAAATGGCAAAAAAAAAAAATTATCTCTAGGAAAGAATATTTGTTGATTGTTAAACGCTCAAACCCCATGAAACTCACATTCATAATTCAAAATATGTAATTAAGTTGACGAAAATGGCTTCTTGGCGCTATAACCAAGCAGGGCTAATACGGCGCAGAACCATCTCTCAGTTGCTGGTACTTAAGAGACTTCTGAGCCTGCAGTGACCTGTGGGCTGTAATGGCTCCCCTGGTGCCGTTATGGTCTGGCCTGGGGCAAGGGCTCCTTAGAGGACAGTAAATGTGCGCGTCTCTGACTATGTCTTGTCTACACAGTGCCAGGTTCATGCTGAAAGCCTGGAGATGAAGTTAATTGAAAGCTAGGGGTCATAAACAGTAAAATGAATTTCTCAAGAGCACCTCAATTACCCTTCCTCAAACCATCAGAGATGTGCTGCAGAATCAATGTACAGCAAACGTATCCAAAATTGTAGCTGTTTGGCTACAGGGCTGCCATCTAGCCCTAACCTCTTGAGAGAATTTAAGTCTCTCACTGTTTTAACTGGAAATGTTGTCCAGAATGCCATCAGTGTTACCACTAGCAAATGCCCAGACTCTCTTTCCCCCTAGATGGAATTTTCTAGTGAGTCTTACGGTTTAGACAGGTTACAAGTGACTAATACAGTAGATGTGATCATTCTGCAGAGATTTCTGACGTACTGCTCAGAACCTTTATGTTAAATGAGACTATAGTGTTTTGATGGGGAGCACTGTATGTATTGTTACAAATTAAGTAAATACTGTTTGTCCCCGTGAATCTTCTGTAACTAGCAGGTCCATCTACAAACCAGAGTCCAACTAGCCTAGTCATGTGACAAGAATCCCATTATCTGCTAATGGTCACTTTGTAGAGTTAATTATGTAGGTCAATTAACATGTATGCAGGAAATTCTCCCTCATATTAATAGTTACCAAAAAAGACATATTAAATCCAAAGTGTTCTTTTCACTTCATCTGATTAAGCTAATTGGAAATGTCAGCCAGATATTTAAGAGACTATAATGGCTACATAAACTAGAATGAGGAGTTCGGTTTCCTTGCAGGTGAGTGACAATGACTACACTGGGGAAAGGTAATGAGGATTCTGTTTTGTAGACCCCTGCAATAAGATTCTTACTCAGTAACAGCTTTAACTGTAGCGCTTGCTGAATTGTGGAATTTCATATCTGGAGTCTCTTTCCACTAGATTATGTGAACTGTTAGAAGTTCTTTAATGGATCTTGTGCAAATTGGTAACATGAAATGAAGTCTCTCAGACTATATTAAAAGTGGTTCTTTTTCTGTTGTTTCTGATTTGGCCATATTCTATGTACACAGATGAATGTGTATGGCTGCATATGTAATGCATAAAATACATGTGGCTTCTCTCAATTGCAGCCTGTCATTAAAAATAAGAATAGGATTATGCCTAGCATAGAGGTCAGCAGTGAAGCTATCAAGAGGGGAGGGTTAAATGATCTGCGTAAGGTTGCGTGGAGACACGGGAAAGGAGAAACCTCTTACTTATGTAAAGTGAATTTTATCCTAAGCACAGTCTGAGACTGGGAGTGAATTAATTTCTCAATGTCTGCATGTCCAGGTAATCCTCATTACTGCCTTTCCCTCAAGCCCTCTTTGCTTCTCAGATGTCCTCTTTCCCTGCAGTACAGTGGATAGACTGGAGTGAAGCTATCACAAGTAAACAAGATTTGTGTAGTGGCTTTTTTTGAGGTTGGTAATCAAAAGGCCACAGCAATGAGGCTGCCCATGGTGTTACTCCACTGAGATACAAAGCAATACAGAAATGATACAGTTGAGAAGGAAAAATGTTTTCTTGGGGGTGAGTTTCAGCGGGAAATTATTTTGATCCTTCATTTTTACTGGTAGCAAAGGCGCCACATGTTTGTGTCTATGTAAAACATATGCTGTAAGATGTCAACAGGGACAGCTTTACTCTTTCTCTTGCTAGCTCATGTATATAACACAATTGTTTCCTCCAGTGATAAATCATGTGATAAGAACGAAGCCCTTTAATTCCACTACTCTACTGGTACTTCACACCCTTGTTACAAATGCAACGCCATGGAGGTTTTAAATAACTGCAAGATGGTGTTCCAAGGCTGCTTGCGACTGAAAACCTAACAGGAATTGACATGTTTTGAAGCATATGTGCTTTTACTTATCACTGCTTTTCCTTATTGTGTTCATAAATGTGAGTTCTGATCTTGCAAAAGCTTTCCCACTTTTGTAATTTCCTCTAGGACCAAATACATGGAAAATCCAATACTCGGAAAATTTCCCTGGTACAGGTATTTTTTGGCTGAGATGAGGTTAGCCATTTGGTCTGTATTTAGCGTCAGAAAAGTTTTCCCACTATTCTAATGTCTAAAAAGGGAGGGAGGAGGTTAACTAAATGAAAGTTTGAAGAAAATGCAATTACTGTATTTTATCTGAGATACAACATGCTGAAAATAATACCAAAATAATTATAAGGCTATGAAAACAGTAAGTTAAAAATAAAAGCTGAACTGACAAGTAGGTCACATTTTCTTCAGTTACCTGTACACAGCTCTCAGTCAGTGGCTGCTACGTACAAATATTTTTTGGAAGAATTTTGCAGTAAATAAGAGAATACTCTCTACTTCAGGAATAACCAGACAAAATCTATGTCCTGTCTTCTCTAGGAATTCATGCTAGATGATGACAGGGTTATCTTAACATCTAGGTATCCCTGCAGGAAATTCCACTGACACAGAAGTAGCACAGTAAGTAAGCCATAACCAGTACCTTTTCTGGCTTGCTGGAGATACTTGGCCAACAAAGCACCGATGTTTGCTCTCTGGTCAATGCTTCCATCCAGCCGTGACACAGATTTCAGCGGACCAGCAGACGAAGGGGCACGGATGTGTCGGTGATGTTCTGTCAAGCTCTGCTCGAGCTCAGCAGCCAGTGGATTCCCATTGTGCGAGCCCACAGTTTGCTGTCCGAAAGAGCTCACTGAGAGCACAGCAAGGAACACACAGATGCATACACCGCTGTACATTGCTGGAGAGAAAAGGAATGATAGGCTGTTAAAATGACCGTATTTACTAGGTTGTATGTTGTCTCTACATCCATCTTCCATTGGGGTGCTGGTTTCTGAGCAAACTAGGGTTGTGTTGGGCTTTTTTTATATGCAGGTAGCTGTGGGATCTGTCTTAAGTTGGAAAACATGTACGTGAATAGTTAAATATCCCTTGATAAGAAGAAGATACACTGGAAGGAGTAAAATTGTATCACTGTGGTATGTGCTACATCTCCCAGATCTACTCAATTCTTATTTCTTTTCTTTTTTGGAAGATGTATTTCATTAAAACTTAAGGGAGATGAATCCAGCTCTGTAAAAAAACTCAGGATTCAAACACTACAGTATTTTGCTGTTGTACTAAAACCTGCTGTTATTACAAATACTCAGCTTTGACAAGTTCTACAAAGAGCCTTTACTCTATCAATCCTTCATTGGTTTGAACTTTAGTGTTCAAGAGGTTTCACCTCATCATACACAGAAAGAACAAGCCAAAACTTGTCCTAAGGAAAGAAAAAACAAAATCTAACACCACTCTCCCCCAAGCATTTGATCTAAAAGCCGAGATCGTAAAAGCTGTTTAGTTAAAAGCTACAACAAACAATGTGCAACTTAACAATATTATTCCTTATATAAAACAAAGAATTCAAGTGTAACAAAGTTTTTTACTGCTTTTTTAAAAAAGTATGAGACAAAGCAATGTCATTTTACTAGATTGTTTGCTCATATAACCTGAAATAGTATTTTTCTGGAAGCACGGAAATTACTCTGTTTTTAGGAAAAACAAGGTACCTCGTACTTAATGCTATAGGGGTAATTTTCCGTTATAAATATACATGAATGATCTCATCTATGTGAGAATTTTTGAATCGTTTAAGTTTTTAAACATCATACTGAACATAATATTTTAATTTTAAAAGAGGAGAAAATTAAGTTTATTTGCCCACCATACACACTAGAAAGAAAACATTTGCAACGCATAAAATATGTTCTTTTAGTATTCTTAGGAGATGAATGAAAAACGCCAAAATGTCTCTCCAGCATGGTTATTGGCGGTGTACCCGCGTAGGCTTTTGGCACTTAGAAACCAAAGGCGCGTTGCGTCCTTTCCACAGAGATATCTTTACAACCGACCTGTGTTTTTTTACGCGTATGTATAGATTCATGTACATTCTAACGACTCCAAACACAAAATCTCATCACCCCCCGGTAGTTGTTTCTTTCGCAGATTGCTCCAGCGATCCCCACCCCGCGGGGGGCGCAGCGGGCGGCGCGCCGCCGGGCAGCCCGCCGCTCCCGCAAACCCTCGCCCCGCGCTGGGGGACAGATCGACCGACCCACCCGACCCTTCGGCACCCCTCTCCCGGTGGAGAGCAGCCTGAATTCCTCTTCCCCCGCCGGAGCCGGGTGCGTTTCCCCCCGCAAAAGGCGGCATGCCTTCAGAGCCGCCGCACAGGTAAGCGCCAGCCACCCCCATCCCGCGTCGTCCCCCCACCAGCAGAGATGCAGTCAGAGGAGGGGTGACGGGTCCTTCCTACCTTTCCGCTGCGCCTTCCCGAGGTCGGACCCGAGGAGGGAGCGAGGCCCGTTTGTGTGCTCAGGCAGGGAGGGAACTTAGGGGCGACTCAGCCTCGGCCCCTTAAATAGCGGCGGCCGCCGCGGCGGTGTTTGCACAACTCTGACGCAGGCCGGGGCCGCCGCCCGCTCAGCCCCTCCGGGGTGGGTAGCCCCCCCTGCCGCCCGCCCAAATGCCACGGCGAGAGGCTGCCGGTGGGGCTCCCGCCAGCAGCAGCAGCGGCGGCACCGGCGGCAGGAGCCGCCCCCCGGGCTGCGGCAGGCAGGGCGGGCTCACCCCGACCGCGCTCGGTGGCGGTGAGAGCTGTGGGGTCTGGGGGGCTCGGGTTCCTCTCGCTGCAGCCTCCTGCCACCTGAGCCCGGGGGACACAAGCGCCTCCAGCCTCCTCTCCTCGGGGCCCTCCCGTTCGCCTCTGCTCAGGAAGACAGGGCGGACGTTTTACTTTTAAAAGAATACAAAGCCAAGGATGATCCCCTCCCGCAGAACGTCCCCGCATGGGGACGCCTTCGACCTGGTTCTCCCTTACCGACCCCCAGAGCGACAAGTCTCCCCCGGCCGCTGCAGGGAGACCGCTGCCCCGTCCCGCTGCCCAGCAGCCGTGCCCGCCAGCTACCCGCAGCCCCCTGCGCTGCCCGGAGCAGCCTCCGCCGCCCTCCCTCCCAGCTTCCCACCTCCTCCTTTTCGGGGAGGAGAGGAAAACTCCTCCAGCCCGGACCGCCCGGGCTGCCGCGGCCGGGCCGGGCGCTTGGCACTCCGGGGAGGGCTCGCTGGGGTCGCTCACCCTGTCCGCACCTTCCCCGAGCCGCCTCCAGGTGCAGCCGTTTTACGGGACCCGGCGCTGGGCTCCGCCGTGACCGTGCTGAGTTTGTGTCTTAATTTTTTAAGTTTACAACTTGGAGGCAAGCCAGCCCCGCAGGTTGCTTTTCCTTCTCCGGGAAGGCAGCCGGGCAGCCCGGCTTTCTTCTAAGACACCAAGGCTCTCCTGGGAGCCGCGTGTGCTGTGCGGAGGGTGCGGGAGCACCGACCGGGGCTGGGGCCGTGCCGACACCGCAGCTGAAGGGGGCTCCAGCCCTCCGAGGCGGGGCGCGGGGGTGCTCAAGTCACAGAGGACAGGGCTCCTGGGGCGGGAGCTGCGCTTCTTCCCCATCTCTTCACCCGCCTGCTGGTGATCCGCCACACATCATCACTTGCACCCCGCCCGGCCTCCCTCCCCGCGGTCCGGGGCAGGCGCGGGCTCCCGCCACTCTTCCCGCGCCGGCCGGCAGAGGGCGGCTAGGTCCCGCGCGGGGCGCCACCTCAGCGTTCTACCCCGACCTCCCTGCGGGACGGCCCAGCCTGGCGCGCCGGGCGGCCTCACGAGGGGGATAAATTCACCGAAAAGCCATGAAATCCCGTGGCAGGAGGCTGCCACGCGGCGTGGGAGTGGGAAAAGGCCCACCTGCCGGCAGCTCCTCAGCGCGGGGGGCACCGTGGCCCAGGGGCGCGGCCCGCGGCTCCTCGCGCCCAACGGCGCCTCAGGCCCAACGGCGCCTCGCGCCCAACGGCTCCCCAGCTGAGGGCCCGGCCGTGGGGAAATCCGCACCAGAAGCGCTGCTGGTGTGGCCCGCAGCTTTACTGGTGTGTGAGGGGCGTTGTGGCCTCCTGCACCCCACTGCCTTGGTGGGGTGAAGCACGGTGGTGCTGGTGCACGAGCTTTCTCCACCGCCTTTCAGCCCCTAAGCAGGGCATCTGGCGCTGAACGGGATACACTGACTGAACTGTGGGCTGCTTTTCATCTCCTGCATCAGTGCCGATGTTGGCAAAGTTGCCATCCCGAGACACTTAGAAAAAAAAAAAAAGGCAAAATCAAAACCTGCTTTGAAAACAGAAAAGTAAGTTGAAGCGGATTGCCAGGGGAAGGAACAACTCTGAAATTGTTCCAACAGTCCTCGTCCAAGTGCTGGTTTAATGGCTCTGTCTGTCTGGAAAAAAAATCGACAACCCGGTGATATTCCTGATAATTCAATTTCACTATTTTTGGCTTGGTGGGAAATAGGCTCACTTCTATTAGACAATTAAATAGTCAACACTGAATTGAACTGGAGGTGTCTGGGAAAAGTATCGCAATCTTTCTGGGAAGGTCCAATACAATAACAATTCTGGTAGAGTCACATCAAGCCCTGGTGAAACTCACTGTAGATAATGAGTTCCCATGGGACCAGCCCAAACCTTAATAGAAGAGAAAGGCAGAGAGCTTGCTAATATATGCATATGCATAATTCATATCACAGAGGTATAAATATAAATGCAGGCATTTAAGGCTGATATATTTGCCTAGTTGAACACATACACGCTATAGAAGTTCATTTACGTTGAGCTGATTTGGAATATCAGTTCACTTATAAATATAGCCAGGGTTGCACAAATGGAGTGGGATAGACTGCGTGTCTGTGCATATGCGTGGCAGCCAAACTTACTATTTGTTTTCATGAACATACAGAAAGGCAACAACATACAAAATTGAATAGCCAAGACAGGAGTGTTTGCTGGACAGTTACATGCACATATTTCTATGGGATCTCTGCTTTTATAAGATTGTATACTAGCGTTTTCAATGTACCTCTGAATTGGTCAAATCACTGTGTTTGCAGTGAGAGGGTCAGAAGCGCAACAGTGAAAGCACAGCGTGAAGTTTTCTGCCTCATTCTACCTATACGTTCTCTATATTGACTGCAAATGCCTATTGGTTTTTCCTATTTAGCCATTGTAGTGAATGAAGAAAGTGAGGCTACTGCATGATGTCAAGTTCTTAAAGTCAGCAGTACTGCACCATCTATAACTTTGGTTATAGACTTTTGAACACGGGATTTTCCCCACTGAATTCCTTACTACTACTATGTACAGTCCTTGGAGATAATTTTCTGATTTACTGATGTTTTCTTTGGTGAAAATTGGAGGTTGCGTGCAAGGTCCAGTCCTCGGTAAATATATGTTAATTAATGGCATTTTAGAATTGGTTTGGGCAGAGATAAAAGATCAGAAAGCCTGTTCAGCTTGAGCAATATGATAGCAGGACTCAGGAGAGTTGCCTGTGGAAACTTAGGCTACATATTGCTGACTGATGTGGCACAAAGAGGAAAGAATCAGGGTTTGGTTTGCAGTAACCTGGTTAGGTTCCAGGACCAGTGTTTTCACCAGTTGCTGGGCCTAGACGTGCATGATGAATCTGTATAGTGTTAACCACAGGAGGGCCTTGTGCCACCATCAGAGGTGGGGTGAGATGGATGCTGCTCTAATGCATGACTTCAGCCTTAGTTCACCAGGAAGGTGCTTTGACTGCACCGGAGCTTGAGCAATATTGCAAGTATCCAAGTATAGGTGCAAAACAAATTTAAACCTAAAATGAACCCTGCAATGCAGTAAATGCTAATATAAATGCATCCCTAAGGTAGAAACTGGATGATACCATAGTTTAGAGGCTGCAGGCTTTTGAAAATAGGTTTTCTGGCAAGTGTCTGTTAAAAGATTTGTGTTTCTCTAACTTCTTCCCCATGGTGTTCAAGATAACACTATCCTCAACTGTTTTCTCTATTTATTTGCCGAAGGTTTTCTCCTGTGTAGCTGACGTGGCAAAAGAGAATGTATGGCTGATCATATATTTTGTGCTGTTCCAGCACAAAGCTTGGAGTGGGTTTGGAGCAAGAAGGCTGTGTGAGAACAGAGAGACAGAGATATTTTCTTATATCTGTTCTGCAATGGAAGTGGCTGGTGCCAGTAGTGCCCCAACAGAGCACTGTGCTAACATCTCAATCTCTCTCTGCCGTGAGATGCAGCAGAGCTTGTCTGTGAGTGTCAGAGTAGCAATAAGCTTGGAAATGGCCTGCTACAGTGGTAATGGAAATGGCCTTTCCTACAGTGGTAAGCATGCAAGTGCAGTGCAATAATTAATTTCTGTCCATGTGCATGTGACTTTTGTCTCTACACTGTATTTTTTTCTTGGCCATATCACATGCAGTTTGCAATAGCATTGTTGTCATGTGGATGGCATAGCAACTTATGATTCCTATGTTTGATGCCTTCCTAGCCATAAATAAAACATACGGATATTACTCAGTGTTATTGCATGGCTTTGGATTCCAAGACATTTAGGCTGAACGTTAAACATGGACCAATATACTGCCAAGTATAAGTATGTTGAGATTTTAGACTGTGAAAGATAAAGCCAGGTGGCTATCCTGCGGGGCTAGGGGGTGCTTGTGTTCAAGAGAGTTACAAGAAATACATTTTTTTTTTCCTAAGTATTATATCATTTTCTGATTACCACTATGCAGGGTTTTTTTACTTTCCTCTGGCCCCTGATACTTAAGGGTAACTTTCTTTGCCACGTTGGGGCAAATTAATGTTTTTTTCTGTGAAACCAATGGAGTGGCAGTGTGGAGGATTACAATGAAGTAGAAATAATGGGGAGAGGATAACAGGGAAGGGAATGGTATAGTTTTCTGGAGCTAATGGAAAAATTAGAGAACATATTTGGACCAACTGCATGGATTGTAGATGTAAAAGAGAGTCTTGAATATATTTTAAGATGGCTATTTCTGTGGGTGTTGATTCAGACTTTAAATTTTTGGTATTTTGTTTTTTCCAATATTGTGAATTTTAATTCGTTAATTTCTATCAAATGACCTAAGTGCTTTCACTGTAGTCTCTTTTCACTGAAGTTACATCCCACTTGACAGGAAGATAAACTCTGCTTGGAGTCAACCCAGAAATTGAGTGAGAAATTTTGGTCCTGGGCAAGTGAACCTGGAAGGTATAATTCCAGGCAGTGTTGCCTGGAATTATAAGGAATTTGGGTCCTCTGCCTGAAGAGTGCTGATCTCCTTGCACAGAGCAGTGCCTCAAACTAATATATTAGTCCTCAAGAGACACCAGACATATACCTAAAGAAGGGTCCAGTAGAAGCAGATCAGCAGAGCTGCTGCTGAGGATGATTGGACACTCACAGACTGCTCTGCAATGGAAACCAAAGAGCAACAGGTAGGAATGATCAGGAAGCCTGCTTCAAAAGTGTACTCCTGGTATGAACTGTAGGCACTACTCTAAATTCACTCATTGTCTTAGAATTACACTTTATCCTGCAGTTGTGTGAAGAAGGAAAATAAGAGGAAAATCCCATTTCCTGGGAGTAGGGTTGGATTGTTTCAAAAATCAGATTTTAGCCTGTATCCCATGAAATTCAGGGAGTTGGTATGTAAGCTTCCTACAGATCAACAGGAAAACTTACTTGTAGGATGTCTTCAAATTTGGTTCCCTGTGGTTTCGAGAAGATGTGGCAAAGTAGAACAGAGAAAAATCCAGAGTCACTTTCTAGGAGACTACCCAATCCCACATCACTTGCTTTTATGTATGTTTTTTGTTTCTTTCTGAAAGACCAAATTGATTTTCTGTGGAAATTGATTATATATTTTCTAAATTGCCCACAGGATAGAGGCTTTTGTGCAAGTTGAAAACTGGAAAAGGAAATCTAAGTACTAGAAAAAATGACAAAGGTATGTGAAGTGTTTGTTCCTAGCAAATTCTCTGTGATTTCAGCAGTACTTTGAAAGGTATGGTAGAGTTAGAAAAGGTAGGAAGATAAAGGCCTATGTTGACAAGCACAAAATAAAAGTACAGTAACTAGTCTCTCATGAAGAATGGGAAGTCTGGTTAATGCCTGCTTTGTGGAATGGTTTGACATTTAGGACTCATCTTCCCTTTTATTTATTGTCTGTGGCATACCAAGTTACTTTGCCATGTACATTTCAACTAATAATGTGTGAAAACAAATAGCAAATAAAGAATAAGTGTTATGTATCAATGTAGAAGGTAGGAGAACATGACAACTTGTGCCTAAAGCATGTGAATTTATTCCTAGCAGTGTGCTTCTAAATCCCTATTCCTGTGAGGTATTTAAGTGTGTGCTTAGGCACCTGCAGATGTGGTTTCTTAGCCAGAGAGGGATGACACACCTTTGAATATGTCCCTAAATGTTCTGTCCTGACACCCATAAAGACCACCAGTTCTTTGAACTTGTTCTTTGCTGTTTTGAGACCTTAGGGCTGTGATCTCGCAGATTTTGTCACATTTTACTGTCTAAAATTCAAAATTTCATTCAGCTTCTCTTGCTTGTTGTTACCTTAGATATATGTCATGCACCTCAGGGGAGTCCTTGCCCTTCTTCAGAGGAGAGGTTTTGAATGGATCTTGTGTTGCTTGCCATTCAGACTTGAAGTACCTGCTTCATCAGATACTTTTTTGAGAAAGCAGCTGTGATAGCACTCTAGTCTATGAAAGTAAAATACATATTTACAAGTACTGGAATCCATTTTACATTGATAGGATTATTTATTGTTTTAAATAGCTGTATTTTATTCTATAATTAATATTTCATTTTATGTAGGAGAAACGAGTCCAACACACTTCAATGTATGTATTAATTAATTTATTATAAAACTAGTCTAGTACAGAAAGAAAAAAACATCGTACCTTTCAAAATACTTTGTACTTTTCAGATGTGCTCTCCATCTTGGTGCGTGGATCCAGACAAAAAGTGTCTTTTCCACTGTGTGGCAATAACAGAATACTGTAGGAGATACTGTTCGCTCCACAGCCCTCTCCTGTGAAAGGGTAATGTCTGACTCATCAACATTTATCAAGCAATTTAAAATCCCAAAAAGGAAGTTCTATAAATGACAAGTACGATGTATTAGCCTGTTGTCTTCCAAACATTTGCATGTTTTCATCTATGCTAAAACTAGAATCAGAATTTAAGAATAGCAAAGTAATTTGACACTGGACAGACGGGACAGCCAATTAAGGCTTTTTAGTGTCCTTCAGAAGAGATAGGGGCTTTCTGCCTGAGACATAAGTGGATAGGACAGCCTGAGTCTTGTTATTTCACTTCTACTGTTAAATTATACTTCATAATATGGAAGGAAATTGAATTAACCTGGCTGCAAAATATGAATTGTTATTCTGACAATTCCTATTTAAATGGAAATGCCAGAAATGTCCATGGAAGGTGTAGATGATAGCTGTTTTGAATAGCTAGAATGGAATGAAAAAATAATGGTGGTCTTTGGACAACAACCCTGACTGCATTGCAGTGAGCTGATGGAAGGACTTTGGTGTAAGAGTGTTGTAAAGAAGATACTTGGAGGTCCTAGGGGTTGCCCACTGAATTAAGTCGATATTCCCACTTTTGACAAGGCTGCTCCTTTACTGATCGCTTAGCAATTGTCTCTTGGATGTGCTGGAGGAGGGTTACTTGCCATGTGGCAGGAAAAAATCATTAGCCAGGAGGCTCTGTAGTCTAACACTTAACTTTTTGTGGCCCGATATTTCCACACTCGGAAAAACCTACCTTTGTGACCACCATAACTGAATTACAGCCTCCAGGAGGTCAAAGTGAGTCAACCTGTTCAACTTATTAAAAGGCTGAGGAAAAAGGCACAGTTAGCTCAGAACTCTATTTTAAATACCTCTCAGCTGCCCCTTAGTGAGTGAGCCTTCCCTTAAAAAAGCAGAAGGAAGACTTCTAAATTAAGATATTTTACTGAATTATTAGGTATAAATGTAGTTTGAAAGCACTGGGAGCTAAGAACACACATGATGATAGAAAAGAATTATTACCCAGACAGAATAACTAAATCTAAGGGGAATAATTCTTTGGAAGCAGACAAACCTTGATATATGCTGCTCACTTTTTATTGTTTCTAGCTATCTGTCTCTAAATTAGGATTTTATAATAAAAAGATTTACTGTATTCAGAGTACAGCCTGGAATTACTTAAATTTAGCTGTTCTGCACAGTGCTGCGTGGCATGAAAGACACAACTTTTTGAGGCGTTTAAATAAGTATGTTTTCAGTTTGACTTCCTAAAATTAACAAAGACTAATTAGTGGGATTGGTCTGCATGGTAATGATGTCTTAGGTTCACTGTTTGATAATACAAATATGTATGTTATTTAACCCCTTACCAATGTTGTATTTTATTTAGCATGCCCTTAGGTCAAATAAATGAGCTTTATCAAAAGGTTCCTTGGGGTACAAGCTGGCTCAAGGTTCTGGCTATACTTCCCTAGAATCATGGAGTCACAGAATATCTCAAGTTGGAAGGGACCCATAAGGATCATCAAGTCCAACTCCCTGCTCCTCTCAGGACTGCCTAATTAGCATTTACTTGTGGAAACAGGAATAAGATGGTTGGAATGGGATGGCTCTGAGTTCTCTGGCTCAAATTTTCTGTTGAAATGAAAGAGTAGGATTACTGATGACTTCACTGGTGTAACATGGTGGCTTGTTTATTTACAAGCTACTGAGGACCTGGTGCAATAGTGAAAAGGTACTGTGAAGTGTGCAAGTGTGTAAAATGGAGGAGAACTACAGTGACTGTGTTTTCTTTTCCTTTGTGTATTTCTACTCAAAGTATTACTATGGAAATGCACACTGCTGCTTTTTGTTTTCTTATGATTTCCCTCCTCCTTTTACTTTGTTATAGTCTGAAATGAGTCATCCAGGCTGAAAGAGGATGTCTGCCATTTGTATGCAGTCAATAAAATAGCTCTGTCATTGAGTCAGTGGGTTATGCCTTTGGGATAACCTGGGTCACGGACAAGGCCAAGGAAAGTGTGGACCTGACCACACCAGGGCCTGGTCAGGGCAGGTGAGAAATTCCAGCTCAAAGCTTAAGCAGAGCAGTAGGGTGAAGGAGTGGTGAGAACAGAGAGGTGGCTCCAGGGAAAGGGTAAGCACTGCGGGGAGCAGGCTGCTGGAGGTGGACTGAGCTAAGAGCATTAGGAACCTGCTGTGATTTGTGTTTAAGAGAAGACTGGGTGTCCTATATGCTAGCCGTACCACCTGCATCCCCACCTGACTGACGGTGGTCGTTGCCTGCATGGTGATGGTTGTTCAATGCTTTGTTTTTTGGTTTTCAGTGATGTGCCTCACACATAGCTGTTCACAAGGATGCTGGGGTTCCCAGTGTGACTCATGGTGGGGGGGACAGGCATACAAGCATGTTCTGTGGGAGATAATGCCAGTGGGAGGACAGCAAAAAAGATACATTATCACTGTCAACTTTATAAGAGCTGTACACATTGTCCTCTTGTTCCAGCAATATAATAGAGCATCCACTGTTTGGATGTACATAGGCCCTGCTAAGTGGTTGTTGGCTACTTGATCAGGATAATCCATACCTGAAATATTCATCAGTGTCTGTGTAGTGTTGGATCTGATGATGCTCTTGTTGAACATACCACTGATTGCAATAGATGGGTTGGCATTCTGTGACATGTTCAGGTCATGAACAATATACTCTCAAATCCTTATTTGCATCCAGTAAAAATGTGTTAAATCTCTTCAGGTTTGGTGAGGGGTGAAGATTTCAAGTTGGTTACTAGTATATCAAAAAACATGCTATCATCTCCAGCCATAAATAATATGATGATAAACTGTTTGATCAAAACATTTTGAAGTGGAATCAGCCACCAAATCCCAGGACACCACTGAACATAAGGTCCACACTTCAGATTAATCAATACCTAATACTTCAGGCATATTTTAACATAATAGAGAGATGAATTCAGGTTAGTTTGTTGGTTTTGTCTTAAAAACTCTTCCCTATTAGGAATATTCCCTATCTTGAATTTATTCAAAGCTAATCCTTTTATTATACTATTAAGATAATTACTAGAAGTGCACAATTAGATTGAAATGTACATTTTTGTGTATTTATTTTTTGCATTTGTGAGAGAGAATAACTTCTGAATATTCGTTTATCTGGTGAATATTCACATCTTCACAATTTTATTCCTAACCAAAACAAAAAGCAAAAAGCCTTTCAAACGACTAACAGAAATTCAAACGATCGTGTTTCATTAGAATCACATTATCTTGCTAGAAATAAAAAAAATAAGATTTTTTGGGTACAAATTAATTATTTAAGTTTTACCTTGATTTTCATTATTTTTCTATGCCTTCCCTTTATTATGATATGCCTGATTTGTTACTGTTATTCAACAGTGAACAGCGTTTCAGCCCAAGCCCCCAAGCATGTATCAAACATATTACAATACTTCAGCAATGCTCTAGTTTGGGTGAGTTATACTTCTACTTTCCTCTGTGGAACATGCCATTTTTTGAACTCCCTTGATGGCCTCTCTCCTTGGAGAGAAAAAGCGGTGCATCATATGTACCGCAGCTGTGTTTTGTCCTAGGTGGGGACTCTGAACTGAACTACAGATCTAGTGAGAGCATTATACGCTCATTATATGCTCTGTATATATGATTATTTCTGAATTGGAAGACCTTCGCTTTTGGCTGAACTAAATTGTTTTTTAGACATTTGTGTGTTTGGCCAGACTCACCTATTTCAGCAGTTCGGTAGCTTTTTTAATCCCTGTCCTGAGTAATGTGCTCTAGGCAATCCTGCTTTAGCAGGGGAGTTGGACTAGATGATCTCTAGAGGTCCCTTCCAACTCTGAAAATTCTGTGTGATTCTGTGTGTGATCAGTTAGTGGTAGTGGGACAATATGCCAGTCATTGTGGGTAATATCCAAGAGCCTCTTTGATAAAGGAAACAATGCCTGAGTGCAAAGAGCCAGGATTTGCACCTGAAGACAGAAGCAGATTGCATTTCTCTGGTTTTAGAAGCATAAGGAGCAGCTTTCCACCAAGAGAGGAAAAAGAGACTGGCAACAGTCTGCATGGTGTTCCTCAGTGGAGTTAATGGCTAAGCAGAGTGACTGATGCCTTCTGTACTGTGTGTCTTGTCAGGATAGCAGCAACCACAGTATTACAGATCCTATCTAACTGCTCTGTGGAGCAGCCAAACTATGGACCATTTTATGCTAGCTTTTTTTATTTATTTTTTTTTACATAATTTTCATATAAGATTTGACTATACTTTGATTAAGGGCCAAATCCTGCTCCTTTAGAATACTGGCAAACAGAAATTTTCGTTAAGGCTAAGCAATGGTGTGCACATATGTCTGGGTGTGCAGGAAGGTGGTAACTGAGATTTCCTTGGCACCCTGTTTTCTTTCCAGTCCATGAGAGTGCTCATGGGGCTGATTCTTTCCTTGTCCTTTTCTTTTTTCATCTTAAGCAGAACATTTCTATATATCTTTTTTCCATGCCAAAATAGATTTTCATTTATACAGAAAGTACAAGATATTTCACATTAAAATACACTGGGAAGTTTTATAGAAATGAGAGCTTTGCAAGCAGCTTGCTATTTTACAGAATTTGCGGTTTGGTATTAAATATTTTGTTCAAAATGAAATGAAAGGAAAAATCCTCGACTGAGCTTTATTGCTATTATTATTTTGCCCTGTTGAGACCTGCTGCTACATGACTAAAGTAAGTTATTTTTAAGAATGACCCAGTGAATTAGGGGCCTACAAGTCATTTACTGCAGTGATGTAGACATGTTGGGAGCTTTGATGCTGATGGTTAAGTGAAGATAGGTCTGAGGCTTCTGAATCTTCAGGTTCTTGAACGTTTTTGCCTGATTTGGTTTGTCATACTGTTAAAAATTACAAATAGGTTTAATCTAAAACCCTACCTCTGTAGGCATTCTTAAATTTTGAGGTGTTTTAGATGCTGGCAAGGTTCCAACATGCTTTATGAGAGGCTGCACACAAACTTTGAGTATGAATAACAGATATTCCAAAATTTTGCAGCGTGACTACATTGTCTCTGAAGTGGTTTACACAGTGCAATAATAGTTTTAGTGTTGAAAATAGTGAAAAAGAGGTGTTGGCTCTGCTTTATACCTTACCCAGGAAACCACAATACCAGAAGTAGTGTGGGACATTAATAACCTAATTGTAACAGATGTTAGAGATAATATTGCAGTTCATTGTTGTTTGCTATTGTAAAAGTTTTGCTGGGCTTTTTGCTCTTTCTGTTCTTCCATACCCCTGAGGACACTTACCGTTAAGATGGATTTAAGATGTTTTTTTCCAGGTGAAAAATTGTACAAGAATAATAAATTTGGTATTCAAAAGACAGACATATAGGCACAAGAAACTGAAAAACATTCTCCTAACAGTCATAATTCCTTGGGAAGATAGGTACAGTGTAAATAGTATCATGCATTATGCATTTTGTCTAATATACTACTCAATAATGAGGTAGGAAATCAATAGGGTGTTTCATTATGCCATTTTAGGAACAAACTTAAGCATATGTCCTAGTCAAGTAGTTATCTGTAAGATAACTACTGCAAGGCATATCCACTCATATCCATTCCTCATAAGGTCACTAAAAGCTGTAGATATTGCAGGCATCCTTGGAAAGATTCAAGCACCTCTGAATATGGGGGTCATGAGCCTCTGTCTCTCTAAATTGTCTGTGCTTAATGCTCAATGCTTTGGTGCATTTTCCCACAGCTCTTTGTTGCAGAACTCTCATTTTCTCCTTACTTTTGTAACAGCTCTGGTGTTACCCCTGAACCTTTTCTGAAGTCAAATATCATGTTTTTTTTTCACCTTTTTCTTGGTTCTTTGACTTGCTAGTTAACTTTATTAAAAGCAGGCTTATTAGAGGGAAAATTACAAATTGTTTGATACCATTACCTAAAACAGTGAGCTGTTCTGAAGTGGGAGAGAAATGGAAGATCTTCATAGATCAGTTTGATTTTGCTTGCTAGCCCAAGGACGATGAAGCCAGCTAAGGCTTGTCTTTTTCTCCCAGAAATGCAGTACATTGCCTTTTTTCAATCTTGTATAGTTATTTTCTGTCAATGAACAGTATTTTGGTTTGTCCCTGGTACAGGCTACAAAACATAACACTTGACTGTGCTGTCCATCCTTAGATCAATGTATCTGGAATTATTTGCTAGTAAATGTTTAAGAAGAATGGGTAACTACTGCCACATCCAGACTATATACAACCTCTGCACATATAAATTTGTACAATTTCTGCCATTGTCATCTTCCCATCTTACTGTGCTTCAAAATACGAACGTTGCTTCACGGATTTGAGATGAAGTCCATGTGCAGGAGTGGGTAAGGACTCTAGATGCCAAGCTACGGAAGACATCTGTCTGCCACCTCTGAGAAGGAGAACATTTAAAAGGCATCCCTGTCCTTTTGTATTGCATTCTTTATATGCTCAAAACAACACGATGCTGACTTCAGATGTCTTTCTCAAATTTCTGGTGGCTGCAGACCACTTTCTTTGCAAGCTCTATATGCAAGATAGTTGTCTCACTGAGCATTTTAGATTTTGCTCCAGGAACCAGTAAACTTTTAGTCAAACAATACTCTGAAGCATAATTTTTAGTTACCTGAGTCAGTTGTTACTGGGTCAAGCCCACTGTACTAGTCTGGAGTCAACAGATGATGCTGGGGCAATTTTGAAGTTGGCTAATATAAAATTTATTGCTCTCCCATCCATATAGGCTTTTATTTCTCTTTGTTTAATTTGTGATAGTGCCTGGACTAGATAGTAAAAATATCTTTTTTTTTCTGTAACAGGATATGAATGACTGGACATGATAAATAATAGAATCTCTTGTAATTGTATCCACATGAATATTTCATATTCTTAGAGCTGTGAATTTATCTCATGTCTGAGAATGCTCTGAAGTATCTGACAGAGCTTAATTGTTTGCTTTTGCTCCATCCCTTTCATACTGATGACACACAAGTCCGTTGCTGCTTAAGATCACACTATTTTTCAAAAGTTCACTGTGCCTACACATGCATGGAAAACCAAGGAGCAGACTCTGAATCTTCACCCTTTTTTTTATTGCAAAGTCTATAACAGTGGAAGTGGAAGGAAGCAAGTTAAATTGGTCTTGTCTTTCTCTTTGGAAGTCTTTCCTCTTGTACAGTATAGATACGGGGATTGGCTGCACCAATTAAAAGTTTCAAAGAGTGCTCAGAGGCTAAATATGAGTGCTAGCTGGCAAGCAACATGCAAGGAATTTCTCAGTGTAGACATACTCTTTGAGAGTGAGTGATAAGGTGTTCGTTAATAGTAGGTATATTTGAAAACCAAAATGGGTAAAAGAATTTTTTTCAGTGGTTACTTTTTGAGTAACTGGAAATTCACACATGTATCAAATGTATGGATTTGATCATGAAATGACAATATTTCTCGTCCTCTAGGAAGGGGCAAAGGAGAAACAGGAAAGTCGAAACAATAGTGTTTGAGAAGGTAGATTTCAATACTCTTTGAGAGTTCATAAGATGTTTTGTGAGAGTCAAATCTGAAGGAAAAAAGAGATGAAGATAGCTCACAGTTCTTTGATGAAATAATATTAAGGGTACAGTGGAAAGACAAGTGTAGAAAGAAACCAACTTGACTAAATCCTAAATTCTCCATTGACCTTTAACACAAGGAAGAAGAATGCAGAAGGTGGAGTGCAGATCAGGTAGCTGGGACAAGTCCCAAAGTGCAATGTAGGTAGGCAGAAAAAAAAAAAAATCAGAAGGGTCAGTGAACAAAATACGATGCAGTTAGTGTGGGACATCAAAAGTAACTGGAAAGTACATTAGTGATAAGACAAAGAAGTAAAGTTTGTCCACTATTGACTCTGAGGGTAAATATGTTAAAAGGCATTTCTTTTGTATCAGTCTTCACTTAAAGCTCAATAGCAATCTTTCACAATTAATACTAATGACAAATGATGACAATCTCAGCCCTTAGGGGGGTACACCAGGCCAAAGAGTACTTAGATGTATCTCATATTTTAAGATTGATGACTGAGAGAAAACTAAATGTAGTGCTTCTTTTGTTGGAGGACAAGAAGAGTTGGGGATTTATAGTGTAATTTTAATCTCCAGAACAAGTACTGATTCTGATAAGATTTTGTAAAAATCTATATGGTAATGAGATGAGTAAAAGCATCTCCCCTCTTGCCATCCTCTTGCCTCCCTGAAAATGCAAGAAAAATGAATGTAATTTAAAATGACAAGACAGGATCTGACTCTGCACAAGTCAATACTTAGTCATAGCAACCCATGTAATTCAGCTTTCTAGCACTGTTCTCTGTATGCATCAGGAAAAGTTCCTGTACAGATGTAGAAATTACTGCCATATTAGCCAACAAGAATACCCAGCTGGCACTTTAAACAAGCTTTCTGCACTGTCTTGTATAGGACTGAGGTTCTCATTGGAGAGTTTCTGCCTTTCTTTGATTTTGTGTCTATTTCCTATTAAGTATTGCCAGCTTAGTTTTAAATGCAGAAAGAGTTTAGCCAGCCACATTCAGTAGCACACATTCAGATTTCCATAGTGGTGGGGGTCCAAAGAATACTGAATCATATATAAAGGGGAAATCTGCATTCAGATATTATCTGATAGTGAACAGAGGATGTGCCACCAAGCCTATAATCAACGTTTATTAAAGGAAGGAATAAATGTTGCATGACCTTCCAATCCTAGATATAGCTGTCTCATTCTATTTAATAAGTAAAGGAGGTTTATAGTGTTTGCCCAGCCATTTCCCAAGGTATGTTTTTTTTACTAGGCTTTGTCACAATGTGACTTTATTGCTTCTTGCTGTGTTAAGATCCTACATTGTCTTGTGTATTCTCTGACTGAGATACATTTGTCAGAAGATCAACTGCTATGAATCAATGGACCTCCAGTGAAACTGTTGCAGCAACATTGATTTACAACAGCTGAATATTGGCTCTTATTCTTCACAAATTGCTGATGTCATTAACTATTTAGAAGCCAAGTTTAAAAAATGTATCCAGCACAGACCAGAAAAACACGGTAATTCCATTTCATAGAAAATGTAAAAAAAATAAATGTTCAGCATGAAATGAAGCTAAGACATATAAGTGGAGAGAAGCCAATTATCCTAGGAGAGTGAGTGTAGTGAACAATGCCATGATTTGGTCATCTACCTGAGATTTGAGACACCTGTGTTTTTCAGCATGTGCTTCAAGTCAAGTACAAGAGGGACTGGGACCTACTTTCCATCCATTCTCACTGAATTACCTATCCATGGAGTTATTTTACCACCCTCAAAGTGAAAAATTTCTTCCTTATATCTAATCTAAATCTACCTTCTTCCAGTTTAAAGCCATTCCCCCTTATACTATCACTACATGCCCTAGTAAAAAGCCCTTCCCCAGCTCTCCTGTAGACCCCCTTTAGGTACTGGAAGGCTGCTATAAGGTCTCCCCAGAGCCTTCTCTTCTCCAGGCTGAACAGCCCCAACTGTCTCAGCCTGTCCTCGTTGGAGAGGTGCTCCAGCCCTCTGATCATCTTTGTGGCCCTCCTCTGGACCCACTCCAACAGGTCCGTGTCCTTCCTATGTTGGGGGCTCCAGAGCTGGATGCAGTACTCCAGGTGTGGTCTCACCAGAGTAGAGTAGAGGGGCAGAATTGCCTCCCTTGATGTGATGGCCACAGTTCTGCTGCAGCCCAGGATATGATTGGCTTTCTGGGCTGCGATCACGCGTTGCCGGCTCATGTTGAGTTTCTCATCAATCAGCACCCCCAGGTCCTTCTCCTCAGGGCTGCTCTCGATCCATTCTCCACTCAGCCTGTATTTGTGTTTGGGATTGCCCCGACCCAGATATAGGACCTTGCACTTGGCCTTGTTGTGAAAACTTGGCCTTTTGTGTGAACTCTAACTGTATCCAAGTCACAGCTTGCATGAAAATGGTTTCTTTTCACATAACTTTTCAAAGCAAGACCGCTTGGTATCACTTCAGAAGAAGAAAGGAAAAAGATTTTTAACAAATGTGGATCCATGGACCATAATAGAGGCAGCATGCAAATGGTCACGAGGGAGATGCTCCCTGCCTGGGGATTTGTAACTACACAGTTAATTTAGGATTTGTTCATATAGTTCTTGATGAATGCATCAAAGTCTCTAAGTACTATTATGGCCTCATAAAACCTAATTCACGTGCAATTTCATCTGCACTGCATTGCAGCAACTGTTTAAACCACTTTTGAAAGTCTTCATACTAAGAGCATTCTGGCCTGATTGTGATTGTTCAAATCAATTGGCTGAGTGGAATGAAAATACACTCATGTTTCATGGAAAAAGGAACAAAAGAACAAACTTACATGCAATGAATAAACAACCAGCAAAAACTGTACAGAATAGAATCACATTATTAGATGCTATTGAATTTCTAACAAGTCACATACAATTGTTATTGCTAGGCAATAAATGATTAGCAGCAGATCATTTATATGACTATTCAGGTCTCTAGAAATTGTCTTTAAACTGAAGATATAATAATAGTGTGGTAGCGTAGGTGAGGAATGTCTTGTTTAAACTAAAGATAGAACATTATTGTGGAAATGCAGCCAAGAAAGATCATATTTTACCATTTTTGTCTTATATGGCTCTTATCTTTATGTTAATTTTCCCACTCTTTTGCCTTTTCTTTATCATTTATATATTTTTGTTACTTAGGATTTCTAAGCATGCTGCATATTTCAGCCAAAGCTGAGCGTTGTGATTTGCACTCAGATGGATGCTGATACAAAGTCTGTGCGAGTAGAATTTTAAAGCAATCTGTTCCTTCTTGTTGTGAATCTGAACAAGTGTACTGTGCTACAGTTCAATGATATTCCTCATTACAGGAATCACAGGGGGCATGTTTGAGTCTTTCAGGTTGTGAAGCTACTATCTTCTCGATATGCGAAGGCATTTGTCAAGGTTGATACAAGGGCATGGGGATACAAAAAAAGGGAACCAATGTCACACAAAAACCTGGGACTATGTGACTATTGTTTCTATATTAATTGATATGAAATTGGTACTTCATGATTCATGTGAAGTATGTGGAAATAGAGAGAGGGTTCTCTCCAAGTATGAATTTGAGGCTATGACCAGGAAGGGCTGACTTTACACATAAAGACATGGATAGAAGTTTAATTCTAATTAAAATTATGATTTTATATGCATATTTATACAGTCTTTAAAATACATTATTTTTAGCTTTTGCATAAAGTATCAGAATTCTCTGTAGTAGTGGCATGGTGTTCCTTGAGCAATTTAGTTATCTGAGACTTCAAGACTGCTAGGGTGTGGTTTCTCTAACTTAAACTGGGAGATGAGATTGGAAGGGTGAGTTTTCCAGCAGTTGTTTTTATGTATGTATTTATAGAACATATATTTATATGTATTTGTATAAAATTTATATAATAGTTATATTTATATAATATTTACATTTATATAAGTATACTATAATGTTTTATACCTCAGAAGTATCCCCAAGTTTCAGCAGTTTGCCCAAACAGTCATGCCATCTGAACGTGAACAGATTATTGCTTGAGAACACAGGGTTAACCTTACTGGGGTGAATAAACAATTTATTAAAAGGAAAATTATAAAAATTATTTGTATCTCTTACTCTGTAGAGGGACTTTGTCCTTCCTATAATTTGCTGATAATGCAGTGCTTTTCACAAGAAAGTGAGGTAGTTCTTTCTCCCAACAAACAGATAATCATCAGTTGTCTTTACTCTACTACAAATTCAGAGAAACAAATAATGATATGGTATGAATATCCATATAGGCAAATCAGTTTATGCTTTTAAAAGTGTTTTTAGATATAACTTAGTAATTGTTCTGTGAAAGAGTAGGTTAAACTCATGTAAATCTGGTTTGTGGTAGTATATTTTTGCTCCAAAGCCAGGGAGGATCATTCACACAAATCACCAAACCCTCTCATTAGACTCCAGTCTCTTACCCAAATGTCAAGACTAATTTTAAAAGGTTTGGTTATATCTCTGTGCACTGAACAATTTTTATCTGCTACTGCAATGTAAAGCAAGATTTGTATCCTTCCTGCTTTCATATGAATGCAGATCTTTCCCTAGCCTAGTTTAATAAGTCTATCTCTGTAAAGAAGTTTTCAAGGACAAAATAAATATTTCTAGGTTGTGTCTCAACTCAGTAATATTCTTCCTTCTTTTTTGCAAGTGAAACTAATAGTAACTTGAAAATTTATGTTTCGTTTCATTGGTAGGTGAGAAGGTGCCATTTGGGTACCAGACAAGTGAATGACAGTGGGAAGGAGGCATCTGACTTTCTCTAATGGCTGATATTCGTGGGCATTTTTCATGGGACTGCTATTATGAAGAAATGGGAATGCATTCCCATTTACCTGTAATGAGAGGTAAGTGGAACTTGCTTTCTCAATGTCTTATCAAAAGAGGGAAGCTGCTTAGCTTATCACTCCTGATCTAAAGTACCAGGCTTTGCCTGTTGTATTCATTTCTCGTTTGCTTTTCAATTCATTCACTATCAAGATGAAAGCCAGGATTAGACAAAATGCAGACCTGTTCTTTTCAGGGGTTTCGGATTGTTTTAAATGCCACACACTAAATGTGTTTTTTTTGTGTTTAAATGCCACACACATGCATTGCCACACACATTTAGTCTTTCTTTCATGGAGAAGTTATAGATTGGTTCCTATCTAGTTAGGTAATCAACAAAAGCATTTTGTTTGTGTTTTTTTTTTTCTTTTGTTTTGTTTGTTGTTTTAATAAAGACATAAATTGAGGTATTTAGCAGAAAAATAAATGTCATGCAGAGGAGACGTCCCTTTCTTAGCTAATAATATGCTTCTAAATCTTACGGTGCTAGTACATGCATTAGGGTTGGATGTGGAACCAGTATGTTTGTTAGCAAGAACTTACACATGCACACACAGGGCTTTACTTGAAATAAAATGCGGTGATGAATGTGGAGAAGTTGGGACTCACATAGGTAAGGGGTTCATAGCTAGGCCTTTTTGATGAGGGGAATGAACTCTGGTTTTGTTCAAATGCTGAAGGTTTAGTTTGTTTACCCAATAAAATGGTGATGATATTATGGGGGTAGTTAGGAGACCCCTTACTGAGATCATAGTGCTATTTTGTTAAGTTCTGTAAAAACACATGGAAGACAGGTAATGAAGGTCTAGGGATCTCACAGCAAGACTACAAAGACAGTCTGTGTTACTTCAGAGGTCAGGAATTGAAGAGAGACCAGAATAATACATGGAGTTCACATTCTGAACAAGTTAGCTTGTATGAGATTAAACAAAAAACAATCAATGAGTGGACAAAGGACAATTGTTTTAAAAATATTTAAAATGGATCAGAAAGTGAAAACAAATCTATTGACAGTGAAAACAAATATCTTAAGACCATGAAAAGAGAGCTGGAGAAAAAGAAAAGAACCTTGTTAACTCAAACTCTGCCTTTAGCCATAACTACAAATACCTGAGCCTTTCTCTTTTCCCCACCACTTCTCTGCCCTTGTGATAGTGGTGACCATGTTAGTCTAAAGACCTCAATTGAAAACCAGGTTTTGGCAAGAAAGATGGAGGATTGTTTCAGTTTCTTAAGACAAGGCACAAGCTAGAAACAGAGTTCCTGACAAAACTCCCACTGGGGCATTTTCTATTCTCATTGCTGTTTGTTTTATTTCTCCACCTTAGAGAAATGACTGCAGAAATGAAAAAAATGACAAATTTGCTGCCATTGAAATGGGTGACTGTATGTATTACAGCGCTGACTGTCTTGACATGCTAGTTTGTGTATATTGTTATTTTGTCTCATTTCAACATTAATACTCTACTGTGCTGTAGATTGCAAACCACAATGGGACAGTTAGTGAGTAATTTTGAAAGCCAAATATTTTCTTGGAGAAGTGGAGCTACCTTACATTTATTTGCATCTTGCTGCTCTGTAGGAATGATTTTCACAAAGAGGTTGAATCAAGCTAGCACACTGTCTGCCAACACTTTGAAATGTTATTGAGCCATACAAAAGTAGTGGAAGATGAATCGGCAGTAACTATCATGAGGTAAAGAAGAAAACAATATTCAATAAAGTAAAGCTAGTTTACCATCATTATAAGTGTAATCCAGAACAGGAACCAATTTGGCTGATCCTCAGCGGCATTTTTTATAAGAGTACCTAGTCAGCTCTTTAAGCAGGTGGATCACAGCATAGTTCTTCCCAGAATTCCAGGAATTCTCTAGCTAGAGATCTACAAAATCGATAGTGGTATGGAAAAAATAACTAGAGAACAAACTACTAACTGGTTTTTTTTTTTCACTATAAAAAATCAAGACATGACTGAAAGTATCACACTGCCTGTTTGAAATCCAAAAAACAAAGTGGCTCTTTACCATCGTGACATGTAGTGACTGTATGGGACTTGTTGCCACAGGATGTAGTGGACTTTACTTGGGTTGAAGAGCAAATGGAGAAGCTGCAGAAGAACTGTCTGCCCAGGGCTATTAAATACAAAGACTCCACTCTGACTCTGGAAATCCCTGATTCCCCAGTTATTTAAGGCTGGGAGACATAGCATGAACGTGTTTGCCCCGTTCTTTCTTGTGTCACAGATACAATATTATTAGGTACAGAGTACTAGACTGGGTGGACCTTTGTTCTGATACAGAACAACATGGCGGTTCTAATGTTGGCTGATCCTGGATTTTTGCTTGATATTATATACTAGATGTATCCTGTTCCTTTCTGTTTCTTTCTATTTCTCTATTTGACAAGTAGCCAGGTACCAACACTGGGTCCGTTTTGGGAAGATTGTCTACCAGTCTAGGGCAGATAAGTCAGTATCTTTTTTGTTGTACAATTCTAATTTTAAAATTATATTTTTAAAAAATATCAGAGTTGTTACATGAGTGCAATTATTGGATATCCAAAACTTGACACCAGATCTACTTCAAATTAGTATCTAAGGGTAGTAGATAGAACATAAGAAACTCTTCTACTAATTGTGAGCCAAAACCCAAGTCTTTCTTTTGACTGACTGTAGTTCTGTATCTGGAGATTCCTGGGTTTTGCTTTATAGGATTATCCCAGTTTACCAACTAAGAGTGTAACTTACTGTAGTACTAATCTTGCTATCTCTATTTCTAGAACATTGGAGTAGCTCTGTTCTTGAAATCATTCAGAGTATAATTAATTCCATTATGTAGTAAGTATACTTTAGTTACTGTGTACCATACTGCTCCAAAGAAAGATAGAAAAGCACTTTTGAAATGTAGCATACGTAAAATGGAGGACACAAAACTGTTATTTATCATGTTTTCTTCATAATCTACACTTTATATTTGATGTACTTAATTCTGTACTCTAAGTATAAATGTATGCAAGTAAGCCAGATGCTGATTTCTATATCTATAACCTGATCCAACACCTGTTGGAATGAGGAGAAGGTTAGTTTTCAGTGCTTCTTTGTTGTACATTCTGTCTGTCTTAAAGGAGAAAGGCTGGTTGCCACAGTGGGGTCTATGCACTTGATTACCCATTCCCCATCTTTCCTTCACTAGTTTTGGCTCCCTGACTGCAGATGCAAGAGCAGAACACAGGGACAGATCTCTCTTCTCCTGCTTATGCTGCATGCAGAATGATATCATCCACCTTTAATCACAGTAAACTCATTGTCATCTTCTTCTGAGTCAGAAACTTTGAAGTGTTTAGATTCAACTGTCTTTTCTTTTTATTTCCCCTGGATTTTGTGTTTTAGTATTTTACACATTGTGCTTTATAGATATGACCTGCTTTCAAAGTTGTCTTAACAGCACATTTTGGCCTAGCTGCTTCTGTTTCCCAGAAAATTCTGGCTTACATTCTGATTCTGAATAATTTTTTTTCCTCTTTGATATTCTGGAATTTCCTAGGAAAAAACGTTTCTGTATTTTCCAGTCTTAGCACATAGGTACAGTGTCACATCCTAGGGCTGGGACATCAGGGGAACCTGAAGTGCAGCGGTGTCTGCTGAGTGGTAGCAGCACTGTGTTGGTGTGAGGACTGCTGAAAAACCTGAGTCCCCTGTTAGGAAGGTAATAGGTTGGGGTACCTGCAGGAGCCAATCCCATCATACAGCCTTGGGTCCTCACTACACACCTCTGCTGCCCCAGCTGACTGCAAAATGGTTTCCAAGGACACCAGGGTTGTATGCTGATGAAAAGCTTCTCCTGGGGTTCCTCTCTCATGAATTTGCTGAGCCTTGGCCTTGAGATTCTTTCTTTGCTAGCTGAAGAGTTTGATTTATGGCCTGTAGTATTACAAAGGTTGTTTACCTCTTGCTGAAAAAGATGTTTTCTTTTGTACCTTAAGTCTGGGTTCAGAACAAGGATTTGGAAGGTTCCTTCTTTGGGGCCATTTCTGATCCTCCGCAAATGAAATTCTCCTGGGTGATCTTCCCCATCACCATCGTGGCTTCCCTTTTGTTTCTGATTAGGCCCTGGGAGGAGAAAAACTTCATGAATATTCTCAGTGAGGAATAAACAGGAAGAGACAATAACCTCTAGCGGTTTATAAAGGTTCATATAATAAAAGCACTAAAGAACAATGAAAGAAATGTCTGCCTTGACAGAGAACTATATAGCGGTACAGTTTTCCGTTAGTTAACATCCCTAAGACTAACTGCCTTAAATCAGTTTTTAAAGTCACAAACAGTTAAGTGTATTTTAAAGTTGAGCTTTTATCACTAGGTCTTGGCTCTATTCCCAGCAAAGAAACACACAAAATAACTTCTTTATGGGCTCTGAAAATAATCAGGTTTGCTTTCTGATGCTTTATTTCTGCTTGGGGAAAAATAATAATTCCTCAAGCCATCAGTTTCATTCTGAGATTAAATGGAATAAAGAGCCTGAGGAATGCAAATAAACATGCCCATAATGGCACATCAATGCAGAGGGGTTGCCACCTGCTGAGGGGACAGGGCTGCTGGCTTCCTTTGGCTTCCTCTAACTCTCCCATCAGTCATCTATATCTGTATGCATGTCAGAAAGCACTTGACTCTGAGTCCTCTCTGGGCCCGATGGGATGCTTCTGTGGCCTTGCTGTTCCTTGTTTTCTTCAGTGTGTGGATATGGGAGGTCTGGGTTGCAACCCTCACAGTGGTGCTTCTGAACATGAAACTGAGGATTTGTTTTACATGCTCTGTAATGTAGCACAAGGGTTGAGGATGGTGGATAGCAGGATAGTCTTGGAGGACTGGGTAAGACACAAGGCCAGATGGTGCATTCTTGTCTCTAGTGCCCACTGGGTGGACTAAGGAATGAAGAAATTTAAATGCTTTCTGATATGTATATCCATGCACCAGTACATGCTGGTGGCCTCCCATCTGGAAAGCAGTTTGGCAGAAAAGGACCTGGGGGTCCTGGTGGACACTGGATTGAACACGCGCCAGCAATGTGCCCTTGTCACAAAGAAGGCAATTGGTATCCCGGCCTGCATTAGACAGTGTTGCGAGCAGGTCAAGGGAGGTGATTTTTCCCTTCTGGTCAGCACTGGTGAGGCCACACCTGGAGTGCTGTGTCCAGTTATGGGCCCTCCAGTATAAGAGAGACATGGACATACTGGAGAGAGTGCACTAAAGGGCCCCTAAGATGATTAGGGGACCAGAGCATCTCTCCTATGAAGAAAGGCTGAGAGCTGGGCTCATTCAGCCTGGAGAAGAGATGGCTTGATGGGTTCTTATTAATATATATATAAATACCTGAAAGAAAGGCACATAGAAGATGGAGCCAGGCTCGTTCCAGTGGTACCCAGTGAAAGGACCAGAGGTGATGGGCACAAACTGAAACATGGGAGAGTCCTCCTGATCATCAGGAAGCACTTTTTTTTACTGCAGGGGTGACTGAGCACTGGTGCAGGTTGCTCAGAAGGTTGTGGAGTCTCCATCCTTGGAGATAATAAAAAGCCACCTGGACATGGACCTTGGCAACTGGCTCTAGGTGGCCCTGCTTGCGCAGGGGGTTTGGTCTAAGTAACCTCCAGAGGTACCTTTCAACCTCAGCTATTATGGGATTCTGTGATTTATACTAGCAAATAAAACGATCCGTGGCTACCTCTCTGCCTTTAAGGCAAGTGGTATGACACAGGTCCTGTCCATACCAGCTAAATTCCCTTCCTCCTCCTGAACACAGTGGCTTCATCTGTGCAGCGTACTGGGAACAATCTCTGGCGTGTGCTCCTTTCTGAGAGATCTGCTAGTTTGCCTGGGCCAGAACCATGCCTGGCAGTGTACTAACAAACTTGACTGTATCAACGACTGTGAGACCGTGCTTGAGCCTATGGTCAATGTATGTTTGATTTGCTAATAAAAATGTAGTCTATCAAACTTATTCTCTATGTTTCAACCATGTTACAGGAAATCAGCATAGTTACCAAGATTTTTTAGATACAGATTTCTTCCCTCTGCATTTGTTCTTCATTCATAGATATTAAAAGCTTTCTGCCGTGCTTCACAACTCTCCTGGCTCCCCCTGCCATGGCCTGGGCTTCCTGGTGTTTTCCTGATCCTGTCCAGGGGTTTTGCCTGTGCTTTCACAAATCATCACTTGGTTCAAAGGATTTTACTGGAAAGCTGATGCTGAGGCACCTGCTTTTCTTTCCTTAACAGGTAGCAGAGGCTATGTAGCACTGCCCTGGGACTTACCAGTTTGTTTCTGCTGTGTGGGGAATTGATTGTAAAGGTGTGAAGCAAGTCAATTACATTCCTAATGGGTGGCCCAGTGCGCAGGCTAACGATGGCACAGCTTCCCAGCTGCTGACTTGACTGCAGGGAGAGAGGAAGGGAGAAATTCAGGAAGAGAAAGGGAATAAAAAGAAACCATGGAAAAAACAAGATAAATGCAAAACCAGAAGGAGCATGAAAAAGAATAAAAAGAAGAAAGAAATACTGTGTAAAGAAAATAGAGCAAGAAAGAAGCCTGGGGCTAGCAGAGCAGAGAAAGGAAACAGAAGAATGTGGTGGAATAACAGATAAAACAGAAAAGAAAGGGGAAAAGGAAAACATGTTCTTTGCATTCTTTCTTTACATGTCTTTTTCCTACTAACGCATGCTTTAAGCACTGTGTAATGAGCTACATCCCTAGATTTGTATTTTGAAGTAATTCTGCCACATACATTTTATAGCTTTCAACAGCATTCTAGTTGAAGCAGAAGGCGCTTGTAGCATTTTTCTTCCTTTCTGTCCCCCAGTGCCCTCTCAACATTTCCTACATTCTGCTGACAGTAGGCAGAAGGGTTATTTGGCACCATTCGCCCACTAGATTGAGTGCAAATTCATTTTGGCAGTGATTCCTGGTAAACTGCATATGCTTTGCACATGGCCCCTTCCCTGTAAAGTTTTGGGTAATATTCCACTAGTTTTCTCTCTCATTTATGTTTCCTTCCCATGTGTAGCCAGACTGTGTGAGAATGAGCATTGGTATAGTGCTTACCTTTTGCTAGTTTATGGTATGCTTAAAGCTCACCCACACTGATGTTTTTGCCTCCTCTTTGCCTTATCTGTAGATATTTTTTTTTCCTGTGTTACATGCAAATGGGATAGAAGCTTCTGCACAAGGCAACATATTTTACCAGGCACCAACAAGGCACTGAGAAAATGACAGTAATGTTTATTGAGTGTACAAATTCTGCAGTATTTTCACTCAGGCTGTGTACCCTTTTCTTCATTTTTGAAGAGTGTGCAAGGTTCTGTTTCTTTGAAGAAATGAGAAAACAAGGAAACAATGTATTTGCTTACAATTCCAAACCTCTCACTCAGCTTATGTTGTCCAAAAGCTCTTTTCTCAGTGCTGATCCGGGCTGTTTCTGGAGCTTGCTTTTCAGTCTGTTTTTGTGGTTTCCCCTTATTTCTCTTTTATTCGCTGCTCACTTGGTCAAAGAACAATCAGCTCAACCCCTTTGCCCATATAGTTCAAATCTGGAGGATCCATAAATCAGAGCCTTCAGAGAATGTCTTCTTTGTATAATTTCAAACACTGTTACAGTGGTGAAAAACTGATATAAACTGCAAAGTGATGACCTTTGGTCATGAGAAATGTAGGCAAGGCATTCTGACTGATATTCTCTGTCCCTGAAACAAACAATTCTCTCTACATATCTCACTTTTAGTACAAAGATTTTAGGAATCTGTGTTTTGATATGATGCTTCACTCTAACCCCTTTATTGTTCATTTGAACTTTATTTGAGTGGTACAGCAGCCTAAAAAATAATTAAAGCTTCACACTTCCCAAGGCAGCCATTCTTTATGTAACTTTTAAGAGTACTGAATGAATATCTGGTAGCTCATCATATTTTAGCTTTTGTTGAAGAAAGAGGGCTATTTCATTACTCATCTAAGTTTTGTTGCTAACATTGTTAAAACAGAACTTTTGCATGGTTAAGCTACATCTTCCCTATACTATGATGTGGTTCTTCCTGAAGAATCTTCAGTCACCTAACTGGATTATTTTTTGTGTGCATGTTTGTTTTGAAAGGATTGCTAGCTACCGTGGAAATGCAGTTACCTCCAGTGTGGTGATTAGCAATACACAGGTTTCTACTGTTTTCCTATCCTAGTTGTGTTAATTGGGTAAATGTAACAACAGCATGGAAGTGCAGTAAGTCTATGTCATCAGCCTGAGCTGCAAAGGTGCTCATCTTGGCATGGCCTTAAAGAATACAAGGGATTAAATTAATGTGTTGCATAGTTCTTTTTGTCCAAGTAGTTTGAAGGGAATGAACTGTCCGTGCAACCTCTGGTCTTACTTGTATAAGTGTAGATACCATGTCCCATTCTACTCATGTACCCAAGGGCAATATGGGAGTTACTTGGCATGCAAAAGGACCCTCCAGACCTGCTGCAAGAGATGCTGAGATGTAGTTAAAAAGTCACAAATACCACAGAGTACATTTAAGAGTTTGGTGTTTATTTGTGTTTGGAGAAAATTGTATTTATTGGCTTTATTACATAAATAACTGCATAATATATGTATGTGGCTAGGAAGGGGGTTGCAAAAGCACATGAGCATTCTAACCTTGCTCCCTTTGAGCCAAAGTTGGACCCCTAACTTCTGCATTTTTAACTATCCTCCTCAAAACCTGACAAAGTGTTTGTTCCTGCTGTGTTTAGATATGGGGGAATGTGATTGAGAATTTATGCAGAATATAGTCATTGCTGTCAATAATTCCCCTTGAATCTTCCATTGCTCTCAGCAGGAATTATACCAAGCCTTTGTTAGGCACACAGCAGATTGCGGTGCCTATCACTCCTGATATTTGGACTCATTTAGTTTCTATCAAGTATGTCTGTTGCTATGAAAAACTATCTGTGAATTGTGTCCTTCTCAGAAAAGCAGTTCTGATGGGGTGTGTACGTGGTTCTTGGATTGTATTACTTCCCAAGTCAACACTTTTACAGAAATAACACCTTCTCTGAAGATTTACAATAAATAGATGTGCTAGACAAAGGTTGAAGGCAATTGTAAATGTGGTGATGTGACCAGCCAAGAATGTACTGTAGATGAGTGGGTAAATTTGTTACTACAGTCTGCTTGCAGTACCTGTATCACCTGGTTTTCAGCTGATAGTCCTGATTTGTACTGTTAGTGTTTTGGTTTTGTGTTTTTTTTGTTTGTTTGTTTGTTTTTGTTTTTGTTTTTGTTTTTGTTTTTGTTTTTGTTTTTGTTTTAACAGAAGTAATTCACATTGCTAGTATATTGAAAATGACTTAAAGTAAGTAAAAAGAATGTTATAGTTTCTTTTGTGTGTGTGTGTGTTTGTATTTACTTTCACAGCATTAACAATATAATGACATGACTGAATAACTCATGTATGTTTTACTGAGACATTCTCCCAAGCAACCAAAAGATTTCCTAATGGTTTGCCTAGACAGCGATTCCATTCTCTGCTTGGAATGTTTGATTTGCAGTGCCCCACCACTGTGCTAATGTGGTTTTCTTTCATAGCTGTCTTAGTCACATAAACTTGTTGCCCTACCTATAGGCTAATAAATACTTTCCCCTCTTTGGCTCTGTCAATTCATAGGAATATTTTGTGCTGCTGCAAGTTGATCTGGATGTTTGTGTTAGTGAACATCCTTTTCTCTGACTTTACCACTCTGATATTCAGTCAGTTCTACCATTTTTAAAGAAGAACACTAATCAATTTGCATGTATTTTTTCTTCTGTAGAGAAGCCATATAAATATGATCCTATGTACACTATTTTGGCTATATCTTCTTACCTCCATTGCCATCTACCTTACTATACTGGGTTTATGTGGCAAGGTTTTGGTAGCCGGGTGGCTACAGGGGTGACTTCTGTGAGAAGAGACCAGGGGCTGCCCCCATGTTGGACAGAGCCAGTTCCATCTGGCCCTAAAATGGACCTGCTGCTGGCCTATCAGTGACACTGGTAGCACCTCTGTGCTAACATATTTAAGAAAGGGTAAAAAGCACTGTGCAGCAGCTGTGAGAGATGAGTGAGAAAAATGGAAGAGAAACAGCTCTGCAGCACCAGGGTCAGAGAAGGAGAGGGAAGAGTTGCTGCAGGCACCAGGGCATAAATTTCCCTGTAGCCCATGGAGAAGACCATGGTGAAGCAGGTTGCCCCCCTGCAGCCCACAGGGCAGGGGGATGTTCCCTGAAGGAAGCTGCAGCCCATGGAGAACCTGCACTGCAGCAGTCTCCTGGCAGGAACTGCAACCCGTGGAGAAAGCAGGAGGCAGGTTTTCTGGCAGGACCTGTGGCCCATGGGGGACCCACACTGGAACAGTCTGTTCTAGAAGGACTGTACCGCATGGCAAGGACCCGTGATTGAGCAGTTCTTGAAGAACTACAGCCCATGAGCAGGACCCACATTGGAGCAGTTAGTGAAGGACTGTATCCTGTGGGAATGATCCCATGCTGGAATAGGGGAACAATGTGAAGGGGAAAGGGCGTCAGAGATGAAGCATTATGAACTGACCACAACACCCATTCCCCATCCCCCTGTGCCACTCAGGGCAGGGGGAGGAGGTAGAAGTGGAAGTGGAAGCAGGGACAGGTATCCTGGGGAGACTATAGGGACACTGCCCAGTTGTGTAGGGATGGAGTCAGGAAGGCCAAGGCGCAGCTGGAGCTGAACTTGGCAAGGGACACAACAAATAATAAGGGCTTCTACAGGTATGTCAGCCAGAAAAGGAAGGTCAAAGAAAGCATACCCCTCTGATGAGCAAGACAGGTAAACTGGTAACAATGGACAAGGAGAAGGCTGAGGTACTCAGCTACATTTCTGCCTCAGTCTTCACTGGCAACCTCTCTTCCCATACCTCTTGAGTGGACGGACCACAAGACAGGGACTGAGGGAGCGAAGTCCCCCCCACTTTAAAAGAGGATCAGGTTTGTGACCACCTGAGGAACCCGAACATAGAGAAGTCTATGGGACCTGATGATATGCATCTCAGAGTCCTGAGGGAATTGGCTCATGTAGTTGCCAAGCTGCTCTCCATGATATTTGAAGAGTCATGGCAGTCAGGTGAAGACCCCCATAACTGGAAAAAGGGAAACACTGCACCCATTTTTAAAATGGGTATCATTGCCCCCATTTTTAAAAAGGGTGGAAAGGAGGACCCTGGGAACTACTGACTTGTCAGCCTCACCTCTGTGCCTGGGAATATCATGGAACAGATCCTCCTAGAAGCTATGCTAAGGCACATGGAGGACAGGGAGGTGATTCGAGACAGCCAGCATGGCTTCAGGCAAGTCCTGCCTGACCAGCCTAGTGGCCTTCTATAATGGAGTGACTACATCGGTAGACAAGGGAAAAGCTACAGATGTTGTCTGTCTGGACTTCTCTAAGGCCTTTGACACAGTCCCCCACAACATCCTTCTCTCTAAATTGGAGAGATATGGATTTGATGGGTGGACTGTTAGGTGGATGAGGAATTGGTTGAATGGTCACATCTAGAGGGTAGTGGTCAACAGCTCCATGTCCAGATACAGATCAGTGACAAGTGGTGTCCTTCAGGGGTCTGTATTCAGACAAGCACTGTTTAATATCTTCATCAATGACATAGACAGTGGGATCGAGTGCACCCTCAGCAAGTTTGCAGACAACACCAAACTGAGTGGTGTGGTTGACACACCTGAGGGATGGGATGCCAACCAGATGGACCTGGACAAGCTTGAGAAGTGGGCCCATGTGAACCTCATGAGGTTTAACAAGGCCAAGTGCAGGGTCCTGCACCTGGGTTGGGGCTACCCCTGGTATCAATGCAGCCTGGGGGTTGAAGGGATTGAGGGCAGCCCTGAAGAGAATGACTTGGGCACACTGGTGGATGAAAAGCTGGACATGAGCCGGCAATGTGCACTCGCAACCCAAACAGCCAACTGTATCCTGGGCTGCATCAAAAGAAGCATGTCCAGCAGGTCAAGGGAGGTGATTCTGCCCCTCTACTCTGCTCTGGTGAGACCACACCTCCAATACTGCGTCCAGCTCTGGAGCCCTCAGCACAGGAAAGACATGGACTTGCTGGAACGTGTCCAAAGGAGGGCCACAAAAATGATCAGAGGGCTGGAACACCTGTCCTATGAGGACAGTCTGAGACCGTTGGGGTTGTTCAGCCTGGAGAAGAGAAGGCTCCGGGGAGACCTTATCGTGGCCTTTCAATAATTAAAGGGGGCTTATAAGAAAGATGGGGACAAACTTTTTATCAGGGCATGTTGTGATAGGACAAGGGGTAATGGTTTTAAACTAAAAGGGGGGAAATTTAGACTAGATAGAAGGCAGAAATTTTTTACACTGAGGCTGGTGAAACACTGGCACAGGTTGCCCAGAAGGGTGGTAGATGCCCCATCCCTGGAAACATTCAAGGTCAGGTTGGACAAGTCTCTGAACAACCTGATCTTGTTGGAGATGTCCCTGCTCGTTGCAGGGGGGTGGACTACATGACCTTTAAAGATCCGTTCCAATGCAAACTATTCTATGATTCTAAAAGTCAGGAGTGAAGCTGAGCCTGGGAAGATGGGGGTGGGAGGAAGGTGTGGTGGTTTTAGTTTTGATTTTTGTGGTGTTTGTTTCTCACTATCCTACTCTATTTTTAATTGGCAATGAATTAAATTAGTCTTCCCCAAGCTAAGTCTGTTTTGCCCTGCCCGTGACAGTAATTGGTGAGTAATCTCCCTGTCCTTATTTCAACCCACGAGCTTTTTCATCTTACTTTCTTCCCCTGTCATGCTAAGGAAGGGGAGTGAGAGAGTGGCTTGGTGGGCATTTGACAGCCAACCAAGGTTTATTTACCACACTTACCTAAAATGGTCCTTTGTGACTTTTAGGCAGACCGTATTTATGGATTTACTTTACTGAGTATTTACCAAGAAATGTAATTGGCTGTCAAGGGAAGATGAATGCTTTCTCACCCCCTTGTTTGTACTCTGTATTTAAATGGACAGAAAAGATGAACAGAAACTCATGGACTCAGGCACCTGATTTAAGCCTCTGTAAAATCTGAAAATCTCCTCCTAACTTTCAGTTGTTTTCTTGTCCTGTCTACGTCTGAGCAACAAGCAGAAAAATCTGGCTGTGTAAGGGCTTGTTTCTAGAGCATTTGTATCTGTTTCAGCCAGAAGTCTACCTTTGCAACACTGAAACTAATTATCTGGGCTGAAATCTCTACCTATTCTGATGCATCTCTTAAATCCCCCATTTTAGGCACTCAGTGAATGCTGTCCTTTTCACATTCGTTGACATTTTCTTACAGGGCAATAAGCAGTAGTATTGTGATGCTTGCTGACACATTAACTGCTAATATTAACGTCAGTCTACTTTTAGCTGAGGCAGCCATGTAATTTCTTAGATGAGATGGAAACCATCTCTTGAAAGGGGTCTCTGTTCCCAATAAGCTACGTTTTCTTGCAGCAAGGGTGGTGTCCCAAAATGTTATCTGAAACAAAAATATTTTGGTATTGGTTGGTGGGCGGAGATACGGTATTCCAGGCAAACAAATTGCTTATGTTGAGTATCTGAATCCCAGGCTTTTCCTGCTAAAAAATAAGCTTTGTAGATGTATGTGTGAGAAACACGCTCACTGTATTGAATTTTAGTCAGGGGCAAATTCAGTGGAGCAAAGAATATTTATTACAGCACTGGCAGTTACACAGGGGATTTCTCTTCCCATGGCTCCTTTTTTTCTTACAACGCTTGTTTTTGTTTCTTATTACTTACATATTCATGTTTTCTTCTTGGAAAATAATTTGCATAATCAATGAGTTTTCGTAATGCAACCCACCCCCAATTTACATAATCAATGAGTTGTTGGAACGCAACCCACTCCTGAACACGCCCCCTCCCTTCTAGCAGCGCAGGCGCTATGCTTCCTCAGGGTCTTCCTGGTGGTCATCGGAGGGAGGCTCGAAGTCTTTATCTTTCGAAGTCCATGTCCTTGTGGCTTCTTTATTCTTTACACTTCTGTGGTTATCTTGGCTAACTACACCACCCTT
The DNA here is from genome assembly GCF_965231255.1 of Vanellus vanellus. NCBI lineage: Eukaryota > Metazoa > Chordata > Aves > Charadriiformes > Charadriidae > Vanellus > Vanellus vanellus. The sequence goes on along the minus strand of NC_138906.1, from coordinate 63,838,740 downwards.
TGTTTTGCAAGGGTTTGGTACTTTCAATTGTTGCTTTCGTCTGATATCTTATCTAACACTATCCCTTTCCCAACTGCATAGCAAGCACGCACCCATCTTAGCTGAAGCCATAGCAAGCACACATCCATTTTAGCTGAAGCAAAATTCTTTTGCTAAATTATTTATTATATATGTAACTAATGAAACCTGCAAAGTCTTCTTTCCTTGCGAGTCTTGGAACAGAATGGAAGAATACTCATTGCCTTTCTCCTATTTCCATCAGCTCAAACTAGACTGAGGGTCTGTAAAGCTAATAGTCTCTCCATCTGCCACCCAAATTACAGAGCAAGGGATTTAATCCAGTGGACAGGCTAAAATGCAGGGGCAAAGAAATCTGAGTGCGTATGTGCCTCTTTTGGTGTGAATTCTCAAGTGTCTAGTAAAGGCTGAGCCAAAGAATGATTTAGATAGGAAGAGCTAAAAATCGAGCTCAAATGAGTCTGCTGAGCAGGTCTGCACCTGGCTTACAGATCCTCTCCCTCTCAGTGAAAGGCAGTCCCTCAATGATATTTCCACAGTCTTTAAACGCTACCAGAGTAGAATGAGGTGCCTTAGATGGGATCACTTGTTGCTGTGCTGTGATTCACCCTGGCTGGCCATTGCCTCCTGTCAAATGCTGAAAACAGAGGCTCCTTTTTGGAATGGAACTGCCTTATCCTTGTTTACCGGCAAGTAGTTCTGGCTCTGGCCAGAAAGCTGCTGATGAATAGAGTGTGAGCATATGGGGGGTGAAGCAGTTTGTTTCAGGGTTCTGCCTAATTTACTTCCACAACTGCAAGCAAGAATAAGGCCTTAAATCTGAGGCTCTAAAATCATCAGAGAACTTCCACTTGTGGTGTCTGTGTGAGATAATGGCTTCAGTCACTTGAAACTGAGCACAGTTTGATGGCAAGGGAAGGAATGAGTGGAAGGTAAAGTGAGCCTTCTTGCATGAAAACATTAATATGCTCCAGAAGTCATGGTGGAGACTTTTAAGTCTTCAGTTCACTCCCAAATGACTTGATTTGAATAGTGTGTCCAAACCCTTTTGACATTCCTTTCAAGTCCTTCAGGGCATTCAGATTCCAAAAGCATTTGTTGTGCTACCTAATTAATTTGAAAGACTGTGCTTAATCCCAAGAATAAATTAATGAAGTTCTACAAAGGTTAATCTTTGATAACAAAGCTGAAGGTGCTTGAAATAAATCAAGTATAGAAAGTCACAAATACATTAGTTTTCTAAGAGAATCAGTGCAAAAGAAATAAGCTATGTAGTGCCCTTTGTTTGGATTGTCCAACGCAGTGCTCAGTGACCTTTTCTATTACATCACACTCTTGTTTATAGTAGAAGATATTTGAGTTTTTGTTCTTAATATAATGTAGCCACTGGCCTCCTATCTTACTCTCTCAGGCAAATGTTCCAGAGGAGCAAGACAGCTGTATTCCCTTTCCTAATTAGCACTACCCCGTGCAGCATGAGAAAAGCTCCCCACACCCCTTTCTGTCTCATGCAACATATATTTTAGCTTCAACTATGTCTGGAGTCTTTCCTCTAGATAGCTGTTTGGGCATTTTACTAACTGAATTAGCTTTGGCCATTCACAGTGAATTGCCTCAGTGATTGTACCTCAGCTGTGGAGAGGGTATGTGTCATGGTATTTGCTGGGGTGCTCTTCTGCTTGCCACAGAGATGAGAGACGTGGTGGAGTGCATACACAGCTCCCTTCTGCCTGTCTGCCTGGTAAATCATGAATACTGAAAGGGAAGGGGGTATGGTGCTCACTTAAGTGCCTTCCCACATTGGGCCAAGGCCCACTTGAATCCTGAAGATGGGAAGCATGGCCGTGCTCTGAAATTTAGCTATAACCTGTGAGAGCTATATAATTTCCAGTGCAATACTCTCCAGGTCCCATCGCACAATGTCTGTGGCACATATCGGGAAAATCAGTACAACAGCCAAGAATTCAATTGGTCTTGAGTTGGTCCCAGGACATGCTTATGGTAGACTGGGATTCCTGCCCGTGAGCAGTGATGTGTCCCTGGAGCAGCAGGGGCTGATCCTTCTCCGTAATGGAGAAAGAGATGGGAGTAAGGACAACAGCAAGGCAGGCAGGGGTAGGAGCCTTGGAATGGGGCAGGGAGGTGAGCCTGTACTGAAACCTCTTGCAGCTGAGCTCTGACACTCACCAAGGCTTCTCAAACAGCTCTCTCTTCTCAGAAAGCTGGACTTAAGTGCAGGCAGCTCAACTGCCAGGATGAGTAAAGCATGTGCTCCAGACACAGCACTTTGACTATGGCTGGGACATGAGGGCACTAATAGTTCTTGATGTCCCTGAGCAGCCTCACCTGGGGCCTCCACCCATGCCTTTTGCCCATGATCCCAGGAGCTCCATTTAAGCTCAGGCTTAGGCCTTCAGTCTTGGCCTGAGCTATGTAACAGGTATACTTATCTCCAGTCCTGTCTCTGGTCTTGATTCCTTGAGGGATATTGGGCCAGTATTTTAGGTAGCTTGTCCCTAGTCCTTTCTCTTGGGTGGATGTTGGACCTGTATTGTAGCATTATTTCCAGCCTTGTCTCTGGCCTCATCTTCTGTGTGAGTCCCCAGGTTGGACCCTGGACCTGGGTCGTTATCTTGCCTTGTCCAGGACTGTCAATGGACCATGCTCTGTGCCATGTTCAAATCCTCTGGGAATGTGCCCTGGGGAGTGAGGGCACTTCCAGTGTTGTGGTCACCTTTGGTTCCTGGCTTGTTATCCCTTGCGGAGCTGCTCTGCTCTTGCTGCTCTCCTACAGGTAAAACAAAACTGGAGGGCTGTCGGGTTTATTCTCTCTTCTTTTCATGAGTACAAAGTTCAAAAAAATTAGGATGTCCTTTTTTATAAAAAGGACAAGAAGATCTACAGTGAATCTAAATGAAGAATAAATGATAATATTAAAGGGGAGAAATAAACAGTTCCAATTGTTAAGTACCACTCTGAATCTGATCAAGCTTGTGCCTGTGCAAATTGTCTTTGGCAGTAAGTCTTTCACAGCACTGTGTACTCCAACAGTCCTTCTCAAACACTGTTTTCTGTTGTTATTCTCCTCAGCTGTGAAGATTTCCCACAAGGAGTGTTTCTGATTCCTACAAGGAGTGCTTCTGAGAAGGTCTGTAGCTATTGTGAAGAGTCCAGAGGCAAAAAGAGCCCTACAAGAATAAAAAAAAAACAACAACGTGATGAGATACTTCAGTCTACTTCTGTGAAAGGTAATGATATTTCTGACAAAGAGAAATTTTACTATATTGGAGGAGAAGGGTTTTTTTAAGTTTTAAAAAAAAAGGATAAACCTGCTTATTCCTGCAAGGTAATGAGGATGAGCCTGTGGTATATGGTCACAGGGAAGGCTTAACTTGCAACAAATCATACTGTGAACACAGTACACCCCTTTTTGGTTGTTTGTTTTGTGTTTTGGTTTTTTTTTTTTTTTTTCATGTCCCAGTGCTGGCAAATTTGCCATGATTATTCAAATGGTTTCCTTCGGTGTAGAACTTGTCTATTTCTCAGTCTTTCAAATCCATAGCCAGCTCTACTGCATGCGGCAGCCTCTTCTGCCTTCAGCTTACCCTTTTTGACCATAATCTGTGATCCACAGAATAATGGTAGTAGCAAAAGCTTATTTCTGAGTTTTTTTTCTGAAGTAACCTCTAGTCTTGGAGTGCTAAAAGAGAAACATGGATATAGCAAAGATTCTTGACTGCTGTTTTTGTGACACTAAGCTCAAGTGCAATTAACTGAAAAAGGAAAATGGTCACAAGAGTATGCCCAGAAGGGTAGGTGCTTTCTATCAAAACCTGCCCTTAGAGGTTTCCAAAGATAATTAGCGTTAGCCTAATTTCCCCCATTGAAGTCAAGGGGGAAGGCAGAGTTTTGCTAGGTACAGTTTATGGCACATAAAAATTTTTAACGATACAGGAATACTGTTATTCCTTACTAGCAAAAGGCTTTTACTAGACTCTCAGTTTCTGACAATGACTGTACTAAGTATCAATATAGTGAAAGCTCCACAACCCAGTCACTGTGACTTTTGCCAGTAAAACTGATATTACATGAGGAAATTCTGCAGCTCATCATGTCTCTAGGCTAATGTCTATGTTAGCTTCTCTACTGCAAATTTTCAGGGAGTGATTGGTGTGCAATAAATTGGCTTTATGGAAAAGGGGGGCGTTTAAGAGACAGTGAAGGACCCAGGTGTCTTCTATGCATTTGCTATAGCAAAGTCAAAGGTACTTTAACTCTCCAAACAGAGAAGCAAGGGCTGGGGGAGCTGCAGAAAGCAGAACCATAGCTTAAAGTATTTGATAGCAAATCCTCGGTGAGGCTGGGTAAGGAGTCCTCTTAGGGTCTGCTAATGGGCAAGGAAAGGAGACATTCTATGGAGTACAAGGGGAAAGGACATAAAGAATAGTAGAGCAAAGCTGGGTTTCAGGAATACTGGGTGGCTTTGATGTAAGAAACTCACAAAGTTATAGGAGTGTGAGCTGTATGTGGGAAAGATTTAGAGGGTTGCTAAGAGAGACTTAGGGGCATAACTGAGTAAAGGGTATATAGCAAATGGGATCCCATGTGGGCATCCCTCCACAAGAGTCAGAAGGGAAGGCAAGGAAACCTTGGTGGGGAGAGGTATAAAAAGGCTTGTTACAGGAGAGGACTGGGGGACAAACAGGGCTCTTTCTGGGAAGGCTAGTGGTAATAAATTCCCTCTCTAGCATAAGGGACAAAAAAATGACTGTGCTGGGGAGTGCATGAGCCCAAGGACTCTTGATTTAGGAAACTGGATTTTGAAACTTGAATCTGGGTAAATGAGAATGATGGAGCACTGGGTAAGGGCAAACACCACAGTGAGTCTGGGACATGGGATGGTGAAAAGGAAGGTGTGGTAGAGGAGGCATGGAAAAAGAGGAAGGCATCCTCTGTATACATGTACAAGTGCAAAGCAGGGGGTGAACCTGTGTTAAGTAGTCATGTTCAGGGATATATAAATGTTTTGACAGGGGTGGACTGTAGTTTTGCTTCTGTTAACACTATGTGATTGTGAGGTTGTCGGTTCTGGTACTTGCATAAATGTGTATAGCTTCAGTGTCAGATTATTTCCATTGTTCTATGTTGAAGTTCTTAGTGGATCTGATTTCCAGAAGTCCCTGGCAATTGTGGAAATGAGTTGTAAATAATATCCTCCTGGATCTGTTGAGGCAGAGAGGATCATCAGTAGTGCACTTAATAGTAAAAAGAAGACTTAGTGAAAAGAAAGTTTTAAACGGTCAGCATTTGTCTTCACGCTGTTTTCTGTCTCAGTACTTAATGTAATTGTCAACCTGCATTTCAGATGTGCCTAGATGGCAGTTTCAGAACTATGAATCTAACAATCCAGTTCTTTTTATTTTAGATCTATCTTATTTATGTACACAGGAGAAACTCTTATTTTTGAGCAATTAGAAATACATTTATTCACTGTGAGGTTAGCAAAGAAATATGTGTGTGTAGAATTTTCAAGAACACTTAGGAACCAAAGTCCTGTGGCTTTGAAATATTCTGTAATACTGAAATTGTTTTATGAAATCAGTTTTCTGGAATTACTGTAATATTTGGGGGAAGGGGACTAAGCAAGCTGTCATGGGAAAAGGTGGGCTGCTAGTAACGGTTGTGGCTGGAGAGCTCACATGACTGAGTATTTCTAGGGTTCTGAATAAACAGCTAAACTTGCTCCAAGATTCAGCAGTGGGATCTGTGGCTGGATACAGCAGTATTTAACTTTCTGTAGGGAGCGGCCAAAAATAGAGGAACGCAAGGACTAGGCACAATATTTATTAACTAAATTAAATATCCTCATTGTTAGACAACTGTATTTTTAATTCTGTTCTCTATTTAAACATCTGTTAGAAAACTTCATGCCTTCTTGATTCTGTTTGCACTGGTTCCTAGCTCCAGATGTTCCCAATGAAATAGGAATAAGCCTGGATAACCAAACAATCCTGGTGATGGTGTTGTGACAGTTCTTTGGTATACATGGCAATTTAAGTATTAAAATACACTGAAGTTGATCACCCACAAATTACACTGAAGCATTTAGGAAATTGATTTCCTTTTAAAACTGAAGCAGATAAGGATGAAGAACGTTTTTCTTCCCCCGACCTTGCTATTGTATTCTGTGAATGTTACCCTTGTTGCTTTCTGGCTAAGGACTGTTATCTGTGAAACTAAGTCGAGGGGGAGGGAGCAATCCTTGGAACTGTTTTTCTAGGAAAATATCTTCACGTGTCAATGGATATTTAGCTGATGGAAGATGGTATGCCTGATTTATTAGCACCAACAACTAAGCCTAGTGCATGAACTTGCAATGTAAACATTACCATGTAGATGTGCGTATAACTATATAGAGGGCCTTACTACTTCAAATCAAAATTAACTGTACAATAAAAATTACTCAGGTTCATTGTGTTCTTGCCTTTTAAGACAGAAATTTGGAATATGAAATCAAAAGAAAATGTGATGGTGAAAAGGACCTAGAGGGTCCTGGTGGGCAACAAGCCAGAAATGGATCCTTGTGGCTACAATGCTAACATCCTGGGCTGCATTAGAAACAGAGTTGCCAGGCTGAGGGAGATGATCCTTCTCTTCTGCTTGGCACTGGGGAGGCCATATCTGGAGTGCTATGCCCCAGTCCTGGGTTCCATGGTTCAAGAGACAAATAGCCATATTGGAGCAAGTCCAGTGAAGGACTGTGAAGATGAATAAGGGCTTGGAGCACAAGGAGAGGCTGAGAGCTGGGACTGTTTAGCCTGAAGAAGAGAAGGCTCGGGAATAACTTATCAGGATATATAAACATGTGATGGGAGAAGAAAAAATGGAGCCAGACTCGTCCAAATGGTTCCCAGGACAAGAGAACAAGACAAGAGGAAATAGCTGCCAACTGAAATACAGGAAATTACAGGAAATTCCATTTAAACATCAGAACAGTCTGCTTTGCTTTTGAATTGTAGTCAAACACTGGAATAAGTTGCTCAGAGGTTGTGGATTCTCTGTCTTTAGAGATCCTTAAAACCTGAGCAACCTGCTGTAGTCCACCCCTGCTTTGTGTAGGATGGTTGGATCTGGTGGTCTTCCAACCTCAGCCATGCTCTGACTCTGCAAGTCTGTTCTCCAAATCTGTTCTCTACATTTGAACATTTAAAAGCCTTTTGGGAAGTACCTAGTTAAAATACAATGAACAAGAAAAACTCAAAGCTTGTAAATATGAAAGGGAGCTTTCCTGTTGAATGAATACATTTATTTCCTACATTAATAAAATTATACTTAAATTATAGATAAATAAATGATAGCGTCCAGCCCTGCTAGGGAATGGAAAGTGATTCAGGAAATGGATATTATGCTGTTCTTATGAATCCTTTATTCCCCTAGGTGACTTTGTGAGGGACAGTCCCATTAAATTGCTTATGAGCAAAACTGATACAGTTAAGTCAATGTCTGCAGAATCTGGGCCTTAATAGACACATTCCTGTCTCTGATTTTTTTCATCAGCCTGCCTTGGGCTTAGCAAAGGTGTTTTTTTCAGTTATGATTTTCTGACCAGTAATACAGTTTTAAGGGATACATTGGACAAATTGGTGACATTATACAGAAGTAATACAAAGGAGGATAGATGTTCAGTTGTTTATTGGGTGTTAGCCCTAACTACACAGAAAATATGACCTCTGGCTTAGAAATTCAAGCTTGGCTTTTAGTGACTTCAGGCTAAGAAGGATACTAGAGTGTCTGCTTGGCTGAGAATTCTCTGAGGAGATTTCCTTATCGCAGGCATTGCTGATACCAGAGTCAACTTTGTGATCGGAGGTTGATGCCATATGAAATGCCAACCTTAGCTTAGTGCTACAGTTGTCCTTACAGTGTCTAATACTTGCTGTGCTCAGGTGAGTGGCTTCCCAACTGCATCACCATGAGATTTATTTATTTTTTTTAATGTGAAGGTAAGATGAGAATCAGCTGTCTTTTGTCAGTGTGTTTCTTGGTGTCACGTTCTTTTGAAAGAGCAACTGTGAATTAATAAAATGTCTTCTCCGAATAAATTGCATGCTTGAACTATGCTGTCCCTTTGAACAAATAATGAATGCAACAAAAAAATCTTCTTTGCTGTGTTAAGGTACCAGTAGTATTACAGTTTTCACTGGAGCATGAAGAGCTTTTTCAGTTCTTCTCTCTTCTGAATAATAAAATGGCAATTAAAACATAAGAATATTTATATGGTGAGGCCTAGATTAAGACAGCTGAATATTCTTTCCAGCTGACTGGAGCAGTAAGAGGTGGATGAAATGAAAGTGCTAAAAGACAACAATCAGCAGGAATTGTAAAAGAAATACAAAGAGTAGCGTGAGTGTACTTTGCTGTGTACATCTTGTATCTCAGTTAAGGCTGACATAGGTGGGACACCAATGTCAAAAAACAGTCTTATTTCCTGTTAGTTTATAGGCATCAGCTCAGCAAGTCTGGTGTCTGCTCATGATACTCAAATATAGCCCAATTATTGCAGCAGCAGCACTGAGCACTGTCCAGTAGCTTAGTACCTTGCTCTGAGGCCAGGTTGCTCTGTGTCTGGTACCCCATCCAGGCAGCCTGTCCCTGAGGCCTCTTCTATTTTCATTAATAGATTATTAAGCATAAGGACACTACCTTTTCTGGTAGAGCCCCTTGACCAGTCTCCCTCTCTGTGTAGGTGGCACTTGGCTCTGTCAACACAGGTGTCATAGAAACATTCTGCACGTGATGTTCCTCTTGATGTTCCTGTGATGGTTTCAATAGTCTTGCTTTGGTTGCATGCATAACTATCCCTCCCCACCCAAAACCAAAAGGGCCATTACTTCCCTACGTAGAAAGATCACATGGAAGGATGGAAACTGCAAGTTTATTCTGATTTCTTTCTTGCCTTGCTCTGTAGAGAGATTCATATTGCCAAATGCTGAATACTTTGAGGTATACTAGAGCTAGCCTCTGAAACACTACACTGTCTTCTGGCTCCATATGGCACTTAAAGCCTTTCATCAGCCTGGATGTGACACAGCAAAGTCCAAAGACTTTCCTTCTTTACGCTGCTTTAGAACACCCTTATCTTGGTGGGACAGTTGATTCAGGGTGTGAAAGAAGAAGCACAAGAAATTTAGTATGGAGCCAGTCTCTGTTGCCTTCTTTGGAAGAGTCCCTATGTGGAGGGCTGGATGCTAGAGATTTTACCGCTTTTGGCCAACCTTTTCCACCTTCACTGGCAAATTTCCAGCGGTAGCAGTAGATTTGTTCAGTTGAGTTTTATGTTCACTAAGGAATCAAAGCTGGACTCAGATAAGGAGAGAGAAGGAGAGAATTTTCTGTTAGGGCACTGAGCTGCACCACGTTTATGAACATCAAGGAACTGCTAAAAATACAGGAATTAAGAGTGATGCCATGGTGGATTAGGCTACAGGTAAGGCCTTTCAGTGGGACAGCTCAGATGAGAGCATCACTGACAAAATGAAAGACTTGTGCAAATTTTACATCAGTCCAGTATACTCTGGGCCCTAAAGTTTGTGTGATTGATTTGAGCAGGATCTAATTGCTTGAGGATTTTTAGTTTCTTCTTCAACTGTTCACCTATCTACAGGTCCTGCTTTAATATTTTATGACTAGAAGTGCACATGGCATGAATAATTACAACTGCTCCAGCCAAGTCAGCCTCAATGAAGACATGGCTGAAGTGCCTCTATGCAAATGCACGGAGCATGGGGAACAAACAGGAGGAGCTAGAGATATGTGCATGCCTCCAAGGCTACGATCTCCTTGGCATCGTAGAAACTTGGTGGGATGACTCCTATGACTGGAGCATTAGCATGGAAGGCTACAGGCTCTTCAGGAGAGACAGGCAAGGGAAACGAGGAGGCGGTGTTGCCTTATATATAGCTGGAATGCATGGAGATCAGCCTAGGGATGGATAAAGAGCCAACTGAGAGCCTATGGGTCAATATTAAAGGGAAATCGGGAGCAGGGGACGTTACAGTGGGAGTCTGCTACAGGCCACCCAACCAAGGAGACCGAGTGGATGAAGCCCTCTGTAGACAGATAGGGGCGGCATCACATTCACAGACCCTGGTTCTAATGGGCGATTTCAACCACCCCGACATCTGTTGGAAGGGTAACACAGCCAGGCATAGGCAATCTGTGAGGTTCTTGAATTGCATTGATGACAACTTCTTCTCCAAGTGGTTGAGGAGCCAACAAGGAGAGGAGCTATGCTGGACCTTGTTTTTACCAACAAGGAGGGGCTGGTAGACAGTGTCAAACTCAAGGGTAGCCTGGGCTATAGTGACCGTGAAAGGTCGAGTTTGAGATCCTTGAGGCAGCAAAGAAGGTGCGCAGCAGGCTGACCACCCTTGACTTTGTGAGAGCTGACTTTGGCCTCTTGAAGAATCTGCTTGGTATGGTGCCATGGGATGAAGTGCTGGAGGGAAGAGGGGCCCAAGAAAGTTGGTTAATATTCAAGGACCATCTCCTCCAAGCTCAGGAGTGATGCATCCCTACAAAGAGGAAGGCAGGCAGAAAAGCCATGAGGCCTGCATGGATGAACAAGGAGCTCCTGGACATGACCAAAAGGAAAAAGGAGGCCTATAGGGAGTGGAAACGGGGGCAGGTAGCCTGGGAGGTATATAGAGGAATTGTTCAAGCAGCCAGGGATCAGGTTAGACATGTTAAAGCCCAGATCAAACTAAATCCGGCCAGGAACATCAAGACAAACAAAAAATCCTTCTTTATGTATGTCAGTGAGAAAAGAAAGGCTAGGGAAGATGTGGGCCCTCTCTGGAAGGAAACGCAAGAACTGGTTACCTGGGACAGAGACAGAGCTGAGGTACTCAATGACTTTTTTGCCTCAGTCTTCACTGGCAAAGACTGCAGCCGCACTGCCCATGACGCAGAATGCAAAGGCGAGGATTGGGAAAATGGAGGACCCCCCACTGTAGGTGAAGATCAAGTGTGAGACCACCTGAGGAACCTGAAGGTGCACAAGTCCATGGGACCTGATGAGATACATCTGCGGGTCCTCAGGGAGCTGGCAGATGAAGTTGCTAAGCCACTAGCCATCATATTTGAGAAGTCACAGTGGTCTGGTGAGGTTCCTGCTGACTGGAAAAGGGGAAACATAACCACTATTTTCAAAAAGGGAAATAAGGAAGACCCAGGGAACTACAGGCCAGTCAGTCTCACCTCTGTGCCTGACCAGATCATAGAACAGATCCTCCTGGAAACTCTGCTGAGGCATGTAGAAAACAAGGAGGTGATTGGTGACAGCCAGCATGGCTTCACCAAGGGCAAGTCATGCTTGACAAATTTGGTGGCTTTCTACCACCAAAGGGGTTACAGTGGCAGTGGACAAGGGAAGATCAACTGATGTCATCTACCTGGACTTGTGCAAAGCGTTTGACACTGTCCCATACAATATCCTGTTCTCTAAATTGAAGAGACATGGATTCGACAAATGGACCACTCGGTGGATAAAGAACTGGCTGGACGGTCACACTCAAAAGAGTTGTGGTCAACAGTTCGATGTCCAAGTGGAGACAAGTGACGAGTGGCATTCCTCAGGGGTCGGTACTAGGACCTGTATTGTTCAACATCTTTGTCAGTGACATGGACAATAGTGTCGAGTGCACCCTCAGCAAGTTTGCTGATGACACCAAGCTGTTTGACGAGGTAGACACGCTGGAGAGGAGGGATGCCATCCAGGGGGACCTGGACAGATGGGCCCAAGCCAATCTCATGCAGTTCAACAAGGCCAAGTGCAAGGTCCTGTATCTGGGTCGGGGCAATCCCAAGCACAAATACAGGCTGGGCGGGGAATGGCTGGAGAGTAGCCCTGAGGAGAAGGACCTAGGGGTGCTGATTGGCGAGAAGCTCAACATGAGCCAGCAATGTACGATCGCAGCCCAGAAGGCCAACCGTATCCTGGGCTGCATCGAGTGTGGCCAGCAGGACAAAGGAGGTGATTCTGCCCCTCTACTCCGCTCTCGTGAGACCCCACCTGGAGTACTGCATCCAGTTCTGCAGTCCCCAACATAAGAAGGACATGGATCTGCTGGAGCATGTCCAGAGGAGAGCCACGAGGATGATCTGAGGGCTGGAGCACCTCTCCTCACAGGAGAGGCTGAGAGAGTTGGAGCTGTTCAGCCTGGAGAAGAGAAGGCTCCGAGGAGATCTTATTGCAGCCTTCCAGTACCTAAAGGGGGCCTACAGGAGAGCTGGGGAAGGACTTTTTACCAGGGCATGTAGTGATAGGATGAGGGGGAATGGCTTGAAACGGGAAGAGGGCAGGTTCAGATTAAACATTAGGAAAAAGTTTTTCGCTTTGAGGGTGGTAAGGCACTGGAACAGGTTGCCCAGGGAGGTTGTTGAGGCCCCATCCCTGGAGGTGTTCAGGGCCAGGCTGGACGTGGCCTTGGGCAACCTAGTCTGGTGGGAGGTGTCCCTGCCTATGGCAGGGGGGTTGGAAGTCCATGATCTTCAAGGTCCTTTCCAACTGTAAACCATTCTATGATTCTGTGAATAAAATGAGTTCTTATTTACAAAGTCTGTATGTTGTTGCTTAAGAACCCTGATGAGCTGTAGCAAGCCAACTTTAGGTGGATGGCAGTTGTAGTGGAAAACGAACTAAATAGCAAGATAGAGAAATTCTTTAGCAAAATTAGTGGCAATTAAAATTCAACTCCAGAAGGTATCTTTAGGGTTTTTTCTTTATATGAAAACTTAAACATTAAGATTCTTCAAAAAACAAATATTTCAGTGGAGTTGTTTCTCATTAACTCCAGGGACTTCTTTTCTGGATATAATTTGCAAGTTTCCTATGATTATTAAAACTCATGAAAAATACTGACAGGAACTTGAAAAATAAAAAAAAGTGCAATTTCTCAGCTGCGTCTTTTTTCTATCCAGTAGCAAAAAAGGACTTTGGGTTTAAAATGACATATTTTAGATTAAATAGAGCTGCAAGAAATGCTGAAGCTGTTTTTTCCAGGAGAATGTAAAAGCTCGTTGTCTTTGAATATGGGTGCAGCTATGCTGAGAATACAAATGCTTGTAAAATATTGCTTAGCGATAGGTTAAAAAAATCAAGTGCCAATAGATAGAACTCAAAATTCAGAGCTTAGCACCCCAGATGGTAAATATGGCAGCTTAGAATTCAGAAGTAAGACTTATCCTTTGAGTGTGAACAACTTTTAATGAGGTTGACTGTAAATAACATTCCTATGGAAGTATTCTCTCCTGGACAAACTCTATACCAAGTTTCTTATCAGTGTCTCATTCAGCGTGAATGTGCTATCAAGCTCTTCTTTGGTGCTGTCAGTTCATGTGGGTTGCTCCTTTTTTGGAGTAGATTATGAGAATTCAAAATTGATATTTTATGCCTGTGCACAAAGTGGTTGCATGAGTATGTTGGACATATTAATTCAAAATTATTTGTTGGTTCCTGCAATCCTGCAAGTTAATGCTGAGTTTGAAACAACCCATTCTGCATATTTCTAGATGCCTTAGAATGGATTTGACCCTTCATAAAAGCAAAAAATCTTATTTATGAGCACAAAGTAGTTTCTTCTAAACAACATTTATCATCTCTCTGTCTCAGTTAAGCTGTGCACAGTGCAGGAAAAGCAGACAGCTCTGCAATCAGGAGTACTGGCTCTGCTCTCATCTGCCACCTACATGTGTCTGTTTTTTGTGCTATAACTGACTATGGCAACCCACAGTGTGTGAAGTGCTTCTGGATCTAGAATAATGAATGTATTGATATCATCACAATTACTACCACATCAGGTTGGAAGTAAAGATTGCTAGAAGATAAAAGCATATCAGAGAGAAATGCTTGCCATACTTCTGTACTTTTCCCTAAGCAACCTGTTGTAGCTACTGACAACAACAGGTTACTGGAATAGATACTCAGGTATATGACTCCAGTACAGCTGTTCTTCAGTAAGATTAGGTTCAGAAAACAATCTGGAAAAGCTGCATGTCATGTTCCTCAATCTGAATGTCAAGACAGTAGACTTAGATCATGATGTGTATTTGGTTCCTGACTCTTTTGCCAGTGTAGGTTGTGATTTTGATTCCCGTAGCAAGTGGTGTGGAGAGGATGAAGAAGGATCAGTTATTCACTACCTCCTCCAGTAAAAGAACTAGAGGAGCGTAAAATGAAACTAACAGTTGCCAAGTTCAACGTGTAAGGAGATGATTCTTTGTCCAATATGAAGTGAATCTGTGGAACTGGGAGACTGGAGAAATTCATTGAGCAAAAAATCACTGATAGCAACTGAATATTTAAAAAACACCTTTGGCTCAGGAGATATTCAAGCTACAGACCGTGAGAGTTGGGGAAACTATTCTGAAGAGAAGTACAGCAATGTACTTGTCCTGTTCTTATATTCTTCAGGCATCAAATTTTGTCCACTGTCAGGATACTAACAAGATACTGAACTAGTTTTTGGCTGAAGTTGTTCTTAGGACTGTGAGTAAATGTCTGGCAACGTATACAAGAGCTCCCCAATGGCAAAGGCATCCATAACACCTAGCTTGCTTTAAAAAAAAAAGAAATAAAAAAGCATAGGAAAATGAATGTGTGTTTATATAGATACATGTGATTTGTATCATATGTGGTTTATATCATTCATTATTGCTACATATAAACCTTTGAAACTGTGCGTTGCCCATCACCTATCCAGTATATAACACTTTCCCCTAAGTTTCCCAAATACTCGGTTTACACGAATATCACCCAAAGATAAGAATGGCAGATATGAAGTCCAGCCAATATTTCTAAAGCGCCGATGTTTTTCTATGAAAACCTACCTAGCTTTGATGTACTACTTTATGAATCAGTGATTCCATGCTTTCCAGATGTGCAGCTTTTCATAAAAGCTCTCTTTAGCCTCTGTATTAGTGACAGCTTGTGGTTTGATGTGGGAGTTGCTGAATTTTCAGGATCCTGTGATCCCCAACGTATGTGGCAGGCAGATTTGGCGGAGGGGATGGTGAACACAACACTGAGCATGCAGTGCAAAGGTCTAGAGCAAGGGGAATTGGTGTCTTTCCAAACATTCATCTGGATGAAGACACTTCAATAATGGCCATTGGCTTTCATAACACTCCTGTACTATTTAACTAAAGAAATTTAAGGAGAAAAGGCTGATCCTCCTGACCTTGAAAGGTAACGCCTTCACACAAAGTAACAAGCAAGGCAAAATCTCTGTAGGGTGCTCAAAGTGTTACTGTTATGCAAGCTTTAGCCATAGTGTTTGACCTAATGTTAAGCTATCAGTTTTGTAAGAGTGAATCTGTGAGCTCCTTTCAGGCCTCAATCTTTAAACATTTTAATGTTACTTTAATATCCATCTGAATTTGCTGCTGTGTGAATGAGAGATGGAGAAAACGTGCTACAAGAAGATTGATGTAATTTTTTTAAAATTGGACCCTATTATGATTTTAGAGTAATCTGTTTTCTGTGGTTCACTTATTGTCCCAATTACTTTTGTTTCACTTAAAGATTGATGTGAGCATGGAGTTGACATCTACCTGCATTCCAACCCACAAATACTCAGCATTTCACAAAGATCAAGAAAAAGTCATGCATTGAAAAACTACAGTGAAGGCTGTAAATCAAGAGTTCTTTAATCAAAATTGCAGAGTAGTTGATAAGAATAATCAGAGACAATAATCCTCAGACATTTAAAGCGACTAAGCAAGAACATTAATATATTTTTAATTTGATTTCCAATAGAAATATCTCATTTTGATATTTTTGGATGCTATTTCCTCCTTGCTCTCTCTCCCCCCCCTTTTTTTGTTTGTTTGTTGTTTGTTTTTTTTTTTTTTACATCAGGGAAAGGGATGGAAATTCTTATTAAAGTAATTTAAGAAACATTTTTGTGCTCTTCTCCTCCCAACTTTTTTACCTAGGAGGTGGAAAATTGAGGGAAAATAAAGCAGGAAAGGAAAGAATTAACTTTGCATCTCGTAAGTATCTCAAGAACCGATTTTGGTTTTGAGATTCTTGTATGCTATAGTTAGAGCATACAAGTTATGTATACTATATTTTCTGTTATAGTTAACAGAAAATCTGGAAGCCCCAATCATGTTTAGTCATGGATGTTTTGAACCATATGTGAACAGGTAGATGTAGTAGATAGATGTAGACTGTATTTTGCTGTTCTTTGCTCCTTCAGGGAGGGCATATGTGATCTGTGTATGTTTTACTTGTGTGTGTATATGTGCACAGCCTTATGAAGCAATGCCACCTTTGCTCTACTTTTGTATATTTTGTTATAATACTTTTAACTGAGTATCTTACCTTACAAGTAGTGTTCTAGCAATAGGCAAAGGGAAACTCAAACTAGCTCATAAGTTACTTTTGTATTTAATATAAGCTTGATGTTTAAAATTGCTTTTATAAGGAAAGTAATTATACTTGTGGCAAGTAAAGGAAAAGATCAATGTTCTAAATGCCTCACTGAAGAGGGTAAGTGGGTAATTACACACTTAGTGAACTGTCAGTGCCTCTGACTTGTCAGAACAGCCTAAAGATCATTCTAAGAGGAAAACCGGACACCTTTGCAAATTAAACTGTGGCTCAATAGGAGAGCACTAAGCTAAGTGCTTGTCTTAGCCATTGTATTAGTGTAAAAAGAAATGTCTTTGATATACTGCCTCGTTTATTTGACAACAGGGAGTGATTATTTGTTTGTTTTCTGTAATTATAACTGCCAGGAAAACATTCTCTTAATCTAATGTGGTTTTCAGTCATTAGTGTGCTCTAAATGGTAAGAAATATCATAAAAGGCTGTAATAGGATCCATGACTGTATCTTCAACTTGGTTGAAAGAACTTCAGAAATGTAGCTTTGAGAAACTCTGCAGGGCTCTGTTGCCAAAATTTGGATACACAGACTGAATCCTCAGGTTTCAGTGCTGCTCACTGTGTGTCTTTCAGAGCTGGGAGGGACATTCGGCACTTCACAGCATGGAGCTCTAGGAGTGCGAGGACACAGTATGTAACTATATAGAGTAACTGAAGTGGGAGATGGTGTGTTTAGTTTGTAAAAGCACAACCCTCAGAAGGGAAAATGCAGCAGAGTCACAGTCTGCTGCAGCCTTTTGCGTGACTGCCTTTTTGAAAGGTGTTTTCCTGCCTTGAGCACAAATCCTCTACCGTTAATGAGAAGCTTACAGGTTCCTGTGACTGTCCTCATCCGGTCTTGCACAAGAGGGGAAGAAAGCTGGAACATTTTTTTTTCTCCTTTTCTGTTCTCTTGCTCATAGCAAGAGACAGGCAACTTATTCCTCTACCGAATTACTTACTGCAGCTATGAGGAGTTAGACATGGGGCTATATATCCTTGTACAAGCAAATTAGGGCTGTGACAGTCTTTTCCATTGATATTTTAATCTTTGAAACCATTCTTCTTGCTGTAAAGAAGAATGTGACAAATTCAAGGAGAGACAGGACCATTAGATTATTTATCCTAACCTCTTGAATATATTAGTCCATAAATCATCACCAGTTGAACTGAGTTGATCTTAGCAATAGTGTATCCTCCAGACAGCATCTAGTTTTTGTCAAAATGACTGCTGAAATATAGAGTCTTATTCCTTCTTTAGTTTATTCCAGATGTTAATACTCTTCACAGATACAAATTTGGGCCTTAAGCTTCATTTTGTAGTCATTAGTTTCTGTTAGAGCCAACCACAGTATAGTGGACAAAACTTACACTATAGGTCTTTCACTGCAAGGTATTTCCCTCAATTTATGAATGAATTTCTGAGATTATTTTAGGATTTTATTATCTTCTATGTCCTAAAAAAAAAAAAAGGAAAAGAACACAACAGTTCCGTTCTAATCACCTAACTGATATTGTACACAAATATAAAACAGTTGCTTGGACCCCAGGGTGATCCTTACTGCTCAGTTGCTTGTCTGAGTCTCTTCACAATACAGCCCACCACTTTACAGAACTCTGTTAATCTTTGTCATCTACACAGTTTTAGCAGATGTGCTTTTTAGATCTGTAGTAAAGACAGTCTGATCCTCGCAAAATCCTATTAGACAGTACCTCTGTTGGAGGCTGGCTTTACTTTTTTATGTTTCTCTGTTAACCAGTTCAGTCTTCATATAACATGGGCTTTGTATTGCTATTTTTTTAAAAAATGAGGCTGTTGTACAATGCTACAAATGCTTCACAATGGCCATATCTGTGTGGCAACTTTTATAATCTGGTCTTGTGATTTTTGATTGTGTTTAACTAGTAGGGGTGAAGCTTGACCAAAATCCCAGATCAAAGCATCAGTATTACCTTCTTTCTGTGATGAGGAAGTTAATGGGAGTAAGCTTATCATGGCTATCATAAAAAATTCAGAACTGTCAACTGTTTTAACTTGTACGTGAACATTAGTTTCCCAGTGGGAGCTGTGACTGCACATGCACTGTCAGAATCCATCTCATGTTTGAGTAGTATTGTATGGCAACAGATGATGGTTTTATAAGGACAAGGCTTTTACTTTATTACAGATTTCCACATGCTTAAAAGTGGTAAGGAACAGGTTGAGCAGGAAACAAAACAAATCTCTCTCTTAATGGTCTTTAATATTTGCAGGAGAGAAAGTGAATAAATTCTCATTGAAAATCAAAATGCTGCGCTGACAAACACTCTTCCCTAAGGGGGGAGAGAGAGAGTGAAGTGGCAGTATGAGGCATGAAATGGTAGGACGTTGATACCAGTATAATAAAGATGTAGTGAAGGAACCTCTATAGAGCAGAATAGGTTCTGAGTTTTAATATTATACTGATCTTTCATTTCTAAATGCTTTACCAATCACAAATAATAGATGTTACAACTCTGAGTGCTATACATTGTATCAGTTGTAGGTATAGCAGAACAAATCTGTAACAAAGCTATAGACTTTGTGGACTTTAAAAGTCTAACAATGTATTAATCAAAATTTTGTATTAAATATTTATTAATCCTTTTAAAGTATTTATAATTAGGACATTAATATGAAGCTACTATACTGCAGCACTGTGTGGCTGTGGTAGAAAGTATGTTGATTTAATGAATTATTTACTCTTTCAATACATTCATTGAACCTGATATGATGGACATTCGGAAGTGACAGCACAGTAGCATGATATGATCTTGATACACAGCACTGATCTAAAGTCAGAAATAATCTAGAGTCAGATACAGATGAGCCTTTGGCAAACACAGGTGGCACTAAACTGAATTCTGACATGGCAGCGATGCTGGCAGTCAAGCCCAATTCTTTCCCACAGTGAAGTTGAAAGGGTGGAAAATTATTCTGTATACATCTTCATGGAGCTATATATGACTTTTCAGGTTCATTTATAGAGACTTTTTTTGTCCCAGAACAAAAATTGCTTGATCCACAGGTAGACACTGACCTCAACACAGGTGGAAAACGAAACATCTATGCAGCAGCAATAGTACTTGGTGAAGACATGGCTCCAGTGTATCCCCATTACAGTAAATTTTCTGTTGAACAAACATAATCCTACCATTAAAATACAAATTACATCTGTAATCGTTTGAGTCCTAAACACCTCATTATAAATTTCCAGTAGAAATGCTGCTAACTGGCAAGTGTTAAAATGCAGAGACAAATCCTAAAAAGGAGAGCACTTGCCGTATTTTGAAGTGCAGGGATCCTTGTTTACGTAGCTTTACCAAAGCAGGAAAATGGTTAGAACCAAAAGCCTTAGACTGTAGCTAACTTAATGATGGGACAGATGCTTTGTACTTTTGCAATTGCTCTGTAATGGAGAGGAGATGGGCTGTATCATTAGAATATGGTAGTTCTCTAAATAGAAAATAGCAGCAGTAATGACCACTCAGCACCAGCCCAACTAATGTGGTGGACTGCAGTGCATGCCTATTAGCCATATCATCTCTTCCTCTTTATCTCAGCTATCTATGGGTATTCCAGAGATTTCACAGTTTGTCCTTCCCTGCTGTTTTGACTGGTTTCCTGGCCCATTTAGCCAGTTTGATAATGGAAAGAGGATACTATGTGTTTGTCATGGTTTAGGCCAAATTGGCTACTGGGGACGTGAGGCACCCCAGACGGGACTGACAGATACTCCCCCCTACCCCGAGGAGGGAAAAAGAGACATAAGTTTAGAAGGAACTAAACTACTTTAATGAAATATTAATAATAAAATAAAAAGAAATAATGAAATACATACAAAACCGTATCAAGCTCCCAGGATGACAGTCATGTCACTGGCTGGCACTGGGGAAGTCCCAGACTGGACTCAGTGATGGATGGGAACTGGATTCAGGATCGGGATCAAAAGCAGACGATCAGACAGAGTCCTCCTCGGACATCAGCCATTGAAAAAAGAGGGCTGACCCTTTGATCCCTCAGCTTTTATACTGAGCATGAGGCAGATGGGATGGAATACCCTGTTGATCAGTTTTGGGTCACCTGTCCTGTCCACTCTTCCCTGCAGGTGCGACCCCTCTATACTTTTCTGCTTCCGACACTCCAACAGGGCAAATAACAAAGTTGTTTGGCCTTGGGTGTTATAGCAATAAGTATAAGCAAGAGCCTCTCTGCATACCATGCCTGGGCATCAACTATAAACATAGGTCTTGTGACTCTGAGAGCGAATGTTGTCTGCACAATATGCTGTTAATTTCAGTAGTTAGAAGAGGCCTAGCTAAGAAGCAAAGTTACTGAATAAAATTGGTTCTGTTTTACCTCAAACCAGGACAGTTTTTCCAAGACCTGTGGTCCCTAATAAACAGAGTGAAGCAGCTACAGCAGGCAGGCTTCTTGACCACAAAAAAAGAGATGTCTAAGAGATGTTGTTATAATTCTTGCTCCTTGTAGCAATAAATAAAGTCCTGATGCCTTGATGTTTTGTAGAGCAGTCTGTCCTATGAAACAGCTGGTCAAAATGGAGCTTGCTGGAAGAATGGAACTAAGGAATTTTTGTGCAGTGGCTAGCATAAAATGCTCCCTCCTGGTCCTAGGAATGTAGGAGTTGACAGATTGAAACATCCTTCATTGCACTGAAAGGAGAAGCATGGGGAAGAGGCACCTTTGCCCTGCCAGGTTACCAGTGCCAACCTTCTTTTATAGGTCTGACTGTGTGCAAACTAGGTTGACAGTGATATTACCTAAAGGGAAACACAGTACATGCTGCAAATCCTTTTCTTAGTCAAAAGAGACAACTTCCCAGTGTGAGATTTTGTAGAATCTCTTTATAAAGCTGCACATGAAATGAAATCTATTGAATGCGTTTAATGCTGCTGATTTTTCTGTGTGAATTTGAGCAAAAAGAGGCTAAAATCTCCCCTATTAAAAGATCAGAAAAAGCCTCCAGGAAGCCATTTGCTGCTGCTGTAATAAACATTCATTATTAACACTACTGTGTGAACTAAGAACAGAGCTATTTTGCTGGTAGGACAGACCTGCTGTGTGTAGCTCTGAAGCACATTAGTGACATGCTGCAGCAAGTATTGATATTCAGCAAGAAAGTCTTTGCTACTCCTTCAAATTTACCCTTGTTAGGAATAGAAATAATCACTTTTTATATTATTTGTTTGAAGATGGTAAGTATTTTGGCCTGGTAAGCGCACTACAAACAGTTTTTTATTGCCTGTCCAGTTCAGACCACTTTATGGCCCCAAGCAACTTTCTTTAATATCTTTGTAGCAGCCCAGTGAGAATACCAATGTACTTAATAGAACTGCTCAATAGCTAACATATGGGTGGCAAGGGCTTCATGAACAATCAAGCCTATTCATAAAGGACTTCATCTATTTATGTGAATCATTTTACTGCTATGCAAGTTCACATGAGTTTGTATTAGTTCCCACTGGGCCCTTACTGTAGGTCTGGAAAGTGCATTCATTTGATACTGGAGACTCAGGAGGTAAGAACATGCTCTCTGAGTCTCTGTTGGCTGTTAATATTGGGTTCTTCTGTAATTTACCTGGAAAATGACAAAAAAAAAAAAAAAAGCAAGCCATCTTACTGGAATTTATGTTGCAGCAATATTGACTGTGTAATGGATAAATTGAGTAGTGGGCTCCAAATCAGACAAGCAGTTTTGTGAGCAGGGGAATGAAAGAAACCTGGCTTCTTGTGGAAGCTTTATCTGTAGGGGGGTACAGGCTATGTATCTGAGGTTAGATTCTCAGATGTCTAATAAAAAGGGAACCCATGCTACCTTCTTTCTCACAATGAGTACTCTGATGATTATTTTATTTTCTTTGTCTGCCCCTACTTGTGAGGCAATGAACATTGAGGTTTGCACTACCCTGTCAGTTTTGATCAGAACTGGTCTACAAAATTCAGGCAGGGAGGGAAAGGAACACACACAGAATTCATGGAACTAAGCAGTGTGAGTATTAGTTACCTGTAAATTCATTTTGCTGTAAGAGAATCTCTTTGTCATTCAGCTAAAAAAGTTGTAATGCCATGAGGGAAATGCATGTCGCTGGTCCGGGATCCAGTCTTTCAGAAGTAGTCTGTTGGATACTATCTGTTCAATTAAACCGCTGAGTACCCCAGTTCTTTAATGAAACTGGAATTCTTATCTTAGAAGGTACCTCTCCTGTTTCTGTTGCCTGAGATGCCTTGTACCTTAATCTCTCTCTGAGAAACAGAGAAGTATTGGTATTCATGTGCTGACAAGCACCACTCTTGTTTTATGTGAGATGTGCTTGTTCATGTGGAATTTTGCTTCCTTGGTCCTAGTTTCCAGGTAAAAAACATCACAAGATCTGGTAGGGAACTAAGTGATTTTTCTTCTCTCCTTGCCTAACATTTCTTGATTTAAATATCCATCAGATTCTTTATTTAGCCAGTCCTGGCTTAAGTCTGGCTTCACAATCACTGTAAGACATTGCAGTAAGCTTTATCAATTACATATCCGAAAAATAAGACACGCATGATCTCCCTTTCATTTCTCTGACTGACTCATAGTGATTGTATGGCATATCTGAGCATGACAAAGTATGGATTTTTTTGTTGGGATGCCTTGAATCTACCTCACAACTTCTTATATCTAGGGGAATCCCTTTTGTGACCTTATCTCATTATTTCACTGACTTGAAACACAGTTTCCTCCTCAATGTTTGTATCAACACCACATACCTTTTCCTCAGAATAATGTTGCCAACAGAGATGTGTGTGACAGAACAGTAAGAGCATAGATAGGATTCAGCTTTTTTTTTGAAAGAATTCTAGCAAATTACTGTAGGAAGGCTAATCAATAAGTTCACTTTTATTTCACAAACCAGCTCTTGAAACAGAAAACAACTCATCTTGAAAATTATGTATTACTTTTCAAGGCTCATTATGTGAAAGAGTCGTAGAGTATATTAAAAAAGACCCTCAGTTTAATGGCACACATTGACAGTCATTTGAGTTATTTGAGTGTAAAAATACTTAGAATACATTGTTTATATTTTTAAAAGTTAATGAGATAATATATGTCAGTTTAGTGGAAAATGAAGTGGCATATCTTAAGACCCTTTTAGTTAATGATTGGAAAAAAAGCATATAGTCTCTTCTGCAAGGTAAGCGATGAATTATTAAGACAAAAAGATGAAGATGCATCACACATGAGGACATCAGCAAACTTGCCTGGAGGATCAGCTTGCATATATACAAAAGGTGCTGAGGCAGAGGCCTATGCAATGAACTGCCCTCTCCCTGCCCAGGCTTGCTTACATGACTTTAGGAAGCCCATGAGGAGAGGGGGTGAGAATGAGCTACGGCTCAAATTTTGTGTTTGCAGGTGGTGTTTATAGACAAGCATTGGGGTCCCATCAAAGATAATAAGAACTTTTCCATTGATTTCTTTGGGAAGTCAAGTCCTATTTGTTTTCACAGTTCTTTACAAAATACAGTTTTGATCTGGGTTCTGAAGTCCAGTTTTTTCCTTGGCTTTGCTGTCAACAGGTTCTAAAAAGGTGTTGGTATGGGAAGTTTTGCTGGATTTGCCTTTCTATGTTCTTTCTAGGTGATACAAGATGACGTTGCCATTGCTTATGATGTGTTCGATTTCCACTTTTTTACGTCTACCCCATCATTCTAAGTCAGTAGCTGCATAATCTGGGTGCTCTGGAGTTGGTTTTAGTAGTTCCTAGCTGACAATTCAGGACAGAAGGGATGTGATATTCCATTGCCACTGGCAGAAATGTATTCATTCTATCACATAGGTTGTGTTCTGAATTGGTTAAAATCCCAGTATTTAACTTTAGTGTGGTCATGTTTCTATACTGATAACACTGGGTCTGTTTTGGCTTGATATAAGGCCACTGACTTCTGTAAAGGAACTCCTGATCTAAGCCTTCCAGCAGTACACTGTTCTGGCCTTCACCTTGAACAGCCTTTCAGTAGGGCTTTTTATCTCCACATAAGGGCTAAAAGCCTTTTTGGATGTTGGTGGAAGTGAATCAGAATGCAATCTCAGGAAAAATATGCCTAGATTACCAACAGCAGAGCAACACACAGCTATATAAGCGTTTCTGTACTGTCCTGCTTGTCTCTGCCAACTGTGGGCAGTCCTGTTCAGCCTCATCCATCTCAGAAAAGCATACATGTATTTTGCAGGCATAAGTAGATGGATGGCAGTTAGACGAGCTGTTCTGCTTCCTGGATATCTGGTCATGCCACCTAGCAACACTGAAACGAATGCATCTCATATGGCTCTCTCCAAGCTGTATTTAAACGTAGCTGTGCCAACAAGAATAGTCTGAAATTTAATACATATGCAAAACTGCCAGAACCGTGCTGAAACTTGTTTCTATGGTGCTCTCCTTCCTGGCTTTATTTATGACTTGTCTAAAAGGCATGTCAACATGGCACAAACCATGGAAGAATTTGGTCTTGCAGAGTTTGCTTCTATTGTGGTTGAACTTTCATTAATTTCCAAGGTAGCTAATTTTAAAGCTAGCTGAGTATTTAAACTTAAAGCAGCTACTAGCCAGTAGCCATTGCAGTATAGACAACTTGTTCGGATATGACAGATGCTGTGGCTGTCAAACACAGAAGTACTTGTTGATGGATGACTCCAAGTAATAGTGAAATAAAATTGAAATCCTAAAATCTCAGACTTTTTCTTTCCAACATTTGCACAAAGTTTGTTTACAGTTGCCTTTTGCACTAAAGTGCAGTTCAATGAGTCCTAACTTACAAAAAAAAAAAAAAATAGTTGCAGCTATTTCTGGTTCTACTTATTTTCAGTTCTCTCTTCTCATTTGCAATTATTATTAGTTGCAATTATTTTCTACAGGAATTTTAGAATGGACAGAAAGTTCCTCTATTCATCAACAAACATTTCCTTTGACTGATTTTCTTAAATATATTTGTGTATTAGAACAGAAGGAAAAGTCCAGGGATGAGTTTATATTTGCTAGAAATGCCTTTGTGTTACTCTGGCTTATGAGACTTTCACTCTTACCTTTCATAAAACTTACTATACCTCTGCATGGACAATATCACAAACCATACCTGTGCAAAGCCTAAACACTGTGGCAGAGCTTCTGTGAGGTTTGACTTTAAAAAATGTTTTTGTGAACATGTATTTCTGTTTCTGAGTCTTCCCAAGTAATCAAAAGAAGCTGCAGATAATGAAAATGAAAAATTCTTAAGAAAAAAATGAAATCTTCTTGTTCAAACAAACAAACAAACAAACAAATCCCATGGCACTGTTAGATATTTGGACCAACCTGGTGCCCTCTATGGTGAGATAGATAACCAGCTGGGTGGATGAGGGGAGAGCAGTGGATGTTCTGTGCTGCCTTCTGGTGCCTTCTATGGTGAGACAGATAACTAGCTGAGTGGATGAGGGGAGAGCAGTGGATGTTCTTTGTCTCAGATTTCTTAAAGCTTTCAACAGTTTCTCCCATAACATCCTCATATACAAGCTGATGAAATATGGACTGGATAAGCGGACAGCAAGGTGGACTGGAAAAAGGGGGAATTGCCAGGCATAGAAGGTTGTGATCAGAGGCACAAAGTCTAGCTGGAGGCTGGTTACTACAGGTCTCAGTGGATAACAAACTGAACAGAAGCCAGCAACATACAGTTGCAGCAAAGAAAACTAACAATGTCCTGGGCTGCATTAGGAAGAGTTGCCAGCAGGTTGAGGGATGTGATCCTTCCCCTCTACTCAGCACTGGTGAGGCCACATTTGGAGTACTGCTTCCAGTTCTGTGCTCCCCAGCATAAGACAGACATGTTGTTATTGGAGTGAGTCCAGTGTAGGGCCACAAGGATGATCAAAGGTCTGGCTTGTCTCTGAAATGGTGAGAGACTGACAGAGCTGGGATTATTTAGCTCAGAGAAGTGAAGACTCGGGGCAGGGAAATTTTATCACTGCTTACAAATGTCAGATGGAAAGATGTCATGAAGACAGAGCATGACTCTTCTTAGTGGTGCCCTGTGACAGAACAACATAGGAAATTCTTCTAGAATGTAAGAAAAAACTTCTACTGTGAGGATTGTTGAATGCTGTCCCAGGTTGCATGGAGAGGTGGTGAAGCCTCCATCCTTCGAGGTATTCAAAACCCAACTGGACACAATTCCAGGGCAACCTGCTCTAGGTGATCTTGCTTTGAGCAGGGGGTTGGACTAGGTGATGTCTAGAGGTCCCTCCCAACTTCAACCATTCTGCAACTCTGTATGGACCAACTCCCTGAAGTAGGGAAGTATTGGCCATTCACCTTGCAAGGCAGTGCCTTCCTTCCAGTCATTTGCAGCTTTCATGCATCAATTTTATAAATGGAGGTGTTAGCACCTATTATTTGCAGAGTTTTTGGATGTTTCCTGTTATCAGATCTTGTCTTCAGTTTCTCATAGTTTGCTAAATTTTGTTATATCTGATGCTCTACTGCATAAAAGAATAGTTAATGTTCTGTGAATACATCTTTAATATTGCTGCTTGATGTCATGGGGCTCTCCAGAACCTCCAGTCTTGAGACTGCCTCTTTCATCTCATCTAACAGGACTGAATGACAACATGGTTTCAAAAGGCAGAGGGAGAAATTCCCCCTTTTTTTAGGAGGATAAGGGCCTGCTAAGGTGGCATGGTCCTGTGGGTCCTCCCTTTCTTTCCCTCATCTCTGCTCAGGACTCTAATCCAAGACTTCACCCTTCTACTTCCCTCTTTTATTTTTTACCAGACATACAACATTCCTGACTTAGGAATAACAGAAAACAGCCTACAATGCCTGTGAGTAGCTAGTGAGTGAAAAGACTTAAATATCACTGAAATGTTAAAATTGCATACAGAGAAATCAATGTATTCTGTTCATTTGTATTTTTATTCCACACATTAGGAATCAGAATGTCTACTCGATCAACGCGTTTAATGATTTAATACTTTTATTATCTGTATTATTGTTAGACTGGTAATGGTTCCAATGGTTAGCCCATTGTCTGAAAATCCAGACTACAGGAAAGAAACTTGACTGATAATTTTCTGTAATTGTCTCAGATGTTCTCAGTGGTGTTCTAAAGAATCTCACTTTTACCTGTAGCTTTATTCTGCAGCATAAAAGAGTCAATAAATGAAAAAGTTTTAATGAAATCAAACAAGCTTGCATTTCACTTGGTATCTGTGTGGACTCAAGGGCAATGTAAAGCACCCTATATCTAAATGTACTATAGACTATTCAGGATGAAATGTGATTTACTCTTACTAGTCAGCAATAAGCAGTTCTTTAAACTAATATGAAGACAACATTGTTGGTGCTTTCAAAAGAGCAAGTACCTGTCCCATAACTAGCACTGTAACTGGCTTCTAGAACTTAAACTATAAAATGCAATAGAGGTGTCTTTTCCTTTTAATTAAAGCTTGAACAGAAGGATAGGGTGGCTGGCAGGGCCTGTTCTTGTCTCAGTTTAACTAAAGCATCCTATTAGCAGGTGCTGTTGAAGAGTTCAGTAACTAAAAAGGACATATATTTTTCTAACTTTCTGAAGACATGTTCTAAAAATAAGAATGTATTCACCGTCTTTCTGTCTATTTCATTTCAAATGCACCAAAGAACAGGGAGTTCATATCTGCATCTGTTGGCTTCAAAGGCAAAGTTTTGGTACAGGACACAGATGATGAACAGAATTAAGAACTAGTTTCTCCTTGAAAGACTGTGTAGCCCACCAGTCCATCTTTGAACTAGGATTAATTCTACCCACACTTTTTAACACGTTGCTTGTTGTGGGAATGCTTGTGGGTATACTTGTTCCAAAAGAGGATAGAACAGGACAACCTCATTAGCTGACCACCACGAGACATCAGATAAATCTTTTCTACCTTTGTCTGTGCTGATCAATATAGCAAAAGTTCCTCTAGGTAGAATTTTGTCATGAAAGAGTCTTTGTTTTGAGTACCCAAAGAGCTGAGCAAATCTGTAACTATGTGTAGGTGTTTGTGGAAAGCACAGTTTGAGTGTCTGACAGGCTGTCTCACTGCAATGCAGTGAGTTGCAATTGGCTTTGCTTTTTATTGATCAAGGTCAGAATCTCACTCAAAATGTCAAGGGCCAGTTTTTCCCTGGGTTTATCATTGCCATTCCCACTCCCTTCTACAGAGGCTCCCATTTGCACTGTCTTCTAATCAGATTCCTCTACCCCTGTGGTCCCTTAACAGCTTTAATGTTAAAGTTTATGCTAGAAGCAATAGGAAAGCACCCATTGAAAGTAAGATCCCAGTACTATGATGCCCTATTCTGAACAGAGAAACAACTTGTCAGCTTTCCAAGGCATAAACATACATTCACTCAGCAGATGCTAAAGATGTAATCCTCATCAAAATTTGTTTGCAGTTGTACCTTTACTGGAATTTATCACCTCTTTTGGCCTATCAGCAGAAGGGAATTTCCAAGTTTGCCGTGTCTGATTCAGTGCAAACTTCACCAGCTTAATTTAAACTGTTGGGAGAGATGATTTGAGTTAAGCTGTGATACTTGTGTGTCTTAAGTTGTTGCAACTATTTGCTGATCAAATGTCTGCCTGCAGTGATGCTTAAGAAGATGAGTTGTGCCAATCACAACCTCGTCTAAGGCAGCCTGGGTTTAAGTAACAGTTAGCCCTTAAACCACTCTGAAAGTGAATTTATCCTGCGAGAAAATTCAGCTTGAACTCCCCGTTCATCTATTCATCTTAAATATAGCATTCCCTTCCAAAAGGTTGAAAAATTGCTTTCTTGAATGTAGTTCAGGTGAGAGCAAAATGTCATGTAGGAAACAGACTAAGAGGAGAAAGGGAGTCTTTTTATTCCACATGGTCCTTTAAAATAAAAAGAGTTTTTTAAAAAGACGCTGTTTGAGGAAGTTTGGGGACATTTGGTGCTTCAAGCACTATAAGTAGATAAAGAATAATTATATATCATTGAAAATAATTTTTTCCTATCTCTAAACAAATTTCTGCACATTATTATTATTGAGATATTGATAAAATATCTCAAAGAGCTTATAGAAAAGTGGTTAGCCCTGCTGAATTTCTGTTGTAATAGTTAAGCCAAGAATTGTCAAAAATAGGAGCATGTAGTTGGATAAATTCTTTCAGTGTTGAGCATTCTGTAGCTTCCATGGAAGAAAATGGAAGCAGGCACTTGCTCATAGTTTTGAAAATCACTTATGTGTATATCTGAGTTGGGAGCAAGCATTGCATAAAAATGTCATGCTTTCCAGAGTCTTGATCTAACTGTTGAAGTCCTGTTGTCCTTTATTTTGCGAATGTCTCCACAAACTGTCTCAAGCTTTTCCCAGCAAACAGGCATGATCTCAAAGACATAATCTGTATTGGTTTTACATAATCACTAGTAAACCAATGTAAATGTGTGCATAAAGTCCGACAGTAGTATAATAAAACCTATCTGTATTCAAACTGTGAGTGGGCATGACAGAAGGAAACCAACACAATAACATATTGCTGGCTGTTGATTCTAACACTCTTCCCACACAATGATTTAGTGAGAAGAGCTACCTTGTAAGACTGTGTCACTATCAATCTGGCCACACTGTGGAAAAGCAAGTAACCAATCCTAAAGGGTCTGAGGCAGAGTCATTCATCATCTCTAAAGCAAGTAAATGTCAGGACAAGAGGTGCAGAACTTCCCAGTAAATCAAGATGAACAAACATGCATCTTGGTATACAATATAGACCAAACCCCAAGAGAGGGGAAGAATCACTCTCACTGCTGCTGACAGTGCTTGGAAAGATAAACAAGGAAAATTTTGAAACTTTGATTGTAGCCATTTTTGTCCAATATCATTAACTTATTAATATTGTAAACAAGCAAAGGCCAAGAGTCTGTGTTTTAACAAAACATAAAAATCTTCATTTATGTTGGCTTAACACCAAACTTATCAGATGTTAGTTGAAATTGTTTTGTCTATTTCAAGCACAAAATTTAAAGTCATATGACTTGAAATCTTTGGAAAATAAAGATAGCTAGAAAAAGCAGTTCAGTTCCATGGAAACAGAGAATTTCACATAATTTGTTTCATCCTATTATAGAATGAAATGAATTTTTTTCAGAACATTTCTCTCTCCTGTGTTTTTCTGAGACTCCACATATGCAGCGGTCCCAGTGATTTGGGCAAATATCTGTGTGCAGACAATGAGGTTCAGTAAGTGCTCTTGCAAGCAAGACTGCCTAGGCTATCCTCCTTTCTTGGCAAGGTGGAGTGAAAGTTGAGGCTGCTTAGCTGTCACTCAGCCACCTTCCTCAAGCCTGTTGTATGCCATGTGTGGCACAGTGGTCAGAGATCCTGCATTGGGGGAGGAAGGCTGCTGTTGAACAGAAGTACTACCATGGAGCAGAGAAACCATCCTAACAACACTCAGTGGCAGCGGTATGTCTCTCTGAAGCATTTCTGTTTCAAAAGGTAAATGCATCAGGGGCATTTTTAGTATTTTGACTTGATGGAGAATTATGCTGTAGCTTAAATTTTTCTGTCACTTATATGTCTTAGTGCTGAATGAGTAAAACATGGAAACTAGAACTAGCACCCTGTACTTGCCTATGCCTTCCGTATGCTGAAGAAGTTATAATCACTTCTGATCCTGTGTTTAAAAAGAGGAAGTTTAGAGGATGCAGCTCCAGAATGCAAGTTTGGCTAAGTGCAGATGCATCTCTAAAGTGTCTTTGCAAGGATGAGGTCAATGTCGGTTAGGAAAAGAGTGACTGATAATCACCTCTTTTAAGGTTTTCATTTATTCTAGTGCTATAACATATTCCAATCGCTCATTTGTCATAGCTATTGCCAGGTTCAAAAGCAAAGTGTAATACAACTGTTTGTTATTGGATGCAACTTTCACAAAGGAGGAGCTTGTATAAAACGGACAAGACTTGAAGGCAAAATGTAGGCCTATAGAATAACAATCACTGTGTCTTCAATGAAACCAGCATTAGACAAAGGTTTCACCAGATGGTGGTTCTGCCAGCTCTTTAGGTATGGGTCAGTCTGTCTTTCTCTGTGTAACACTCTATCTGCACCAATAAATGTTTTTCTTTAGTAGTTGGCACGGCACAAGGTTAATAGCAGCACTTTATGTCACAGTAACATACTAAGGATATTGAAATTTTAAAATATTCTTTATCATAACTGATTTCAGAAATGGTATAAATAAAAACCATAACCTGCTCTAAAATTAAAAATGAAAGCTCTACAAGAGCAATTGTACGTTTTGATTTTTCTATGACACAGTGAGTAGTTCATTAGCATTTGCATTCCTGTTGAGTCAGGATGATGAAAGACCTATAAAGCACTATAAAACAAAAAGAATAAGTCAAAATGCCCTTCTTCAGAGTAGCTACTGTATATTTTGAAATGCTTCAACAGGGGCAAGGTCTTACCAGGGCAAGAACACTATGTGAATACATGTTGAGAAATCCTTATGTCATTTGCTAGCTCAAGGAAACCTAAACCTCTGAGAAGAACAGAACCAAAATGTTGAACAGAAGCATAGCAGCCGTACTGTTTGGTATCATCAGCCCTCACCTCATTTCTCTTAATAATGCTTTTGCTATTGAAGAAAAAATTGGTGTCTCTGTCTCCTATTACTCTGATGGCTCTGGGGAAAAAAAAGCACCGTAGCTCAGGGAATCACCTTATTTCAAAGGTGGAGTCCAATCTCAGACAGGGAGAAAAGAATAAAGATATAGGGGAATAACAAATTTCTACCATTCGACTTTGGGGGAAAAAAAGCTGTTAAAAATGCTTATAGAGGAAATGTCTGAATTTGGTTTATTTTTAGTGTGAGTGCTACAGGATTAAACAGTGGGGAGGCAGAAATAGGGGAATTAATAGAAACGGGTTTTGGTTGAACAACATAAAAGGTCACTATCATGGACATCTGATGAGCTGGTGACAAGGAAGTGCATATAGGATGAATTTGGGAAACAGAGTGCAGAGGAAACGGAAAAAAAAAACACTGGACATAAGGTTGTGGATGGGGCACTAATTTTGAGATTTCTGTGCATGTTCAGCTATAATATGTGCAGGAGTTCAGAAGAACTTGACATGCAGAAAGATTATATATTCTTAGTGGGGGTTGAGAGATTAGTTACACACAGAGAAAATACTTAATTCTGAGTGAAAATAAACTGATGAAGTGGTACTCATAACTTGACATAGTCCTGTGTGGTGTTGTGTGTGAAAGGGTCTATTTTAATCCAATTTGCTGAGGTTATTTGTGTGAAAGGTAATAGCTTTATTTATGCCAGTGAAGCATTTATAGAGCCATCTGCTTGGATTATGTTTTAACGCTAAATGGGAAGTATGAAGACACTACTATTTACAGACTCAAGGTTTATAATCTATTAAGGTCAACACAAGTTGCAGTGACCTTAGCTGTTCTCAAGATTGGGTCTTTACCCATTAGAATCAAACAATCAGCATATTTGCTTAAATTCTGTCTCAATGCAGGTGTTTATACTAGGTCATACTTAAAGGTTGTTCCAGTGCAACATTTCTGTGAAAACTTATCATTCCTAAAGGAATTAATTGCATAAAGGATAAAAGACAGGCTGAGTCACATCCTTTCATAGAATGCACTTTCTTAAAGTTTGCAGAAAGAGAAAGAAAAAAAAAAAAAGAGACTGGAAATAAGATAATTGTCCTAAGGGACATACTAAAAATGTTAAAATATAGTCATTCCTGGTGTAAGCACAGTACGTGAATGGTGGCTTGTTGCTAATATGCTATTCACTCTGGGATTAAATCAGAGCAAGTGTGAAGTTATTCTAATATGAGCATGAAGTCAGAATCCAGCCCTTTTCATTTTTTTTTTCATAATTTCAATGTATGATAAAACATAGTTCAAAATAAACACTTTACTTCCCTGCCCTTTGCAAGACTACAAATGTGTCAGGCAGGGTTCTAAGTGTCTTATTTTCCGGATCATTAGGAGAGAGGCTGACAAAGTAGATGCACTAGACTGGCTATGAAGTGTCCGCCAAGTTTCTAGGGCTACTGGGCATTACCTGACATACATACTACTGTTGTGCTGGGCCACATGAGTTGCGCAACTTCCCTGTTTTAGCTATGTGGTGCTTTTTTCTTTAGAGTCCAAGTGACCTCAAAGTTGTGTTGCTCATTTGTGTGGAAATTATATACCTTGAAAATGAGGGGGTATTTTTAAGTGCTGAAGAAATGGATTACTAGGTGTTAACGTTATGATTGTTAAAATATTAGAAATTAATTCTTATGGCCCAGAGGACAACCAGAGCATCACAACAGCCATGGAAAATTTTCACTCTTCATAGCCAATTGATTAAGACTGAAAATTTGAATAGTTAGACCAATACTGCCTCTTTCTTAGTCATTATTTTCTGTTCAGTACGGGATTTTAAATAGTTTCACACATACTGAAAAGCTTCTATCCTGAAGAGTTAAAGTATTCTTTATGTTTACTTCTTGCAACATATTTCCTTGTACTTTAAGACTGAATCAAAATGCGAAGAACTTGAACTAAAAATGCTGCACTGTTGTTCTGAGGGTTCCACTGTGTTATTACCCAGCAACAGTGAAATTAAATTCAAAGACTTTGTCTTGTGGTGAAGTAGTTATGGCATATGCCTGTAAAGAAATCTTAACACTGAAGAGATTTGAATCAGTTATTTTATCATGTCAAATGTAATTATTTATCATGCCATTTAGCATCAGAAATCTCTTGATTTACCTGCCCCTTTGCTGTTCAGTACAAGATAATGTGTCTTCCAAATGGTAGACAGAGAGAAGTTCCATGTGGGCCTTAAGAGATGGCACTACTTGTTTCATGTATGGTATCTGAGCAAAAGATAACCCACAAATAACCTGTAGACGTCCACTTTGGAACAGTGAACATCCACACTTCCTTGCAATCCCTGCCAATTTATTCCAGTGACCAAAACTGAGGTGAGATCTGTTATTTGGTGTTTGATTTTATTTTTAAAGAGTATTTGCCTAAAGAATTTTGAAGTCATGACAGTGAAAATATAGCAGAAAAAAAAACAATAATGCACAGCCCTGAAGTAAATCAAGTGATCTTTAGTTTATTCCTGGAGGTGTTTTTGGTTTGGTTTTTTTTTTCAGCAAGCTTTCAGGGATTCTGCTTTCTGGAAAGTCTTTACCTTTTACATTCTATGTAATGTAATGTATTGTTCAAAAAATTCAAACCTTGTAGGAAGTTTGTAAGATCATACTTAGGCTCTGTATGTGTGTGGAGAGAAAAGATAATAGTGGATAGAATGGGCCCAATTCTCATTTATTGCAAAGAAAGAAGCCTAAGGGTAGAAATAAGGTCAAGTTACATTTGCTTTAAGGTCCCTTTAAGCCATCCGAGTGGAGTAAAATGATAATGGTGAGCAGTATGAAGCTGACTGGTGGAGTAAATGAGGCCGTGGCACCAGGAGGTTCAACCTTATAAAAGGATGCTCTTTTAGCTAACAGAAGGGAAATGCATGGCTATCCAGATAAATGTATGTTTACGCTAAGCTTTGGTGAATCAGTTTTAGAATGGGTTGAAATTAGTTTCTTTTAGAAACAGGAAAAAGGCCATACAGCATACATATATAGACCTCGAAGGAATGTGAAATAGTGTTATGCTGTCCCAGTGTATTACCAGAAAGATGTTATTGACTTTATATGAAATTGCATGACAGTCAGACTTGGACAGCTTTAAAGAAAGTTAAAACTTTTGGGGAGGGGTGGTGGGTGGTGAGAGAGGCTGTACAAACTTAATTCTCCTAGCATTACACATCACTTTATGAGAATCCTTGCTAAAGTCCTCATGGTTTGAGGTACTGCCTACAGCAGTAGGCAACTGTATCACAGTGTAGTTATTTGTCTATAGCAACAGAAATAGCACACATCACAGGAGCAAAACTTACTGTGCACAGTAAAGAAAAATTCAGCTTAGCCTGTAGCCCCAGGAGTCAGAATTTGGAAATGTCCTGCACAGAACCTCCAATTTATGTACATCTTGTGATTATTTCACATAGATTAATGTTATTTGATGGATCATTGATGCTTGTGCCAGCCAAATGATCAGAGAGGTATTGGGATTTACTCTGGGCAAGAGCTTTTGGCTGGTTTTTGTTAGAGATTTCAAATGGCCCAATAATTTTCTGTCTTGTTAAGCATAAATACTAGAGCAATCAATTCCTCATCTTTTGTTTGAAAAAACTATAATTTACTGCACATACAAATAAAAATAGAGTTTTCACTTCTTTTTAATAAGGTTGCTCTCCTGCTGCTTGCATTCATACTCTTTGTTGAGAAACATTCACGTCAGAAATTATGCACTTCCTCAGAGAGAATGTTGTGCTATAGCCTTGTATATATTTGTGTGTACTGTTTAAGCTTTCTGTAAAGTAATGTTGTTTTCCATGAATGAGCAGTACAAATGCTAATCTGATGTAATGGCAAAAGAGGCACCTGCAATGTTATGATATGACCTATGATGGATGTGAAGGGTTCGTAGAACTAACAGTGCCTATGGTACTACAAATTCAGCTTAAACTATTTGAGAACAGATATTAATCTAAAGTTTTAGTCATTTGTATCTGTAAGCCAGGCTATTATCTTCTATGGTTTGCTCTACTGGTGCCATCAGAAAACCCAATCCTATTGAAATCAGCAGGAGTTTGCAATTAACTTGGGCAGAGTATAGGCAGCACACTGAATCTTTTCACTTCTGATTTTCCCTGAGATTCAAACTCTGTTTGATCAAGAGATCTTTCAGTATGTCGTGTTGTGTCTCATCTGCTTTCAATTTCTCTTTAGCTATAAAATCTAAAACTCCTTTGAATACTGTTCTTGGTGTGGATATCAATTGAGCAAGTGAATGGTTCATCCCCTATGTAGCCTACTTTTTTTTCTGGAAAGCCTGAGCCTGCAGGGCTTTCCCTGGCCTACTATGATGCTTTTCTAGTAATAGCCTGTCACATATAATAAAGAAACATTGAGGATTTCTTGAACCTGTATGAGGTGGAGGTACTGTGATCCATTAATGTAGGTCCTCTCTGACTGTGACATGGATTTATCCCAGCACAGTACAAATTATAATTGGCTGGCTTGTTTTAATGTAACGTAGTTCATTTTTCATTTGCTTGGAATATGTTTGAAACACACACAAATACACAAACACACAAAATTGCTCATTGGCCAAAGTCATCTTTGTCTCAATCAGTTTGAAGACTAAGACAGAGGCAAAGTTCTGTCACAGGTGTATCAGTAAAGATCTGTCTCAGCTCTTCTGATAAAAGTGAGCAGTCAAAGCAAATAAACAGTGAAGAAATACAGCTGACTGCTATCAGGTTCTGATACAGTACTGGTGGGCTTTGTCTCATAAGAGAGGCTGTTTGGTAATGATGTAGCGATGAGCTTAAGAAGAAGACAGAGTAAATACTTTGGGAGCTGATCAATCATACTGACTAGAGGATACGAACTGAGCTGCATGGAGCAGGCATGTAATGAAGAATTGGCACATCATCGTATACAAATTTGTCTTTGCAATTTAAAACCATTAGTAACTTAAGATGCCTTTGCTTTGACATGAAGTAAGAGTACTTTTGACCTATTTGTCTATTTTGACCTAATTTGTCTGCTGATGAAGCAGGAAAACTGACAAATTTTCATCTCAGTCTTGTAAAAGCTTTGGTGGAAATAGATTCAAAAGCTGAAACATGCCAATGGTATGCTAAGTACAAAGAGAAGAAAGTGCCACACTTCCTTTCCAACACTTCTCTTGATAAGGACCAAAGTAGTCCAGAAGTTTTGATAATGTTATAATTCCTTTAACTGGGCATCTGAACAGGGAAGTAACCAAGAAAAACTGCCCATGCAATACTTTTTAGATGTAGCATGCCTCCAAGCTAGGTCCCTAGGAACCAGCTGTGTGAAAGTCACTTGTTGGATTTAGGGTAAATACTCCCACTTAATATAAATTGAGATCACCTCTATGTGAATTGCTTATATGGTAATATCAAATATAAAGAAGACAAATAAAGACTCTTGCTGTTTGCACAGCACGATGTCTGTTTGCTATGTCTGTGCTTGTTAATGGAAAGCTACAATTACAGCCATTTTCTGTTGAGTGTTTTACATAAAGCCCTCATGCTGACTTTGTAAGACTTGCACAACATGTTTGCCAATAAACAGCATGAGCAAATGTAACTGTAATATGCTTTTTTTCCAGGATACAATATTTAAATTATTGATTAGAGAGCTAGTGATGAGTTAAAAGGCAAAGGCAGATCAAATTTAAACACTAGACTAACCATATCTAGGAAGTTACTTTCATGTCCCTTTAGATGACAGGGATACCACTAGTGTGTTTGTGCACTTCAAAATCTTTAAATATTGAAAGAACAGCTGATTGATACTTGGTAGTGGTGAGAAATCTGAATTTCCATGTGTTTATCTCATTTGTTAGAGCCTTTTGTTAGTTTCAGATCAAGACACTCATAATTTTTGCAACATTTGCTCTGTGTTTGTGTTCATATATCTAATGTCTATGAAGAAATTTAATTTCGCCTTTCCTGCTGTTAGGGATCTTGATGTCACAGAATTCATGTCATATACCATGATGGTGTAAGCAAAAATTTCCAGATTATACCCTCACCCTGAACCAAATAAGAAATTTCACTGTGTTTGGTCAGAAATACCCACACAACCATTTGCTAGGACTCTCTACATTTACCTCTACTCCTGGAGTTACCTGGTAACGGTAGAAGTTTGTCATCTCTAGCAAGGGATGAAGTATGCATTTTCTTTGATCCCATAGTTTCTTGCAAGGACTCCCAGAGCAGTTCTCTCTACCTGACTTCTCATTTGTTTTCAATCTTCCCTTCTCTGAAGCCTGATGCAGGGCCTTTTGATAGTCCAGGATCAATATTCCTTCTGTTTCTCATGTCTTCTGTCTCCCTGTTATTTCTTTTCTCTCTTTTTCCACAGGGCTGATTTCAGGCAGTCCTCCTGACCTGTTCCTTCCCATTTCCCTCCTTCCCTGTTCTCTTAGATCACTGAAAAGGGAGGCAGTTGCATGTTAGAACAAAAAGACCTCAGGGTGGTGAAGATAGAGGGAGTGGAAGAGGGAGAAGAAGGGTTCAAGAAGATGGACCAACACTGGACTTACTGACTTCAGATACCATCTGTGTATGTCCTAAGCATGTATATTGCGCTGTTACTAGTTATTGAACAGTCTGAACTAAAACTCCTTTACGTCTGGATTTTGAGCATTCTTATATGGTGAATCACTGATGAGGCTCAGGGTCAGCCAGGCAGAGATTATAGCAGTGTGTGTTGGTTTAGGTGGGAGATCTGTTCTGCAGCTTTTATGGGAACAAAGGAGGTGGCTGCTGTGGTTCTTCCCAAAGACTTTCTTTGTGTTTGTATCCCTACTGTAGATCCTGCGTTTTCTTAAAGAATCTGTAGCTATAGTACTTGGGGAATGAAGAGCTGAACAGCTAGGGCATAGTGTTGAAAAATGGGACAGAAATATCCATAGCTGCTGGGAACATACTGGGAGTTCATGGAGGTTGTGGCAGACGTTAAGGGAAAAATGAGAGACGAAGGCCTGGAAATTTACCCTTATTTTGAGTTTTCACAGTGCAAATCCAATATCAGTCAGAAGCTCAGGGCTGCAGGCTATTCATTACTAATGCCTACATCTTTCCAGAATAGTACTGCCTGTTGGCAACTGCTGCTTGTTCTCTTCCTTTGAGGTTGCATCCTCTGTGCCATTTCCTCTGCTCCTTCCAGTTCCAACTTACTCCAACCTTCCCTTTGTCCTAGCAATCTGTGGGAGTGTCAAATGGTTTGGGATGAAATCCAGGATGGAAAGAATAATGGAAATAGTAGTGACAGGAGGATCTCTCAGGTTATGGAACTGTTTGCCCATAAAAAGGAGGGAATGCCTGTCATGAGAGCTTGAGAAATAATCGTAGAGGAAAACACTACAGGGAATAGTAGTGCACTGCTACCACAATAGATTAGATCGGGACCATCATGAAAATTATTTCAGATATTACTTTTCTTTCCCATACTGGAAGTGCAGATGCCAGTAGAGTATCATCAGGAGATGTTGGTTACCAGAGAGGCAAGACACACCTTGCCAACTGGGAACTGCTGTCTCTCCCAGGTGCCTCTTACAGGTTGATGTGGCACCCAGCAGAGAATTTTGTGAACTTTGATTGACACAAAGAAAATCTCATCTCACACAGGTGCTGAGAGTTTGCTCCTCCCATTCACTCACTACTTACAAGGCCCACAAAATTCCAAGGAACTATCAGGAATTTCATTGAGCTTTCCCTCTAATCAACTCAGGTATCACTACGCAATTGCTTTCTATTCACATTACTGGAATAGAGCATTCTTAGGAGCTGTAAGGTGAGGTGATGTATCTGCAGCAGCATCTCTGGCTTAGTTTGTTGTTTCCTTTATGGTACGGTGCTGCACATGTTGGCTTGTTCTTAAAGAACATTCAGAAGTAGTAAGGAAATTTTTTATATCTCCATTACTAAAGGGATTATTAACTGAATAGCTCTCCTAGTGTTCTCCGTCAGCTTATTTGATCATAAAACAGCCAGTGATGTTTCTCTTTCGGATGATAATCTTTCAATAAGCCTAATGGTAAACAGAAGAGTGTTCTTCAAAGCAAACACTTTAATAGCCCAAAGAACTGCCAACAACTGTATTTAAATCTATACATATTGATTACAGCCAGTTACAAAGCTCTTACCAAAGAAAAAAAAAAGAAAAAGTGTGTAGCATGATGGTCTCCAATTGGTTTTCAGACTTGGGATTGAATCAGGGACATCAAAAGCTGAAAAGCACTTATTACTGCTATTTGAGCTAGAAGGGTGCTGTTTAGGAGTGGGAAATATATTATTTCACATTCTCTACAGCCCTTGTGCAGAGGGAACATTGTAAAAAAGCAGTCTGAGCTTTTTAAGATAAAGTATTGGTATCCGATATACTATACATAGTGGGGGGGAAAGGTATTCACTTGTTTTATTTCAATGCTGCAAGTATTATTTAATATTTTATTCAAAGACTGCTGAAACCTCTTCATAAGAGAGAACAACACAATGTTACCTGATTTTAAAGTAGGGATAAGTGTCTTTGACCAATTGTGTCTGCTTTCTTATGAGGTGAAAGGAAGCTTTGGCTTGTCTCAAGCAAAGGAGGTAATTCTTGGGCAAGAGCTCTAATCACTAGAGAGTATAAAGCAGCTGTCCCATTTTCAGGTGCAATCTGGACATAATTTGCATAAGGAACTTGGGCACATAGTAATTACCTCTTGAAAATACATACCTAAAACCCATCCTACTGCTGAATGTTGCCATCTGCGGAATTAAGCTGTATTTTATATTTCCCTAAAGAAAAGATAGTTTTAAATGCTAAAACTGGCCGAAAGGAATTAGTTTCCTCCCTCCTCTCCTCACACACTTCCACCTCCACTGATAAACATTTGTCCTTTTCCAGTCAGCTCTATTCATGATGTATGTATCTTCTTGCAGTTGCACAGCAGGTGCCTGGCTTGAATCCTGGCTTTTACCCAAATTTTTCTGGGGTGTATTTGTTTGATACATTGGCAAATGTTAGAAAGCAACATGAAGAATTTTGTTCTCCACTGCACAGGACAGAAAGATTCAGGTTCTCACTCCTCTTTGATAGTCTCCACTGGTCTGTGCATAAGTGATCAAATGAGAAAATGGAAAGATTTCTTTGCAAAACCAGTAGCCCACGTTAGTGTAGGATCTATGGAAACTCAGACTTTTGCTCCTTGCCAGTGATGTCCTCTGCATTCCTTATCTGTGTGTTCTATTGTATGTGACCGTACAATAGAATAGGAATGATCTTTGAAGAATTGCCACCTGTATGAAAAACAAGTCTTCTCATGGTTACCAAACTGCACATTTTAATTAATGTGGGGAGTAATAGTGTTTGGAGCTGAATCAAAATGAGGCATCTATTGTAAAGATAGTATTTCTTTAATTATATTTCATTTGCTTTTCTGATTTAAGTTAATTTTCTTTTCTGATGTAAGCACTATGTTTTTCATAAACCTCCAGGGCTGGTAAACTCACTGGAGATTGAATTCTCCATTAACTCTGTCACTTTTATGGCCAGAGGATAGGATTGAGAGAAAAAGCAGCAAATGACAATGTTATTAAGTACTTGTTCTGTGAGACCAACTAGAAAAGGTGTTCTCAAATTCAAGGTCACAAAACCAGAATCGTAAGTGGTGTCATGACACCATGCATTAGGGGAAGATAGCCCTTCCCTCAACATTGCAAGGTTTTCAAGCTAGTCAAAATCACAGTGGTAGACTAATGCAGAA
Organism: Vanellus vanellus; assembly: GCF_965231255.1. Lineage (NCBI taxonomy): Eukaryota > Metazoa > Chordata > Aves > Charadriiformes > Charadriidae > Vanellus > Vanellus vanellus. The sequence continues at coordinate 63,796,814 of NC_138906.1, read as the reverse complement.
ACTGCTGGGAATGATCTTGTACATTTGCCTGGTTCTTGTATTTCTCCCTGGTTGATCCAAGTTGGCCAGTGTTGGAGACTGTAGATTAGGCTCAGTCTTTGAAGAAATCTGAAGTGGCTGTAAGAACAGCAAGAGCATTCTTTTCTTGTGGACAATTATTTTGCTGTGTGGTCAATCATTCAAGTTACTTAAAGTTCCCTTTAACCTTTACGTTTCTGAGTCCTATAGTGCTGATGCACATGTCATCCCTAGTGAAGATAGCAATTCTATCAACTGTCATGTTACTGTTTGGATATTTATGAATAAGAGCTTGATATAGAAGCCTAAGAAGAGCTGAACCTAACTGTGCAAGATGTCAGAGAGACAGTCAGCAAGAAATGACAGTTTGCAATGCGAGACAGATAAAAATGTCAATTAATAATCCAAATGTAAATGAGGTTTTTTACCTCATGAAGTGTTCATCAAGGAGGCTGAAGGCAGATGCCCACAACTTATGTAGAGTTTGCAAATATGGCAGCAGATGGTGGTAACCTGCTGTAGAAATCAGGCACAGAGTAGAGATGATGATCAAGAGTTACGAACATATGAAGGCTGAACCACTTTAAGTAGAAATCGTTCCATGAATTGCAAAAGATGAAAGGATATCTTTTGAAGATCTATTTAATGTCTCTTTTAAAGTATAAAATAGTTAGGGTTCTGTGACTGTGAAGAAACTTATATAGGAGAGTTTTTTTAAGAAGAGATATAGAAATGACCCAAGAGCTTGTACAGTGACGAAGTTAGCTTTATGGTTGGAAAAATAGTAATGACAGAAATGAGGCATAGAATTTGGAGGTAAAAAAGGTAGTCATTCTTTTAAAGTCCTGGACTCAGATGGTAATGTCTGACAATTTACAGGCTTCCCTCCTTCTACTTTCAAACCACCAGAATTGTCTAAGCTCTTGTCCTCTTCATCAATCTCCATCTTGTCAATCATCCATCAGGGCAACATAAAACTTTGGCGGTTTCCAGCTGATGCTCTGAATCAACCCTTCATGGCATTATTAATGGCAGAGTGAATGTGCTTCATACACTTCCTGCAATCCTGAATCTCAGGCTAGCTCCTTGTACAGGCTTGCTTCCCTCATCCCTGCGTCTGGTGGTTTGGACATCACCTGTAGTGTGGGAGACTGACATTTTCTTTCTCACTCTTCCCACATTTTTCCTGATTTATATAACCACTCTGCCTGGTAGCTAAATACATTCCTTTATTTGGCCTGCCTGGAGACAAATCTTATCATGACAGTGGTAAACACACATACTTTTTAACAGATGCATAACTCCATGACTTTTTTAATTTTGTAAGAGCCACTTATATTTTAAGGATGGTAAGCACAAGCAAGAAGAGACCTGAGGCTGGGAGGATGCCTTAACTGTGTAATCGTACATTACACTTTGATTTAAAGGAGCCTTCAGGAGATACTATCACAACCCTATAATGAATTTCCTTCATGGTCTCCCTTGCTGCTTATTCTGTGATCAGGATGTCAGCTTCCTTATGAGATCACAGCACTGTTGCCTAGAATAACAGTGCCTTGGGTTCTTTTCTCCTTAAATTGACTTGCTTGTTCATTTATCTGCTTCTTTTCAGAGTGGCCCTGATTGTTTTTATTTGTTTTAAATTCATGTCTTTGAAAGGCAATGAATCAGTTTGGCTTCTATGATGCTCAGGTCATTTATTTAGGAAAATAATTTGTTTCCCTCCTCAGTTGACTTGTTTTGTTAACATGACTAATTCATTTAATCTTATGACCTGCTGATCTGGAGAATGCCGTCAAACTGAAAGGTTACCCTCTTAGATAGTAATGACCTAATTGGCCCTTTTAATACTGCATTATACATAGTGTAAGTGATTATTCCGTTTGATTAGCAGTGCAGGGATCTGCTCCATTACCAGAGGGACCACTTTTCTTTTTCCTAAGGGGGTCAAGAAGGGGCAAAGCAGGCAGAAGAAAGTGCCAAGAAAAACTTAAAAGAAATATACAACATTCAGATGGGATTCTCCTGCTTGAATTACATTAATTTCTGAATAAGATTATTTTTTTTTAAACCAGTGGCAATTAAAATCAATGATGCAGTGCTTGCCTTGATGTTCAGTAGAGTATGGTAATTCAACTGTAACCCACCTGGATGGTAACAGGAAGAGAGGAGAGAAAGAGGTGAGAGAACCCTGCAGTATTTTTCTGCTACTGGCACAGAAGGGCTAGAAAACAAGGAATTGCAATTGCTTTGGAACAAGAAGTTAGAAAAGTTGCTGAAAAACTTTCCTAAGTGAAATGTCATGAAATGATACCACATGTGGCAAGTAAAAGAAAAAGCCCAGCAGGAAAATGATATAAAGGAGTGAAAAGGACCTGATTTTTAAAGTAGATGTTCAGCTGTTCAGCTTGTAAAACAAGAACCCATCACAGATTAGATCCGTTCTTTCTTCTTGCTTTGTGCAATACCTAATATCAACAGATGTTTTACAGCTCAGTCAAGGGGAAAGAATCCTAAAATCATTTTATTTTGTGGGATTTCAAGCTCTGGGCATTTTGAGTGCAGGTAGATGCAGAGTTAACAAGTTGGAAGAATACTTTATAGTAACTTACAGGGAAGTGATAAGATAAAGGGGATGTATTCTTAAAGCTTTAAAAGTATTGAACATATTTGATAGGAACAAATCAATTAGTTATAATGTTTATGCATCCTGTTTATTTCTGAATTTCTCCTGTACAGATTTCACACCACTATCCATTACAAGATAATTGTATTAACTTTACTGGGAACTCTATGGAAGTTTTTGGACACATGAACTTAAAACCTGCCTTCTGCAGTTGCCTAGGTCTGTGAAATTCCACTTCATGTATCACATCAGGAAAGTGAAAAATAGGGTAGCTCTGTGGCTGTTTAAAGAAGTTTGAGCTGATAACTCTGAATACCAATTAGTTGAAATCCAGTGTGGTTCAAACAAGTTTAATATTCTTCCAGCTAGTGTTTCTCGATGAGGGGGAAGTAGAATACACATCTTCCACCTTTAAATGTGACTCTAACCTGTCTAACAATCAATAGAAATGGGAGCATGTCCTTTGATTTTACTAGGAGCTAAATCAGGCCTTATAGCAAGACTGGGGAACTTGGCAAAACTAGAGAGCAAAAGAGGCATTAGCAAAGTTCTCTCTCCCTCCCCCTGCTTCTGGAAGAGGAGGAAAAACTTAGCTGTAACCAGACAAAATCATAATAAAAATAGCAACAAGCTGAGTTGTGTTTTTTGCAGACATTTTTAGAAAGACAAGATGGTAAGCTCTCTGTCATGATGCTGTCAATATGGAATGCAAATCAAAATTCAGTGCCCCTTATGGCAGGACAGTGTGACCTGACAAACCATTAGGCTGGTATTCAATTTGCAATAAGGTACAGATGAGGGGAAAAAAAAAAAAAAGGAAACAGTATTTCAGGTAGGAATCCAGCCAGCTTGTTTCAGTTAGCATCCTCAAGGCCTACAAAACCACCTCTAAGCGTGTTAAAAATGACCTACCAATTTACTTGATGCTGTTAATCATAGTTGTGTTAAATATAACATGACCCAAAAAGAAAACTCTCAACTGCCAGTGTCATCAAGTGGTGTAACTTCCTCTGGATGCACTTTTTAAAGTGTAATGAAAAGAATTTGGATTTCTGCCACAATTTCAGCTCCTTCTTCTGGACCTATGTGCTCATGCAGATCACCTCTTGATGGGACTGCTGGTGAGGGAAAGGCAGCCCGTGTTTCCATGTTTGCAGCAGGGAAACTGTGTATCACTGGAACAGTGGCATAATGTGGGTACCAGGTAGACACTGTAGGCAAAAAAAAACTAAGGGGAGACACAGGTAAAGATATATGTGTCTCTTCTCAGGCAGAACATGTCGATGGCCTTGTGGTTTGTTCATTCTTCACATTGACCAAGGTAACTACACAAATTGGTTTGGGATGGCGGGTAAGTTGCTAACTGTGCCAAATGAAAAAGTAAAGGCAAATGTAATTAAAGTGTCCCAAGGATTGATGGATGTGAGAAAGAAAAGCTTTTTTTCTCCTTTCTTTATAAATATTAGAAAACGCCTCTACAGGTTTGCTCAGTCAGCTAAACAACAGGTTTCTCTGGTGTGTCTTCCAATAGTGATGTAGCTGCTATGATGAAAAGCAAATTGAAATGGAAACTGTGTATTTTGCTTTGTTTTTTTGTTTCAAGCTTTACTTTATGGCTATTTCAAATGTTTCTGCTCATTCATAGTAGTGATTCCAAAGTTAATTAGTGATCAAGTGATTTGGAGACAGCAGAAGTATTTGCTTGCTAAATTCCAGGACTCAAAATAGCCTTGGTTCTCCATCAGAGTACTTGTTCAGGCTGGGAGGGAGCCAGTGCGCTATGGTATGGTGTGATACCAAACATAATGAAGAGCTGTGCAAGGTGTAGCACTGATTCAGACTTAATATATTAAAACAGCTGTCCATTGGTTATCTTCAAGCCTTTTTCTTCATCCTCATCTCTTCTATTGTGAAATCTTTTTATTTTCTCCACAGAGGAAAACAGAGAGGAGTCCTACCAGGTGGAGGGAATAAGAAGCAATTTTTATGCTGTTTGCCTTCTTGTAGAGATTCTGCTTGGAGAAGGTGGCTTCAGGTTCTGCTGTCATAGTATGAGCATTGATGAGCATACCTAGTGAGGGTGCACATGGTGAAGCTTCAAAAGAGCTGGGCCTCAGGTTTCAAATTTACTAAGGAGCCAAGAATGAAGCATGTGCATGAAAAATCACTGCATCCCCAGGCACTCTCCCAGTGATTGTGTCCTTGACTTAGGCAGCAGTACCCACTGTGCCGGTGCTCTGTTTGTCCTGCTAAGCAGGGAACATTGTGAGCTGATAATGCTGCACTTGTGTCCAGAAGAGTTTCCACCATTTGAACATCTCTGCATTATCTGCAGTGCTTTTCAAGTAGCCATTTACCAAAATAAATTCAGATCTTGCCGCCTTATCTGAAACAAGTTGCAAGTATTTTGGCCTCTTCATTCTCAGACTCATCACCATGACAGGTCTTCATTAGGAGAGGGATCAGACTTGTATTATTGTCTGCAGTAAATGACTGGATGGTTATTGAGTTTACGATTATATTGTTTAGACGCTCTGCTGGTGTCAACAGGTGAAGGACCATGAGTGTTCCCTTATAGCAGCCATGTTTGGACTAAGTATCATAAACGCAAGGCAGTGCTTAGTAGTTCTCATATTCACAAAGGTTCATATGTTAGTGAGCTCTGAAAGTGGGTTCTTTAGAAAACAGCAGCAAAATTGTGTCTCTCCCTCTGAATGACAAATGAGAAAGTTCCGTTCAATCTATTTATGCAGTCACTGTACTTTATCAAAACTAATTTTTAATTAATTTCATTGGGAATTGTACATCTATAGGCTAGAACCCAAGTGGAAAGGCATGTAGGTGGCTCTTATTTGGAGTAATAAAATCAGACATATGACGATGATTCTGAGACTTCACCAATGAATTAATGACCAAAGAGACTGTTTTTCATGATGAAGGAGAAGAGATGAATGGCACAGTTACCTGCACTACAGAATACACTCATTCTTGTACCCACCTTTCTTTGACACCTAATATTCCAGACTCAGTTGTGAGGTATGCATTTATGTACCATACAGGTGAGCTGACTCTCCCTGCACTGTTCAGTTGCTGGGCAGTAAGCCAGGGTTTACTGTTTTTTCAGATGGGTGAGCATAGGAGTTTGTCTATCCCTCTGCTCACCAGAACTGAATCAAAAGCACCTCTTAGGAACATACACTTAAATATGACTAAACATTTACAGAATTGAGACTTCCCTGACTTCTCTCTCCCCAAGGTACAGATGTTCTTTCCTTAAGTTGTAGTCACCCTTTAACAACTTTTTCATCTTGTTATTCAGCAGGCTACTCTGTAGCTCCTCTAGCTGCTGCTTCAGGCCAAGTGGTGATGTGAGAGGACAGCCTGTTAGCATCTCAGGGAACACTGCTTTTCCTCCTGCCTTTGAACCCTGATGCTATTGTGCTGCTGCCTGAGGAATTTGTCTTTGCCTTTTAGTGGTAGGAAGAAATTTTTACAGACGGCATGGGAAACTCGGGTGCAGACTTTGGAAAGCAGCCTGCTAGCTCCTGGGATTTTCAGACCTGGAACTGGCAGGTCTTTTCTTCCCAGTGCCCTTAGGAAGTAATCTGTGGAGAAAGGATGACTTGGAGGCAAGACATTACTAGAACTGTCTGACAGTGCAAGGTGAGGTGCAGAGGTGCTAAATGATCATTTCTGTGTGCTTAGCAATGATACTTCTCCCTTGGCTTGAGTAGTGATTAGCCTTTTACTAGAGAGTTGTGGAAGAGACCCATTTTCTGGCAGTCAGGCCTGTCCCTCCCCTCTCTCGGTGCAGTTGCTTTTTGTGTGGATGCTGTGGTACCCAGCTGCCTACTCATAACAGTGCTGCAGTGAGATCTAACTGGTGCCAGGCCTGAGGTGTCCTCAGAAGAAGGCTGGTGGGATTGGGTCCCCTTGACAAGGTGAGCATTGCCCCCTCCCACCCTTGACTAGTTCATAATCTTCATTTGAGGCCTCTGAAGGTTCACTTTGCCACAGAGTTTCTGGGACTTCAGCCAGAGCTGCTGGTTTTGGAGCAATTCATTAGCTATAGCGTGGCAACATTTATTAGGCTTATAATATGAGTGGTGTCTGTGTTGTGAACTTGCTGCCTACCTGTGCTTAAATCTCTTTGAAAGCTAACTTTTCACTGTGGACTTTTTTTGTTTTGTTTTTTTTGTTTTTTTTTTTTTAATGGGGTTGGAATTCCAACTTCGTTTAATTTGTTTTGAAAAATTCAGTGATAGTTTTACGGGTGATATACCAAAATCCATCTATCCATCTGCTCATCGGGACACCCATCATACTTGTTAAATATAATTATCATAATAATCATAATAAATATAAATATAATTATATTACCTGCAAGGGGGAACTTCTGCTCTAGCCAACTGTCTTCTGTATAAAATTTCTGGGAAATTAATGACGCAGGTTCCTGCAAACAATAATAACATATATGCAAGTGATGTAAAATTTTAATAAAACCCCCAAGATTTTTCTGTCAGTAATTTGAGGAATTAGTGGAAGCTGGGCCTACATAAAAGAATGTTAGGAGCCTTCTAGAACTATCCAAGTAATATAAATAGAATAATAATGTAAATAAATACAATGTAAATAAGTTATAAAATAAATAAGAAGATAATAAATAGGAAGTAAGCCTTTATATTACTACCAGTACTACTAGTGCTGCTTCTTACATGGATAAACATGAGGAAAAAAATGTAAATTGTTCCAAATTCAGTCCCTACTGATTCAGTAACACTTCTGGGATACATGAAAGCACAGTGCTTCAGGAAAATGTGCTAGGAGGGAATCTAATCTTTGTAGTAGAAAATGTAAGGAGTGCAGGGAAAATAATGAACAGCCATCAACTTTCTACTTTTGGCAGGCTCCTCAGGGGAAAGTGACATGTTTACTGTACAGGCCAAATCTTTGCTGGCTCCCAAAGCAATTAAAAGAATCTCCAACTGTAAAACATTAACCTGCCTAATTAAGATAGCATCATTAAATCAGTGGATATATTCTGATTTGCTGTAGCTGAGAGTCTGGCCCTGCATGTTGTCTTGCATGCTTTAGTTTCCTTTATGGAAGCAGAAAGGTGGTGACACAGGAGGAATGCACAGCCAAGGTGCAGCTGTGCTATTCCAAATGTGGCCTCAGGAGACCTTTTGGATGAAATGATAAGCCATTTTTCCTGGGGAATTGCGTTGTCTTTAATCGACTTATTACTTATACAAAAATCAGATTCCTTGATATGAATACTGCTTAATTTTTAAATTGAGATATCACTTAGTATGTGGTTATTTTTAAATGATATTTCATTTGCACTCTTTTCACAGATCTCCTGTACCCTACTTGCCTGACAAAGAATGTACATTTAATATTAAAAAAATGTTTTACAGAAAACAAATGACCATATATTTAAGCTTAACTCAAGTCTCTCTTTGGTAGTTAGTACAGAGGTAGTGGGGGGCATTCAGGACCTATGCACATCCTCATGCACAGTTCCAATTTCAGGATTTTCCTATATAGCAGACATAAAAAAAAAAAGGGCAAGGAGGGGAGTAAGCTCACCTTTTACAAAAGTATTATTCAATCAACTCGATCTGTACTCCTGTTCTCCTTTTCATATTTCATGTTTTGTCATTTATGATTCACAACTACTGAAGTGGAAAAATAATTCTAGCAGCACCTTTCTGATCTGTTTCTCCTCTGTAGAGCTAAAAATTAAATAAGTGACAGTACTTTCACTTTCCAATTACCCAAGAGACACCTAAGAGGCACATGGAGTGAGTCGGTGGCAGAGCTTAGAAAAGATCCCACAGCATCTAATTCTGAGGTTGCAGGCCTAGATTGAATCATGTCATTTCACAGCCTGGTTTGTCGTGGGTATGGGGCATCATTAGCTGATTGGAGTGTAAATTCCAAGGTTTCATTATTTTCATTTTTCCTTTCCTTTACTCTAGCACCTAAACCCACCATACTGGGTAAGCATCTATTATACTAAGGACTGGATAAGTCATTAATAGAAAGGTAGTTTTTACTTAGAACTTGCAAATCTTCATATGCTATGACATGCTCTTTCATAAAGCATATGGAGCAAAAAACCTCTGAATTTTTCATCTCATTTTACGTATAAGGCCAAAACTCAGCTTCACAGAACAGCTGTTCTCAAGGCTCTCTACTGCTGCAATGTACCTTGTAGGGGAGCAAATTCTTGTTAAACCTACCTTAATTTTCACTCCACAATGGACAAAAACTGGCCTCCATGACCACAGCATTTTGCAGGCAGTTCTGTCACATAATTTAAAAGCTATGTAAGATTAAAACCAAACCAAAACAAAAACAAAACTTCATGGGTTTACCATTAAATTCTGCATCATTGAAGCATATAAACACATGTTGAAAATACTGACACGTGCATGAAAATAACATTTCTGTAATACAAACTATCTCATCTACAGACTTACTCCTCTGGCAGTGCTGGTGTATCTATCCAGTGGGTTTCTCATAGATGTTTAACAGTTTGACCTGTTCATTTAGGTGAAACCTTAGCCCTCTGCAATGTTATATTCTTTTTTTTCTGTTTTGTAAGGTAGCTTTGGATTGTTTTGCCTAGGTGTAAAGAAAAAAATTGTCTGCTTTTAACATTCTTCAGTCTCAGCTTCAGCATATAACAGAAAAACTGTGCAAAAACGTTACCTTTTTCTCCTCAGCAAGCTGTTACCTCAGAGAGCAAGACAAGTCAGTTACCCGGGGCAATGTTGTGATAGAAGCTACCGCTGTAGAGCTAACTAAATTTTTGGTAGCCCTTTTGCTTTCATTCATAACCCTTGTTTCTGTAGTAATTTTAGCTCATATAATTTCTGTATTTAGGTGTGCGTGTGAAAATGGAGATTTAACATGATAAACCTTAGAAACAGTACTGTCATCTTTATCGTATAAATCGGTCGCCAGGGAGTATGAAATCTGTCACTGACCTTCACTCTAATGGCAGCTGTTGGGCTTCCGATCCACAGAAAGTGCTTGGAGGAGGATTTTAAACTCTATTGTGTTTTTTCCTTATCTATGCTCAGTTTTGTCTTTTCTTGGACCTCCCTGAAGATGCTATGAAAGTGGTGATGGGGAACTCATGGGAATGGGTTTTGGGTATAATGAGAGCTAATAGCAGTGAAGAAAACCAGTATCTTGAATCTGAGGTGACTAGGCTTTCTGAGCAAGCAAAAGCCTCTTAAAGAGGCACCTGAAGGCCAAACACAACAGTTTTACAAAGGGGGCAGTGTGACCTGCTAGTTAGACTGGGAAGTTTGGTTCATCAATAGTTATACATTGAGGGTGGGTGACCTCTTCCCACCCTTTCCTAGCTTTAAGGATGTCATGAAACATTAGTACTAGTGACCACCAAGTCTGAAACTTGTGCAGGACGAAGAATGTCAACAATACTTCCTGCACTCAGCCACCAGCTCCTCTTCAGTCTGCAGTACATCTGTTAGAAAGACACAGCTTAAGGAAATCCCTAGTTCCCTAAGTAAATGAATCCAATGGCTAATTACCATCACAGCTCATAATTACCAATTCACTTCTGCTCTGATGTGATGTTAATTTGCAAACAGTAGATCTTGTTATATCTTTTTTTTTTCTGACACTGATCTGCATTCATGTAACTTACACCATGTAGCATCATCCTTTTATGTTTCAATTGAGTTTTTTAAACTTTCTGTGGTTTTCTGGCCTTCTTAATTGCTAATCACTTAATTTTTCACCGCCTGCAAAGCTACTATTGGACCTTTGCAGGTATTAACACTTGTAAATTAAAAAAGTCAAGGGCATAAAAACCACTTAGACTATACTTTGGCTATCCGACTCCTTTTCAACTATCTCTAAGCCAGCAACTTGCAAAAATATTGAGAAAGAAAAATATCTACTACATCTGGTTCTGTTCCCAGAACTTTCAAGTACGAGTAAGGCTGCCGGGAAGTTGCTTTACTGCAAATTACACAAGATATCCTTCATGCTGTGCTGTCTACTTCTAATTCTGCTGCTTGCATCTTGCTTTCTCTTTGCCTGACTCCATATTTGTATGGTGCCACTGTGAAATAGAAATTTTGTTTATTTGCCTCAGACTTTCACAGATCACAGTGAATTCTGCAGAAGCTACGGGAGTCACAAGAAGGATAAATTTGGAATAAAATTGTAATCTAATTCCTCTCACTTTTTTCCCCTCTTAATTTTAGGTATGGTTCAAAGTCTTCTACTTTACAGATGCAAAAGATCCTGTTGCTTATTGATACTGCAGTAAGTTAATTCAGTTGATGCGCTGAGTTAGCAAACCTTTATTTTGTTTGGTTTTAAGTGTACAGTATGCGGCACTCAGAACCACACAGGCATACTCTGCCGTGATCACAGAACAAGGCAATGGGATATTCGGAGATGAAGAAACTTAGACTGTTTTCCCAGGCTGATCATACACTTGTCACAAACACAGCAGGTCAGGGGGCAGTTGGACTCGTGGGTGCAAGAGGTCAGTGGTGACTCTGTCCCAGATAAGGGATGTGTGGGGTGCACTGCATGAATGGGTTGTGCAGAATACTTACGGGGGTACAGTAAAAAAAGCAACAGTATGGAAATAGGGAAAGATGGTGTTCTGACATGGCAGAAAGTGGTGGTTGGAAGATGATGAACTGTATGGCTATGATTTACATGGCTGTTTTCACTTACCTTAGCTGTAGCTGTTTCAAGGATGAGGGATATAATTTCTCTCTTTGCGTGAGATAGATCTGAGCTTAACAATTAAAGGTGATTGATTTTTTTTTATGCAGTCAGGGCTATAATGTATCAGATTAATAGGGAATTGATCCTAACTAGAAATATCAGTTCAAAGATTAGCATTAGCTGCTAATAGGTGTAAGCAATTTAGAAATGTATTACACTGTGACAATGAGGGAGGCTGGCTGGTCAGCCAGCATATTTTCATTCAGGAACACCATAAAGATTTGGCTCAAGATACTTACAACTGTCAGTATAAGCACCCAGCTCTCTAGCATGTCTGATTTATCACTGTGTAAGATATATAGAAAACTGTTTTTTTTTAAAAATGCCTTTGGAGCTATCTGCTCATACAGAAAGGTTGCTCCTCTTGACCAGAACTTTACAGAAATGCCCATCGTCTGATCTTAGAAATCAAGAGGCACAGTAGCTGAGATGAAAATAGTAAAATGATATGACAGTGTATGTGAGGGAGAGAGGTAGAACCCACATGAGACTGAGTCTTGCTGATAGCCTTATATCCAGGGAGACACACAGGTGATGTTATGCTAAATGTGGGTCTTTTGCAGCAAACTTTAGACAAAAGGTCTAAAGCACTGGAGGGTGCTCTTTTATCATAGCTTATCGGAAGGCCTCTGGCTATAGCACTGTGTCAAATACGACTTTCTGGAAAAGGCAACATGGTATTCTTGGTCAGCAAAGACATACTGTCTTCAATGATGTGTGTTAAAGAAAGGGCAAAACTGAGCGGTATATTCAATGCACAGCCTTTTGCACCCGCATTGTTTACAGTTGTCTTGCAGCTGATATTATTGCTGGTAGATGGTGTTAGAGATGTAAATGTCATCCTCTGAACCATGTTAAAGAGGGTCCAACAGTCCTTTCTGGCTACAGGTCTCTATAACTACTAGATATATAGTGATGGTGAATATTTCCCAAGGCCTTAGTTGAGTCACCTGAACGCAAGCGTGGGAGCTATCTCTGCCTTTTCTCACTTCCCCCACCCCCAAACACTTTTAGGTATCATACAACAGCCAGACAACCAGAAGGCTAAAAAAAAAAATAGATAATTGACCTAAAACAGTAGTGGTTAATGGGTGATACTCGACTTGGTGGCTGGGAGCAAGTGAAGTACCATATTGGGACATTTCCCCTTTAACATTGTCAGTGACCCAAAGACGGCAAGTCAAGTTTGTGGATGACACCAAGATGGGGGCAGCAATTGTACTGTGGACAACAGGGCTGCCATTTAGAGGGTCCTAAACAGGCTCGGGGATTGGGCAGACAAACTTTATGAAGTTCAACAAGGACACCTGGGTAGGAATAATCCCTTGCAGCAATACAAGAAAGGAACTGACTGGCTGGGGGAGCAGCTCTGCTGAAAAGGCCATGGGATCTTGTTAAGCAGTGAGCTGAGCATGAGCCCGCAATGTGTCCTGGCAGCAACAGTGGCCAACAGCATCCTGGGCTGTATGAACAGCAACATAGCCAGAAGGTCAACAGAAGGGATTATCCTCTTCTACACACAGTCTGTAGTCCACATCTAGAATATTGTGTCCAGTTTTGGGCCTCCCAGTACAATGATAAACTGGAGTGAGTTCAGTGAAGGGCCACAAAGATGGTTGGGGGGTGAGAGCACAGGCCCTCTGAGGAGAGGCTGTGGCACCTACATTTTTTCAGCCTGGAGAAGACATAGATGGTTTTGGGAGAACCTGACAGCAGCTTGCCATTACTGATGATTTTATCCAGAAGACGGAACTAGGCCCTTCGCAGTGGCTGCATGGTGAGGGACAAAGGATGTAGATTGAAATGAAAGGTTAGGGCTGTATATAAGGCAAAATTTTCAGTATAAGGACAGAGGCTGTGCACTCTCCCTCTCTCTCCTTGGCGATTTTCAAGACCCAGATGGATAAAGCACTACGTAACCTGGCCTGACCTCATGGCTGACCCTACTTTGACGAGGAGGTTGGACTAGATGGCCTACTGAGGTCTCTCCTTCTTGTCTCTTCAGCATCTCAAAGGACATTGGATAATCTGATAGCTAGAATATTCTTTCTACCCTTTTTTGCTCCCTTGTTATTTGAGCAATGCCATATGGTCTAGAGATAGACAAATCTACTTGACCTTACAAGCTATGTACCAAAACCTTCATGAATCTCACTGCCACAGAGACTTTCCATATGAATTGGAAAAGACAAGGAGTAGTTCCACAGGTAAGGAAAGAGTGGTCCCTGAGGATGATCCAAGAGCCTCCATGTCAACACAGAGCATGAGTCCGCTCCCAGTCCTTTGCATATGATTCAAGATGGCAGATGATGGAGGAAATAACCACATATAAACTAACTAATTATTGAAACTACTGGGAACTTCATGTGGTGTGGTCACAGGAAGAAGCCATGCATAAAAGAGACAAGTGGCTAAATTCCCTGGGTTGGGTACAAGCAGCAAAGAAATAGAGTGCTGGACTTTCAAAAGCTCTGAAGAGAGTAAAGTACTGGACTATGCTTGTACCACATAGTGCAGAGACATCAGAAATGCTTCTGAATGTCCAAATAATAGTAATAAAATCACTGTAGCTGTACTGATGTAGCTGTGCAGTTTCAAGTGCCCAAAGAGTCATCTCTACACAACAAGGTATTGTGCAGTGTTCACATCCTAGCTTCTTTGGGGCTGGTTTAGAGGTCTCTCACATAATGCTCTGTTGTTTTGTAAGAACACGGTCTTAGGGAAAAGACTGGGACTTTGAGAAACACATTTTCTCAAAATTTGGTGCCAACACATCTTTTATAATCAAGAGGCTGAAGAGGACCAGCTGCCATGTAACATGTAGTAACAGGTTTTCGGATGTTGTTCAGACTATTGTCAGTTTATCCTTATGCTTGGTCTACCCAGACCCTATCTGAGTAGAATACTTAAGAGAATACGGTTTGTTATGTAGATGGCAATCCTTCAGAAAAAGGACTATTTTCTCCAGTTGACCAATGTAATGGGGCCTTCATCCCAGCTGGCCATATTAAATAATAATAACAGTAGTAGTAGTAGTAGTAATAATAATACCTCCTGGTGCCATTAGGATTTTCACTGATCTAATTTCCTTCATGTATTTTGTTTTCAGCCTAACTCACAGTGATGTTTATGGATTAAAGGATTAATTATCAAAGTTGCAGGTTCCTGAACAACAGTTAGGTGCAGAGGTCTCATTTGAGTTCACTGGGAGCTAGGTTCCTAATTGTCTGCATGGCCTTCAAAGGGAAATCATACAGTACCTGGGGACTGCTGAAATAGAAATCCTGGGGCTCAGCTTATCCCTGCCAGGATTTTTCCCACAAGTGTGTAATGGAAGGAAGATCTTCATCCTTTTTCACTGTTGTAGTACTTTAGACAGATCAAAAGGCTGGGCATTTATTCAGAATGCTGGAAAAAGAGTTATGATGGCTGTTGGCGAGGATAAGCTCTTCTCTGTCTCAATAACTTCCAAATCTAATTGGAGGGAATTTAGTGGTATGGTTTATGGCGCACAGGAAAAAATATAATCATAACAATTGTGATAGTAATAAAACCGATCCTCAGATGTAGACAGTGGGAGTGCAAGCAGATTTTAAACCACTTCTATGGACTGTTGATTTATATGCTGCAATGCAGTTGTATAAAGAATGCAGAGCCAGTGGCCTGAAGCAAGTGTGCGTTTGCTCAACTGCTTCATGAAAAATTGCACTTAAGTTGAGCCTTCATGTAACCTGTTGAATGAATGCAAGCAGCAAAGGCAGGACTGTGGCCATCTAGTGAACTTGCTAGAAGGAACGTAGGGAACACTGCATTTCTTTTCTCCCCAGGCAGAGAACCCATGGTTTCTTTCCTCTGACTGGCTTTCTGTGCTGCCAGCTGAAGCCCATTGATTTCAGTGTGTTGGGTCTGAACATTTTCTGTTGTCTGTGTGATCTCGTGTTTGGGGAAAAAAAAAAAAAAAGCAGCAGGGTGATTCTGAGTGTATGGGTGGGCACCACATACAATACACAGGCT